>NC_061508.1:313892258-313970149 GCF_022539505.1 Lolium rigidum | reverse complement strand
GATCTTCGTCTGACATAAGCCTAACCTAGAGCTCGGGAGACTACAGTGAGAGAATCGGTAACACAACAGTGACTCTACGACTCAAAAAGTAATACAAGCTCATAACTGAGCGAAGAACCAAAGTATTACAAGCAGAGGTCACTGACCTGTCATTCATCAATCAACGGAAGCAAAGTTATGCTATTAGACATAGCAAGATAGCAAAAGGCCTAAGAGGCCGGGAGCATAACGGCGACGTCCCAGCCCATAGATTCCGTGCTGCCACCGGGAACCCCAAGCTACTCGTCGATGTCGACTAGAAACCACCATCTCGTTGGAGCGACTTCGTGCTGAAACAAAAGCATGCAAAGCTGAGTACGGGGACTCGGCAAGACTTAGTACAACCTTTTAGCAAAGCGGGTATGCGGGCTTTCTGGTAGATCTTCTTTTGCGTAAAACCAGTTTTGCTTTGTAAGATAAGAGAGAAGAGAAGCTCGACTACTCAGAACCTTTGAAAGGGGGTAAGAGAGCGACATCTCTATCTCTATTGATCATCATCTTGTATCCACCAATCTTCATCATCTCGAACCACTAACCTCGGATCACCCCCTCAACACCCGAAGAAGGTGTCCGTAAACACACATTGTTTGCCAAGTTTTACGATTAGGTTCATGTTGTCTATGATCTCCACGTCCGTTCCCAAGTCGTCCGTAACCGTGGACACGGCTTTTCGAAAAGATTCATAACCCTGCAGGGGTGCACAACTTTACCCACACGTGCCAACCGATTCTTAGTGCCAGATCATTAGCTCTCTTCCTTGGAAAGCCGGCAGAGAGTGGTTGACCACGACCTTTACCTTGTCTGTCGCCGAGACCATGAGTCACGCGCTAAGGATTATTCCGCCGTAACGGGTCAAGTCCCGAAGTCGGTCCTTAACGATGTGAGCCGAGGTGGGTTTCCCCGGAGGCCGCAACCCCCAGCCACCACGACCACGCTTACCTGCCTGTTATGTACCTTTAACCCCAAGCAAAAATGCAATGCATATGATCAGGTAACGCGCAAACTATGTGACTCATGGAATCTACTAGGCAAGTTAGTGAGTCGAGAGGGTACCATAATAGGGCCTCGTGTGGTTGTACGCTCGGTCTTGGTTCAAGAGGCGAGAACTCGGTTCCTAGGGTCGGCAGAAACGAAACAACCCACCACATCCCAATGTGGCCTCTCGTCTAAGCCTTTAATCATGTTTATCATCATCTCTATACTTACCACGTCAACCTGTCATGCTAGATCCATTTCATTGTGAGGCTCCAGTCCGAAGACCGGAGTAATAGCGTAACAAACTAAGCATGGCTAAGCATAAAGAGATAAAGGCTCTCGCGACGCACACATGCCAAACCTAGTTATGCTAGGAGCAGTGGATCAGTTATTTGAGGCTACAAGGGTGGAACATGCAATAGATAGGATAACTCTACCTATCGATAAAAGACAGTTGAATCGTATGCAATATGTAGGAACCAGAGTAAAAGCATTTGTAAAACTTGTATGAACCAGGCTAGGGCTTGCCTTTGTCCCTGATAAACCAAAGTGGATCTTCGATAATCTTGTACTTGAATTGTTCGTCGGAGGACAGAAATTGATCATCAGTGTCGTTGATCTTCATCGTCTCGGACTCGTGCTCTATCGGTCGCGAAGAAGCAAATACTAGAAATAGAGAAATAACATTCAATACATGGCATCGATGCAATGCGCATACAAGGATGATGATATGACATGTTAATAGGTATTGAAATCATCCCTACACATGAAAGGCAATTTAAATGGGTTTGGAATGCCCTAGGGTTAGCATTTCCATAAACCACATAAATAAAGAAAAGGGTTCATATTATTCTTCTATTAAGGACAAGGATTAAAGTTGTTTAACAATGCATGCTTTTGATATCAAAGTGTAGATCTCATTTTTCTGAAGATTTTGATATATTATACACATTTTTCTGAATTAAAATGAATAAGTTATGGATTTTACAAGTTCTATTCATTTTATATAATTTCTGGAAATTCCAGGAAATTAATAAAAGCCTGACAGACATGGACCCACATGTCATGGATTTAATCTTTTCCTAAATATTTACGAAAATAATAAAATCCTGACAAGGGGATCCACCTGTCAATATATTTCTATTTACAGAAAATACAAAAAACAAAATAAAAAGAAAACGGGCTGACAGCCGGGTCCCACCGGGTCAACCGCCGGTGGTTGACCACGGCGGCCAGCTGCAGGTGAGGAGCGGCACGGGGGCTCCAGGGCGTCCCCGGGCGCGCGGCCGGGCGCATTAGGAGCGCGCTGGCGCGGGGAAACTCATGGCGGCGGCGCCGCCCGATTTAGGTCGCCGGAGCGACCACGACGGTGAGCAGCGCGGCGGCGCCTCGGGCTGCGCGGCGCGGGAACAGTACCGGGGAATAGGGAGAGGGCGGCCGTGTGCATGAGCACCAGAAGCTCACCAGGAGCATCGTGGAGGGCTCAGCTCGGCCGGGGGAGGCCTGCAGGCGCCGCAGCGGCCGTCGGCGTTCTCGCCGGCCGCGGGGAAGACGAGGCCGTGGCGTCGATTCTGGCCCTCCCCCGTCGATTCCTTCGATGAGGACGCTCAGGAAGGCGAGGGGGAGCCAGTGGTGGTGGCGGTTGGGCGCGGGGGTGGCCCGAACGGCGGCGACGGCGAGCGGTCGGCGCGGCTAGGGTTTCGGCGCGCAGTAGAGAGAGAGGAAGGTGGCGCGTGAGGGGGAGAAGAGATAGAGACGAGGGAGAGGCGTGCAGGAGGCTCTCCAGGACGTCGTCCTCATCCGTGGGGCGAGCAGGACGTGGCCGGCGTCGGCCTCCCTGTGCAAGGCACGCAGCTGCCTGTGTGGCTGAGGAAGAAGACAAGGGCGATTTGCAAAATAGCCCTTGGACTTTGAGGGTTTTCGTGGAAAAGCTAAAACAACACCAATTCTATTCTATTTTGGCATTTTGCAACTTTGTAGTGATCCAAAATAGCTCAAATATTTTAGGCAAAATATTTTGTGGAATTCCTAATCATAATTGAAAGTCTACATATTTTTGGTTTTGAGGTTTTCAAACATTTGAATACATTTCAAATAGAGAAAGACTTGCATAAACCTAGGGTTTCCACTTTATTTTATTTGCAAATTTTTCTTAATGCATTTTACATGATGCTCATGATGCACAAAACAACTCCTAATTATGTTTAGCAAAGCAGGGATGTTACAACTCTATCCCTCTTACAAGAATCTCGTCCCGAGATTCCTAAGGTAGGAAAAGAGAAGGTAACAAGGGCTAGACCGATCTTCAACGAGCTTGTCGATACCACGATGGTCTTCTTTGTTGAAGAAGTTGATCCACGACACCATGAAGAACTCTTCATTTGCTTTCTTCACCCTAAAGGAAAGAGGGAATGACACTGGACGGTGGATCTTCACAAAGATCGAGTATCTCATGGTCAACTCATGGAAGGAGTGTTCGGAAACAACGTTTGAGCTGACAAACATGAAACACGTCAAGGTAACGGAGGAGATGAAAGAATTTTCAAATTTTGGTAGGCAATTGCTCCACGCTTGACAAGATTACGAAGGGACAAGGTAGCGAGAAGTTAAACTGCCTTTGATACCATGACGAGGCACTCTTAGAGGGTGACTCGTAGAAGTACAAGTGGTTACCCAACGAGAGAAACTTTGGATTTCAAAATCATAGTCACTTTTCTGGCAAGGGTACATGAAATGATTGTTGTCTACTCAAAAGGCTATGGCCTAGATGACTGACGAATTCACACAACGTGTGAATTGATTAGAATTTCAGGTAATGACCAACGGAAAGGGAAGGGTACTGGCTAGAGAAGTGCCAAGGATCAGCGGTGAGTGAAATTTCTCCGAACGAAGTTGTTGTCACCTAGGAGAAATGATTTCGAGGGATTGACCGAGAGACATTTAGCAACTCTGCTTATGATGTTCTCCTTGATGGTCTAGACACCAGTATTAGGCTATTGAATAGCCTTCAATAGGTCATCAAGCGAAGGTCAAGACTTCAGGATTTTAAAA
This sequence comes from Lolium rigidum, assembly GCF_022539505.1. NCBI lineage: Eukaryota > Viridiplantae > Streptophyta > Magnoliopsida > Poales > Poaceae > Lolium > Lolium rigidum. The sequence continues at coordinate 313,966,084 of NC_061508.1, read as the reverse complement.
GCATCATAAGGGCAACTCCTAGAATAAGTCACACAAGATCCTTATGGAGAGTGGTTATTCTTGATGAATCAAGAGATTATGGCAATAAGCCTTCCGACTAATTGTGTTAACCACGACATCAATCTTGCCGGGATTACAAAGAGACCTATGCCATGAATCCTTGAGAACCACTAACCATCATTGCCGCTTGAGATTCAGCTTAGGTTAGGTGTAAAGATATTTCAGACTTACCATGTCCAATTAGAAATTTTCAACAGTTACCACCAAGGTAAAGTCGATAGATTCTCAAGATATGGACCACAATGTCAAGCTCCAAAAGATTGAGCTAGATTGCGTAACACATATGGATGCGACTACCAAAAGCAATTGCGTGCATATGAATTTGCAATGTAACACAAGTGAGTCCTGATGGGGACATCAAAGAAGATTTTGAAGTTCTTAAGCTTCTTCTCTTTCTTGAACAAATCAGTCAGCGGCTTAATGTGCATAGAGGAACATTTCAGGGAATGGAGGTAACAACCTTCCATCTCAAGAATACTTCGCACCTGCCAGACCGACTTGCGATGATTCCCGAGGAAAACAAAGGGAACTCGACTCGGATCCACGACGACATCTTTCAGCAAATGCACGTGAACCAGAGAAGGTCACTTTCAACATCCAGAACACATACTTCATGATGACACAAAGATGGTGCTCAAAAGTTTCCAATATTAGTGCCAACTGTTCAATATGAACCTCTTTAAACATGGAGAAAATAAGAATGCCATCGATGGGCTCAACAACAAACTTATCAAGATACTCCAATGAGAAACTCATATTTTGCATGAACGAGGCAGAAATATTGGTCAGACCAAAGGACATGAAGGTATACTCAGACGAGACATCATGGGTATAAACATCATCAAGATAGTCCTTGGAACTAAGTTTGATTTGATGATAGCCCAAACTCAAATCAAACATTTGGGAAGATAGCATATCCATGAAGGATATACTTCCTTACTTCAACACAAACAAAACTAAACATCCTTTTAAGAAGGATCAAGTCGGATAGAGCATTTGTCTTTCAACTCTCCAAGTTGTTGTTCAAGCTCAACCAACTATTCCAAGGGTATTCAACACGGTTTCTTGGAGAAAGGAGCAGTTCAAAGAACCAACGTACTCATGAACTCGACAACACGGTCATGTAACAACATGGCGATACTTCTAGAAGACAACTAGAATATCACGAACCACCGGTATATCACTGAATTCAAGAGGGAATGTTGCTTTACAAAGCAAACGATATGTTCTTGAGAGCTTTGGGATTAACCTAACTCTTTGACCGAATATGTGCGCCTGAACAAAAGGACTTGGTAGTACAATCAAACTTCGCTTAATAATTGGCGAACCAATTATGCTAAGAATGACATCAATGTCCTTGGATTTCAAAGAAATACGAATTTCTAAGAATCTTGGATAGCCACATCAATAAGTACACCCCAACATTCCCAAGCACGGATAACTCGGAGGAAGGGCGAGTAAAGATATGTAAGAGCATCAGTTCATCAATAAGGCCATGATACAAAGCACGACCTCATGATATAAAAGAGGGTGATACTCCAAGGTAGAACAGAACAGAAGCTAACGAGGCCCCTTAATCTGCGGATGACAACACTTTGACCAAGTCCTAGAAATGGACAAGGTACTGGAGTTCGTTTCTCCTGACATACCGAAGTGGAATGTCTTTACAAAACACAAGAGTAATGTGCATTTGAAAACACCAATGCACATTTACCACTTGGCTGCTAACTAGCAGACAACGGCCATGAAAGTACTACAGAGGAGGAATACAACGAGGATCAGAAATCCCAAGATATAGATGCACAAGATAACACTTTAGTGAAACTCATGCCGAAAAGGGAGGTGTGTCAAAGTCACAGACATAGAATTGAGACTCACAAAGAGCACTCTTGTCGTGATACATTTGGTTCAGTGAAAGAACATTTGCGATAGCTAGTAGAAGGAAAAGATCTTTAGTTGTCGCAATTCAGCACGACAACAACCACAAGCTTGAAGGATAGCTTCATTTGAATTTAGCAAGCCCGATGTAATGTTTGAACATTAACATCAGTGTTTAATGGAATGGATCTTGGGTTAAAGGCCAGCTTCATGTACTAAGATTCAGTAGAATCCAGCACAATCGGGGACCTTCGGTTCAAGTCCAAGGGTTAAAACCCGAGAAAGTAGTAACTACTAGATGAGTGGCACAAGGGACACTGCGAGGTAGTAATCACGATGTAGCTTCTAGAAGCAATGCATAGCTTCCGAAGTACCCAAGAAAATAGAAAGGAGACATTCAAGGCGAAAGGAAACCTCAAAGCCAAGAACAGAATGATGTGGAACCCACAAAATAGAGAGATCATGATGGAAACGAATCTCTCTGTTGAACAAAAACAAAACAAAGAGGAAGCACAGAACACACACGACTCTAGAAAACTCTATACTAGGTCAACTGGTTTAGGAACGACATGCCCTTGAGGCACCTAAGTTTGAAAGACTAGAAGAGATAGAAAAACTTTCAAATCAATACAAGGTAGGGCACCTTAGAATTAGAGCGATACCAGATAAGGAGTAAAAAGAAGCCTAATCGGATTTTCACAAATACTTTTAGCTTTAAAATAGTTTTCACAAACACTAGACTCAACATCGACCAGTGAACAAGGGTTTCCTACAGGCAGTCCTGCTCTGATACCAAAACCTGTGGCACCCCCGGGATCAGGGTTAGACAAATACCAGATCTTCGTCTGACATAAGCCTAACCTAGAGCTCGGGAGACTACAGTGAGAGAATCGGTAACACAACAGTGACTCTACGACTCAAAAAGTAATACAAGCTCATAACTGAGCGAAGAACCAAAGTATTACAAGCAGAGGTCACTGACCTGTCATTCATCAATCAACGGAAGCAAAGTTATGCTATTAGACATAGCAAGATAGCAAAAGGCCTAAGAGGCCAGGAGCATAACGGCGACGTCCCAGCCCATAGATTCCAGGCTGCCACCTGGGAACCCCAAGCTACTCGTCGATGTCGACTAGAAACCACCATTCTGTTGGAGCGACTTCGTCTGAAACAAAAGCATGCAAAGCTGAGTACAGGGACTCAGCAAGACTTAGTACAACCTTTTAGCAAAGCGGGTATGCGGGCTTTCTGGTAGATCTTCTTTTGCGTAAAACCAGTTTTGCTTTGTAAGATAAGAGAGAAGAGAAGCTCGACTACTCAGAACCTTTGAAAGGGGGTAAGAGAGCGACATCTCTATCTCTATTGATCATCATCTTGTATCCACCAATCTTCATCATCTCGAACCACTAACCTCGGATCACCCCCTCAACACCCGAAGAAGGTGTCCGTAAACACACATTGTTTGCCAAGTTTTACGATTAGGTTCATGTTGTCTATGATCTCCACGTCCGTTCCCAAGTCGTCCGTAACCGTGGACACGGCTTTTCGAAAAGATTCATGAACCCCGCAGGGGTGCACAACTTTACCCACACGTGCCAACCGATTCTTAGTGCCGGATCATTAGCTCTCTTCCTTGGAAAGCCGGCAGAGAGTGGTTGACCACGACCTTTACCTTGCTCGTCGCCGAGACCATGAGTCACGCGCTAAGGATTGTTCCGCCGTAACGGGTCAAGTCCCGAAGTCGGTCCTTAACGATGTGTAGCCGAGGTGGGTTTCCCGCAGGCCGCAACCCCTGACCACCACGACCACGCTTACCCGCTCGTTATGTACCTTTAACCCCAAGCAAAAATGCAATGCATATGACCGGGTAACGCGCAAACTATGTGACTCATGGAATCTACTAGGCAAGTTAGTGAGTCGAGAGGGTACCATAATAGGGCCTCGTGTGGTTGTACGCTCGGTCTTGGTTCAAGAGGCGAGAACTCGGTTCCTAGGGTCGGCAGAAACGAAACAACCCACCACATCCCAATGTGGCCTCTCGTCTAAGCCTTTAATCATGTTTATCATCATCTCTACACTTACCACGTCAACCTGTCATGCTAGATCCATTTCATTGTAAGGCTCCAGGTCCGAAGACCGGAGTAGTAGCGTAACAAACTAAGCATGGCTAAGCATAAAGAGATAAAGGCTCTAGCGACGCACACATGCCAAACCTAGTTATGCTAGGAGCGAGTGGATCAGTTATTTGAGGCTACAAGGATGGAACATGCAATAGATAGGATAACTCTACCTATCGATAAAAGACAGCTTGAATCGCATGCAATATGTAGGAACCAGAGTAAAAGCATTTGCAAAATCTTGTATGAACTAGGCTAGGGCTTGCCTTTGTCCCTGATCAAAGCAAATGTGGAATCTTCGATAGATCTTGTGACTTGAATTGTTCGTCGGAGGACAGTTGCAAAGATTCGATCATCGTTGATCATCACTGTTGTTGATCTTCCTCGTCTCGGACTCGTGCTCTATCGGTCGCGAAGAAGCAAATACTAGAAATAGAGAAATAACATTCAATACATGGCATCGATGCAATGCGCATACAAGGATGATGATATGACATGTTAATAGGTATTGAAATCATCCCTACACATGAAAGGCAATTTAAATGGGTTTGGAATGCCCTAGGGTTAGCATTTCCATCAACCACATAAATAAAGAAAAGGGTTCATATTATTCTTCTATTAAGGACAAGGATTAAAGTTGTTTAACAATGCATGCTTTTGATATCAAAGTGTAGATCTCATTTTTCTGAAGATTTTGATATATTATACACATTTTTCTGAATTAAAATGAATTAGTTATGAATTAAACAAGATTTAATCAATTTCCGGAATTTCCGGAAAATGTTAAATATCCGACGATACGGACCCACTCGTCAGGGTTTTATTAATTAATAAAACTTTTACGAAAATGATTAAAATCATGACAACGGGGCCCACCCGTCGGTGGATTTCTTATTTACAGAAAACATTTTATAAAAAGAAAAAGGGCTGACGGCCGGGTCCCACCGGGTCAATCGCCGGTGGTTGACCACGGCGGCAGCTACGGGGCGCCCCTGGTCGCGCGACCAGGCGCGTTAGACGCGCGCCGGGGCGGCAAGTCGAGGGGTGGTGGCGCCGCCCGAAGGAGGTCGCCGGAGCGGCGCCGGCGTTGAGCAGCCGCGGCGGCCGGCACGGGTCGGCCGAGGCGGGGGCGCTAGAGAGGGCGAGAGGGAGAACGGAGGGGCGCCGGAGCACCGGCAGCTCACCGGCCAGCGCGAGGGAGGTGACGGCGAGACGAATGGAGGCCGGACGGCGGAGAAATCGACAACGAACGGCGGTGGCCGGCGTCGGGGACGAAGCCCGATTGGCGCGACTCCGGCGCGTCGGCCCGCACCGGTTGGCGGGGAAGGATGAGGGCATCGCGGCGCTTCTCCCGGGCCGCTCGGACGAGCACGGGGAGGCCCGAGACGGCGGCGCCGGTGAGGTCTGCGTAGGCTAGGGTTTCGGCCTCCTGTGCATAGAGAGAGAGAGAGAGAGAGAGAGAGAGAGAGAGAGAGAGAGAGAGAGAGAGAGAGAGAGAGAGAGAGAGAGGAAGGAGGGCGCCAGGGGGGATGTGAGGTCGGGAGGGAGAGGAGGGAGGACGAGGCGTCCTCATCCTCTCGCCAGGAGAAGCAGGAGGTGGCCGTCGGCGGCCTCAGCGCTGGACACGCAGGTGCTTGAGGTAGAAGACAAATATGATTTTGTAAAAAGCCCCTTGGAGTTTGGGGTTTTCCTGGAAATTTTAAAAACAGGGCTAGAACAATATTGTTTCTCTATTTTGTAACCTTTTGGAGTTAGGGAATAACTCTAAACTTTATGTAAAATACTTAGTGGCCCTTCTCATGTATTTGAGGTTCCACATATTTTGGTTTTCAAGGTTTGAAACTATTTGGGAGAATTTAAAATAGAGGAAGGTTTGCGTACATTTTTGGTTTCCACTTTATTTGAAATGCAAATTTTTCCTAATGCATTTTATATGATGCTCATGATGCACAAACAACTCCTAATTAGGGTTTAGCAAAACAGGGATGTTACATGTCGCGTCCTGGATAAAGTATATTATGGTTTAATGGGATACGCACGGTGCCTTCTAAAGAGTTGGAACACTTGCTTCGTGTCGAGAATCCCTTGTGTCATCACGCCTCTCATGGGTTGCTGCTGACCTCGTTATGTTGTCCTTCCACCTTCTTCAGATCTTTTCATGTACTTCCTCTCACATATTTTACGGAAAGGTGACTATGTCCCAAACTATGCATCGATCGATGCATATGACCTTATTTATTAATTTATTTAACAATGGTCTAACAAAGATCATACATCAAACAAACGAAGGTACTGGCCAACACCTATACACCCGAGAATGAGTGAAGATCATGCCAACATGGTCATATATACTGAAAACGCGAAAACCTTGATTAACTAGGAGCCGAGAACATCGCATATCCTAAGACACTCTCTAGGTAAAATAGGAACGCTCATACGATTTAGGAGATGCTTAGCGAGAACCTCATGCACGCGCTACAAAACCCGTCACCATAGAGCCACAGAGCAATCCCGCCTTGCGCGGGTACATCATGACATGTCGTCACCGAGACACCACGGCACCATGCCGCCAAGACCTGCCATCGTCCACACCGCATATGCAACCACTCCAGCGGTTGCCTTCCCTATCCAGCCCTTGCTCCTGAAACAATGCCCCAGGAGGGAGAGCGACACGCAGCATCGTCTGATTCGGGAGACCCAGATCTAGGGTTTCCCCCGGATCAGCCTGAGCGGCAAACATGCTATGGCTACAAAGTCGTTACCTTCAACATCACAAAGATGCAGCCATTGCTTGCCCTAGCCATAGTTAGAGCTCGGTTTTCACCGGTTCCCACGCCTTCCGAACTCACATCCGGTTGGATCACGGCCGGGTGGTGCAGATTAGCTAGCCTCCGCAGACATCGAGGTGGAGAAGTTGTTGCTAGCCGCCACCGCCTGACCGGGGGGCATTTCCATGACCATTGCCCTCGGTTATCTCCGATGTGACCTTTCCTACCGCCCAAAGAAAAAGTGTCGTGGCCTGACCGATCCTGGGCGCCTTTGGCACCGCGGCTTGTCACCACCGCGGTCCAATCCACAGGCGGTGGTGGGAGAGCCGCTCGGGTGCCCAGGGAACAATAAGGGAGCTAGGGGTTCGCGGTGAACGTTTGTTCTTTATAATTTTCGCTTCACATACTGACTTTTTTTTGCGAGGTTCACATACACAACTTGTCGCCGACCAGAGGTGGAATTAACCGGACAACCATATCATATACCCCAACCAACATGATCTCATCATATTCCACTTTTCTTGGTAGAGTCGATGGTACCCTTTACTTGTAAAACAGTAAAGGAACAGTTCTCGCGCCTGTTGCACTGCTGCTTCTAGATGATGATTTATTTAACAGGAATGTAAGATTGACCGACTGAAGAGTGACGAGCGATGATTAGAACTCGTGTGATCGATAGGACAACACACGGCTGCAAATATAAAAACGAGATGACGTAAGGGCTTAGGGGCAAGATCACCCGCCTGGAATAAATACCTCGCGCACTGGCTCAAGCACACTGCTCCGACCAAACCTCACAAAAACTTCTTTTTCCCCTTTTTCCCCCAATCCCCCGGAGAAATACTCCTAGCGGCCTTTTCCTTTTTTGTTCTTTTCCCGAGTCGTCGGATCCCCGGGAGAATTCGCGGATTTGCTTCCACGACTGACACGAATCGAGGTAATTTGGTCTCTTGCCTCTTTGCCGATTTCTCGGGGGATAATTTTGCGTCTATGGCGATCTAGTGGAGCATAAAATTTGCCGCCTTGGGGGTCAAAATTTGTTTTTCCGTGGTCGTGGATTGCCGGGAGGGGATTCGATTGTAGGGGTTCCACGCGCAGCTGGATGTGATCAGGCGGAAAAAATCGTCGCTTTGATGCTAAGAAATCTCCGCATGACGTTGGTGATTGAGTTAGATATCGCCTGCGTTTTGAACCCCTGTTTTGTTCAGCAAATGGTTGGTGTTCGTCCATCGTCTCCTTAATGGATTCTATTGTTCATGCTTATTGAAGCGAAGTTTCTATACCCATATGTGGGGAAACTCTAGGAAAGGAGGGGACAGGAATAGTCGTAGCTGTACTGCTACCACCGTACACGCAGCACAGGATTCTGCATTTTTTCTGTTGCCACATGTTTTTTGTTTTTTGTTTTTTGTTTTTTTTGCGGGGTTGTGGTTGTTATTAGGGGTGTTGTCTTGGAAACTACTACTTGCTCATCATCCCATTGTCATGTCACATAGTTTGTGTGAAGCCGGGAGCTTGGGCCTTCTTTTTTAAGTATGCTTATGCTTTTAAAGTTTTACTGTGTATTTAGTTGCATTAATCCTAGGAAGTGGAAAGCTAATCAACTCAAGTGATTCTGTTTATCATGTCAAGTGTCTCTGAATAACTTCCCTGACAATTAAGTACTGTAATGAGTTTAGAAATGTTGAACAGTTGAGCTCACTTTCGAAGGCCAAGAGAGTTGCTGATTTGATTTTGCTTTCTTGAACTTGTGGCATTGCAGTTGCAGAAGACAATCTGGCCTGCTAGGAGCCTAGCTATAGCTGCCAACGCGGCGCCAGAGTCTCTTGCTGCCTCTTCTCCTAACTAGCTGACCTCCAATGGGATGGGGAACCATCATATCCAGGCGCCTCAAAGTTTTTTCATTGGCACTGTTTGTCTACTTCGACTATAAGGTGTGGTTCTGCTTCTCTCTATGCTGTTGTTTCATCAACCAGTATCTTCTGTTGTTCTGGTAGAAACAGATTAACAACTTGTCGAGGTACAAGCAGGCTGTTCAGAAGAGAGTACAATGGGTTAGTGCTGTTAAAAAGAATTCTATATGGGAAAAGACACACGAGCGAAATGCTCGCCGTGTTCTCAACCTGATGATAGAATTAGAAGGTTTATGGGTGAAAATGGGTCAGTATTTGTCCACAAGAGCCGATGTGCTTCCTGAGCCGTACATAACTGTCCTGAAGCAGTTGCAGGACTCACTTCCTCCACGCCCCCTTGAAGAGGTATGCATACTTGTTGATTCAAAGTAAGTTTCTCATAAGTATTTCCATTCATTTGTGACCAATTGAAATGACATCATATAACATAACTGCAACACAATTTATCTTAATTTTTTTTCCTGTGTGCAGGTTCGTGGAACCATTGAGAAAGAACTTGGGAAACCCATGAGTGAACTATTTGCTAATTTTGACAATAACCCTCTTGCAACTGCATCAGTAAGTTGTTTTGCTCCCAAATGAACTATAGATTCTCTGATGTAAATTTATAGTATGCTCATGTGAATCATCCTGAACACTTCTTGACAGATAGCACAAGTTCATCGTGCAACTCTGGAAGATGGCAGAGAAGTCGTTGTGAAAATTCAGCATGATGGTATCAAAGAGATCATATTAGAGGTTCCTCTTTTTTTCTAGAAATAATGTTTTGTAAAATAATTAGGATTACTATGACAATTTTTCATCGCTGATTAGGATTTGAAGAATGCAAAATCATTGATCGAATGGATTGCATGGGCAGAACCTCAGTATGATTTCAATCCGATGATTGATGAATGGTGCAAGGAGGCACCAAAGGAGCTTGATTTCAATCACGAAGCAGGTAGTTCTCCTTGCTCAGTTTCTTATGCATGTGCTCCTCTCCATCTGTTACCGAATTCTCTTTTCATTAGTCATGGTATAGTCACTCATAAAGAGGTCATCATGGTAATGTATGATGCAAAATCTAATTTCTTGCAGAGAACACTAGGACTGTCTCCAGGAACCTTAGTCAGAAAACTGAAGATGGGGCTGCCAGTGTTTCCAGTGATGTTGATGTACTTATTCCAGAAGTTATTCAGGTCTATCGCCTATTCTTCTTTTTTTACATGCTTGGGAATCACGTGACCATCATCTGACCCATGCTTCTTTTGCATCAGTCGACTGAGAGGGTTCTAGTTTTGCAATATATGGACGGGATTCGCTTACATGACAATGATTCACTGGAAGCATATGGTGTTGATAAGAAAAAACTTGTTGAAGAGATAACCCACGCGTATGCTCATCAATTATACATTGACGGATTCTTCAATGGCGATCCTCACCCTGGTATTTGAATTCTGTGCCTCTTAGGAAGATCCTCTGTAACTTTATTATCTTATCCGATTGTTCCATTGGATTTCTTTGTATTGCTTTCACATAGATTCATCTTAACATGAACTTTTTTCTATAGGAAATTTCCTTGTTAGCAAGGAACCTCCACACAAACCGATTCTCCTTGATTTTGGGCTCACTAAACGCATATCACAATCAATGAGGCAGGCACTAGCAAAGATGTTTTTGTCATGTGCTGAGGTTTGTAACAGTTTGATCTTTCAAAAAACAGTCACAGCATCGCAACAAGGAACAGAGTTAATCAAGAGAAGTTTTATCTTTTGTACCTATAAACTATAAGCAAACAACCATTTTCTTTGGAGTAAATGCAAACTTTTCGCATATTGCAATTGAACACACACAAACTTGTTTTATAATCTCGTAATTGTGTAATTTTATTATTTCTTGTCATTTATTCCTCACCGAGAAATGGCATGCCATATTCAACAACGATAAGCCAGATAAAATTAGTAACCATGCTTTTCTTTTACTCTGTTTTTTTCCATAGGAATATATCATGGTTAGACAAAGTGTCATGCAACATCGAGTGATCACAGTCACTAATAATTTGAAGTATCAGCATCTGATAAATTATGTTTCGCAAGATGTTCTCCTTACTATACCTTTTTATTTTCTATTTTTTATCAGCTTGACATTCTTTTGTTAAATTTCTGCATTTCACAATTCTGAGGTCAATGTGTAGGGAGACCAAGTGGCACTGCTGTCAGCCTTTGCAGAGATGGGTCTTAAGCTGCGGGTTGACATGCCTCAGCAGTCTATGGATATTGCCACAATATTCTTTCGCCAGTCCACCACAGCAGATGAAGCAAAGGAGAACATTAAAGCACTGAATGAGCAACGAGAACGGAACACGAAAGCCCTTCAAGAAAAGATGAAACTGAACAAGAAGGAGGTTAAACATTTTAATCCTGTGAGTCGGCATGCTCGGTTAACTACTTTCTTGTTAGCTGTGTTGAGTTTATCAAGCAAGAGACCAATTTTAAATGAAAAAATTGTCGCTATCAGGTTGATGCTTTCCCTGGGGATGCAATAATATTTATGAGGGTGTTAAATCTTCTTAGAGGTATGTCACTGTCTCTTGAACGTATCTATTCCTGTGGACAGCCCAGCATCACAGTGACATTTTATTAATTATACCTGCAGGGCTTTCAGCTTCACTAAATGTTAGGATAGTTTATCTAGACATCATGAGGCCATTTGCTGAATCGACTTTGCTAGGGTGAGACACATGTCATGCCAGTGGTTTGCAGCAGTTTTATTGTGAACCATTCTATATAAATTCTATTGTGTGCTTTCATTTATATCAGGAGTATAACACGTGGACCCTCAACAAATAGTCAGTGGATTTATGACTCGCCTGTTAACTCTGAAGTGGAGTCAAAACTGAGGAGTCTTCTACTTGAGATTGGAAGTGAGAAAATTTTGGGAATACAAGTAGGTCAACCCATTTACATGCTATGACATTAATGTAACATATATTTGTTCTGCCAAAATTTCATGTCACGAGTTTGGCACTAATATCTGCATCTCGTTAGCTTGTTGCAATGGAGCCTTACTGATCTTTGTTTCACAGGTATGTGCATATAAAGACGGAAAAGTCATAATAGATACTGCTGCTGGTTCGTTAGGGAAGTATGATCCACGTCCTGTTCAACCTGATTCTCTGTTTCCAGTTTTCTCAGTGACAAAGGGTATCACTGCTGGGATGGTACATTGGCTTGTTGACAAAGGGTGAGTGGTTAATATCAGTACCGAGTTATTTTACATGTCAATGTAGATCTGATTGCAGGCAACCAGGTTAAATTATGTTATAGAATTCTCATTTATTTATGTTCTGATATACACAAGTTGTGGCTCCTCTCATTTTAATCTTAGTTTACGTGTGCATAAAAAATGGCCCGACAGTATGAGCATGGTACCATGCCACTTTGTTTTAATTGGCATCTACATCTGCCAATAAAAATAGGCTATTCTATCTTTGTATACCTAGATGGCAAAATCACGCACAAATCACTTGTATGCTGAAGTACAGACTCAACCACATATATTTTAATGGTCAAACAATGCATTCATTTCGGCAAGTTGCGACTTATTTGGAATACCAGCATGTAAGCTGAAAACGAACTAGGCTGATCTTGTGGATGTGTGGCATGATTAGATTGTTGCATGTTATAAGTACATGACATGTGGCAACACTTCATAATTAAGGCATGAAGTTGTTGACTATTGGTACATGAAGATGTAGATTCTTGCAGTTAAATTTACCTGGTTGAAGTCATAAAATAATGTTTTGATATTACGTACTCCTCTGTTCGCAATTAATCGACGCAGCTAACTGCCTAACACATGCATAAGGAAGCCTCCCTCCGCGTCGATTAAATCCGACCGGAGGGAGCAGGTTCTAATGCACCTGAAAGATCTGGGCTTCTTAACTTAGGCTTGTAGCTTCTATTGCTCAAAAAAAACAAACTTAGGCTTGTACTAGCATCTAATTCTTGCTTGGAGCAGATCTTTCGGATCTCTGCTAGTTGTGCATAATACTATTCACGGAACATTGAGCATCTTATCCACGTTACCTTATGCTTATATGCTTTTAGTGACAGCATGCTCTGATCTTTCAGGAAGTTGAAGTATGATGAAACTGTTGCCGATATATGGCCGGAATTTGGAACTAACAAAAAGGAGCTAATAAAGGTACACAAACTTCTGTGCTTCTGTTATTTGATGAGGCGTGATGGTCCACTTTACTAACAGACTCATTTACCACTTCCTAATGAAGGTGCACCATCTTCTCAATCATACAGCTGGTTTGCACAATGCACTGGCAGATGTGGCCAAAACCGATCCTCTTTTCTTATGTGACTGGGAAGAGACGCTACGCCAGATGGCCAAGTGTACACCTGAAACTGAACCTGGTTCATCACAAATTTATCATTACCTGTCCTTCGGTTGGCTGTGCGGTGGTCTCATAGAGGTACTATCTCCCCTACCATCATATAAATTGAACTCTTAACCGAGTCGATCAGTGTATCTTATGGTGTCACTGAATTGTATTCTGGGCAAGGTTGACTACCTTTAAATGCAGATACCCTTCAAGTTATTCTTTTCAGTTAGGACTATTACCGTTCAGTAGATAGTAGCTAATCTTGAACTACGTGTTCATATATCATTGTACTGTTCTAACTTAATTTAGAGAATCCTAACACTGGTATTTGACAAAAACAGCATGCATCCGGGAAGAAGTTCCAAGAGATTCTGGAAGAGGCTATTGTTCGTCCTCTCCAAATTGATGGGGAGCTATACATCGGCATTCCTCCTGGTACACAGAAGCTATAAATAACATAGATTAGACTGTTTACACGATTTGTTCTTTAGTTTTTCATGGTCATCCACATGGTCCTGTATATGGTGAGTTAAAGTTTGTCATTCTTCAGGTGTTGAATCTCGCCTGGCGGCACTGACAGTCGACATGGAAGAAATTCAGAAGCTATCAGGGCTGAGGCCAGGGCCAGACGTTCCACCGGAGTTGCTGAGCGGCATCGCACAGATGGCGGCCGGTGTACCGGCTCTGTTTAACACACTGAACATTCGCCGTGCCATCGTCCCTGCCGCCAACGGGCACATATCCGCCCGGGCACTTGCTCGGTACTACGCAGCCCTGGGAGCCAGCGGCACCATTCCCCCGCCTCACTCCAGTTCCTCCAAGCCACCCCTGGGTAGCCACGTGCACATCCCCACGCTCCCCACGGCCGCGCCCAAGAAGAAGAAGAAGAAAGGCTCCGCAAAGAAGGGTGGCAGCACGCCTGACAAGGGCGAGTACGCCCAGCTACGCACCAGTGACGCCGACAGCGAAGCGTCGGCAGCTGCAGGGAGCACCGGTGGCACAATGTTCACCAACAGCAACGGCAGCATCCTGGACGCCTTCATGGGCGTGGGCGAGTACTCGGGCATGATCCACCCTAACGGCAAGTTCGGGCTCGGGTTCAGGAGGTACGGTAAGGCCGGCAGCGCGCCGACAGGGTTCGGGCACTCCGGGATGGGCGGGTCGAACGGGTTCTGCGACCCGGAGCACGCGTTCGCCATCGTGGTGACGGTGAACAGGATGTCGCTGGGGAGCGTGACACGACGCGTGGTGCGGTTTGTGTGTGAGGAACTGGGCGTGCCAGTGCCCGACGAGTTCTCCGTCGATGGGGAGAAGGGGCCAGACATGGTGCTCAACCTCGCTACGCCGCCGGAGTAGATTCATTGACCTGTAGGAATTTGATGGCACGAACATTTACATACACGGTTGATATTAATTATATACACGCGCGCGGTGTCATTTTGACGGAGGCATTTTACACTGAACTCTAGCGGTTTGTACGTATGGGGATGTGTTGTTCCTGTGAATGGTGGAAAAAGAGGAGAATGAAATAGGCAGATACGTCGTATTTTAAAATTTTGCTCATGGCCTTTACAATTTGTTGTTGACAAACACAGGATTTAGGGCACATACATTGTGCTATCTTAGCGGTGTCTTACAAACTGTTGCTGAGTTGGAAGAGGGAGAAACGGAAAAGAATGTTTTGTCTACTCTTAGCCAGATTACTCTTCTTAGCCATCGTCCTCGGTAACATTGCTAAGTAGCACTATATATCTTCTGATTTGCCAATACTATATGTTTTCTTTCTTGTAAAGTTTACAGTTATACAGAATAGTGTTTGTCTAACATTTTATTTTTTCACAATTTACGGCCCTTTTTATTTTGATTGAAATTCAGTGGATGTGAAACCAACGCCACATCATTCGTCAGGCCATTTGAGTGAGTTTCATTGGCACGGAGTGGTTGCTCCATGCTTTGGAGCAAGCCTCCGAACAGGAGAAGATGATGATGCTAATGACCCCATTGAGGATTTAGCATGTCCGCAACGAGGTGGTTCACCAGAAGATGGCGCCACCCATATATAGAAGCTTCCAGGGAATTCCTATGCAGTTATGTTGATTCACTGCAGGCAAAGACGAAGAGACATGGTGTAGGAGATGAAGAGGTGGTCTAAACCACCACCAGGATGGGTGAAACTAAATTTAGATGGATCCTGGGACGAACATGAGCAAAAGGGAGGTACCGGCATGATCTTACCGAGATGAGGAAGGTGGAATTCTCGGAACTGCTTGTAGATATCTGAAGTCATGAGCCAGCCCTCTGGAAGCGGAGGCTCTCGCGTGCAATGATGGGCTAGTGCTTGCGTTGGAGTGGACAGACAAACCGATCATCTTGGAGAGTGATTGCCAAGAGCTGGTATCTATGGTTAACGATGTGGGTACCAACAGATCGCCGGTTGCGGCTCTTGTTAATGAGAGGAAGTGCTTGGGCCAGAGGGGGACTGCTTGCCAAGTGAGGCATATCAGTAAAGATATCAACGCGAACGTCTGCGGACGCCAGGCTGACAGATGGCAGCCCAGCAAAAGGTGTGCATAATGGCAGCGTGGTTCCTATGCTTGAGTGGAAATCTCCGGGAGAGATAGCTGAAACTAGTCTGGGTAGTAGTAGCGAGGTGAACAAGAAGTTGGACTTCAACGGGGAAGAGGAAGCGAGAAAGTATGAGACTCGCTCGGGCACTCCACCCCCTTCACCATCTGCTAGAGAGCAGAAACGCTCGAAGAAGCAGTCAACACCAAAGAAGGACAAGAACACTAGCACATTGGCAGGCTCCGGCGAGGAGCACCGCCAGCAGTAATGAGTACATTTTTGTGGAACTGTCGTGGCCTCGGCAATGCCGCGACGGTTCGTGAGCTTCGCGACTTCGCGAAGGAATTTGCCCCTACCATCCTTTGTGTGGTTGAGACGCAGGTGCATAAGTCTAGGGTGGAATCTTTAGCGGGAACACTGGGTTATGACAATGTTTTCGCTGTAAGCAGTACAGGCCGCATCGGTGGTGTGGCGGTTTTGTGGAATAATGAAATAAAGTTAGATATTCTTCCTTACTCTCAGTGGCATACTGATGCAGTTGTGTTTCCCGCTTCTGAGGAACCGTGGCGGCTAACGTGTGTATATGGAGAGGCTCAAATCCGGGAAAGACACAAGACTTGAGACATGTTAAAATTCATCAAAGCATCGTCGCCCTTACCGTGGTTATGCATAGGTGATTTTAATGAAGTACTCCTACTGGAGGAGCATGTGGGTGTGAACGAGAGGAGCAACACACAAATTCAAGCTTTTCGAGATACGGTGGACATCTACGAATTAATGGATCTGGGTTTCACCGGTACGGCATGGACCTTTGAAAAGAAGGTCGCGGGAGGGACTTACTATCGAGTCAGGTTGGATCGGGCTCTGGCCACGGCCAGTTGGAGTAATCTCTATCCCCTAGCAACGCTTCAACACCTAACGGGGCAGACTCTGATCACTCTCCTATTTTACTACACCATACACCAGCTGAGGCGATTGGTGTGAAGCAAAGGATCTTTAGGTATGAGGCAATGTGGGAGTCTCACCAAGAATTCCAGCCGTGGATTGATTCGGAGTGGAAGAATCAGACAAGTAACTCCATGCATGGCTTGGAAAGGAAGCTGAAGGGCCTTGCGAGCTCCTTGTCATCATGGGGTCGTGATACCTTTGGCAGTATGCGCAAGGAGCTGAGGGAGTTGAGGCAACAACTTGCAGAGCTACGGGCTTTACCAACGAGATTTGGGCCGAGCCATCAAGAGCTAAAAATTGTGGAACGCCTAATTGAACTCCAACATAGGGAGGAAATTATGTGGAGACAACGGTCCAGGATTCAGTGGCTCTTGGAAGGTGACCTTTAATACAAAAATTTTCCATATGATACAAATAATAATTGAAACAATAATGTTATATTTGGATAATACAAATAATAAAAGAATAGAGATATATTACAATAAGCTCATTAGAGAAACATTGAGCTTTATTGATCATCACACACATAATACATTGTCTTTACAATATTCAAATATAATAATTATTACATAACTCATTTCAGAAAATGATAAAATAAAAGAAGAGGAAAATTACAATGTATCAATGAACTAGCTAAACTAAAACCTATCTATCTTCTTGATCAACCAAAAGATGGAGCATTGCTTGATCATCTATTGATCCCTGCGTAGTCAAAATGGAAATAGAAATGCACATTGTGTGCCAAGTGGCAATGCCACTTGGAAGATTAGAAACAATGGTAATAGCTAGGATAAGATCAAACCAGCTGGAGCTGATCCACAATTTCACAAGTTCCAACAGGGAACCGGGAACCTCACAAGCAGCTCACAGGGATGTGTGCATGCACACCAGCACACACACAGCTGAGGAGTCACCAAAATGGCACCAGGTCTTGCTGTCGACCAAGGAGGCCAACAATGCCCGTATAAAACCTTTTTCAGCACAAACCCTAACCATTCATCGACCAGCTAGCCACAGCTAGCTAGAACAGCAAGAACACACACAAGAACACCAAGAACAGCATAGTTCCAGTTCTTTTTCCACAAAGAAGAAAAAACTATTGAACCAACAGATGAAGTAGCACCAGCACAAGCCAGCTAGGAGGAGCAGGGCAAGCACCAAACCAACAGACAGAAGCAATCCTCTACACCAACACCATCTAGGAGCTGGAGTGAGGTATACATTGAATCATGGACAAACCAGGTGGTTTTGTCCATAATATTGCATAGACATGCTACACACCAACACACAAGGGTGGAAAACCCTGTTTGATCATCATTTGATCATACACCAAGTGAATCTGGTGAAAATGGAAAAATCCAGAGATGAATCAAACGTATGACCATGGTTATGCCAACCATACAAGTGGTAGCATCTTCCGAATGGAAATAGGAAGGAAACCATCCCAGATACTTAAACCACATCTACCAGACTACACTAGCCCTTTGAAACCATCATAAAAAGGCAGTATAAATGTATCTGCCAATATTTTTCAACACCAAAAGCTGCTGGCAATCAAATGGATCACCCAGCAAGCACTTATCCCATCACAGCAAGCCAACATAGGTGGGAGATACCAAAACAGTAGCCAGATGCTGCTAAGGCCAACTCAACCACACCACAACTATCCAAACAGCAAGCCTTTCACACTTATCATCACCCAAATGAGTTTAAAATGGAGCTAGGGTCCCCAACAGCAGTTGGCATCCCTCTAGCTCAAGCACACACCTCACAAGAGTCATCACTGCACAACAGTCCATCTCATTTATCCACTGATACACGATAAACTGCACAGATAAATGAAGTAATCAAATAACAAGTAATAGAAACACTTGCTAAGCATCAAATGGATCACTGCAAGCATAAGAAATGCTTTACCAAGCATCAGCAATCACCAGTACACAGTAAAATGATATACAAGTGCAAGGATATCCATCAGCAAGCACAGAGAGATATCACAGGGAACATTTATCAAGCAACTGGTGATCACAGGATCACCAGAGCTTGCCAGAGCAAGCTAGAGCATCAGTAACTCATAGGAATTATTGAATCATCACAGCTAAGCAATAATCGCACTAATAGTAATTGACTAGACAATTTTTATAATTGTATCCAAAAGCACATCATCCAGAATGGATGAATTTGTGCAACTGAACAAGCAAACAAGGCCTAGAAGTAAATGGAGCCTCACAACAATACACATAGGCATAGCTGGCACTTGCCAGCAAGCTGCAGTAAGCCAAGGATGCAAATAAGGAGGCATACACATATAATTTGAGCCACAACAATAACCAGGGCTAGCCAAGCAAGCAATTAATCAACCATAGCATGTCCAGTGGCACAGTAGGAACAACAACAACAGTTCATGGCATGTATAAGATCATGCATTAGGGCACAACAGCAGCCAAACAACACAGCAGCAGGCCAAGCAGTAGAGCAAAAGTAGCAGACACAACAAGGAGCAACACAACATGGACAACATCCTCAGAGAGGGAGGCATGGCCAGTGACCAGTGCATGGAGAAGGAAAGGAAAAGAGAGGAAGAAGGGAACAAGAGGCGTACCTGGAGAATGGCGCTGTAGGCATGCCATGGCGGCACGGCGGCACACGCCTGGTCGACCAAGCCGTGGTTACGCTGAGCACCACCGCTTCGGCGCACCACCAGCAAGCCCTGAGCACCACCACGACGCCCAGGAGCATCAACGCGACGAGCATCGCCGTGGATACCGCAACCCTAGCCGCAGTAGAAACAAAATACATCCATGCAAATAATCGGATATTAGCAGGCTAGTTGGTTTGTAGGAGGCCAATTGGTCCTGTCCAGTTGGGCAGCTATCGACCAACGAGTCTCCTACCCCTGTCCGATCGGCCTGCTGCAGGCCGACTGAGTCACATTTTTGGAAATTTTTAAAAACGACCGTGGTAGTCTTGGAAATTAATAATTAATCCGTATTATTTTAAAAAAATTCGCCTATCCACGTGGGGTTATGCGGTGAAGGTTGTGCGAGATGCTTGATAAAATTCCCCTGTTCAGCGATCAGCTGCCAGTAAAACTAATCTTATTTTACTCATCAAACTAATCTTCTCTAATCCATGGAATAGAGGAGAGGAAGCCGCATAGCAGCGCAGGGCAGGCGCATCTCTCGTCTCGACCAAGGTGCCTCTCCTCCGCCGACTTTGCTGCCGGGATCACACCGACGCCGGCGACCTCGACTCTAGAGTCCACGCACGAATCTGACAGCCTGGACCCACGCACCAGTCTCCATCCGTCCAACCGACCCTCTTCAAGTCGCGACGCAACCCACGCCACCGCAGCCGCAGCAGAGCAAACGCCAACGGCTCTGCCCCGTCACTCTCTTCCGCCGCCGCGAGACGACGACGCAAACCAGTAAACCACCGCCGCTTCACCATCGTCGTCCGCCTCGTGCTCCTCCCCGTCCCTCGCGCGATGGCTTCCGGCGCCGTCCACGAGGCGGCGGAGGGCGTCGCCGCGCTCGGGATCTCCGCCGGTGGCGGCGGAGACGACTGGGCCAAGCCCAGCGCCCCGCTGCGGAGGAACCTACGCCTCCTCTCCGACGACCAGGTAACCAACTCCTCTGCAAACTTCTAGCAACTCCTGCTTACTAGCGGTGGACCGGTAGTCGCAGTATCCATTGACCATTCCTTCCAAATTCAGTCTTTTCCGGCCTCCCTTTTCGGATACTACTTTAATCGCGAAATTTCAGTGCGACGGCCAACTACCTCGGCTCGCTGCTGTTTAGTTCCCTCACGTGCTGATTGTGACTGCCTTGCCCGGCCCACTCTCACCTCACCTGCTGCAAAGTTAACAGAGCTTCTTTGGAAGTGCGAATTTTGTCCCTACTGTACTTCATCCGGCCCAAATCTGAATATTGAGCAGGCATTGTACTGTTTGATTTCACGCATGGATTATGCACATTGTTTGGGTTCGCGAGTTCTATACTACATTTTCGTGTAAAATGTCTTCTGTACTGTAATGCTTGTTGCCTGGTGGTTGTAGGTTGAACTTGCCAAGATGCTGCTGAACCAAGGCCAGGGGCACCTGTTTGAACACTGGCCGGAACTGGGCGTCGACGACGACAAGAAAAAGAGCTTCTTTGACCAGGTTTGTCTTCGCTGTATCCGTGCAATATCTCAGCCGCATGTATTTGTAGAATTTGTACCAAGAACCTAAGAAAATTGATACTTACTTTATTGTGAGAAGAAGTTTTAATACCAGAGGCACCTAGGAATCTGTATGCTACCCGCTTTCTACTGGAAGTTAACAAAATTCTTTTTTATTACACAAGAGGTTTGCAAAATTCGTAAGCACAAGTGCATACGAAATTCTTTTCCTGCTAAAGTTTCCACTGTACAGGTTTATCGGCTGCAATCGAGCTATCCTGGTGGCCTGGCATCATACATCCAGAATGCCAAAAAGCTTCTAGCAGATTCCAAGGCAGGACAAAATCCGTATGATGGTTTCACGCCTTCTGTAAGTGTTTACCATGCACCCTTTTTCATCACTTTGTTTTCGCTGTCTTCAGATTCACTTTCTTCTGTTGTATGTGATCTCGATTGTAAATTTCAAATTCTTGGTTGCTTCTTCTTTTCCTACTCTGAACTATTATGTACTGATATGCCTCCTCCTGTATTATCTCAAAGAAATGCATGGTGTTAACAGAGTAACTGTATTTTCAGGTTCCATCAGGGGAAGTTTTGACCTTTGGTGATGATAACTTCCTTTCGTTGGAAGCAGCTGGGGTAAAAGAAGCACACAATGCTATATTTGTTCTTGTAGCTGGTGGGCTTGGTGAAAGACTTGGTTACAAAGGAATTAAGGTAACGTGGGTTGAGTTCCTAGTAGAAACTTACTGCCATGAATTGGAAAGGCCATCATGTGAGCGTATAACAGTTGAAGTTTTTCATTCATGATTTATTATGGTAGCTGGTATACGTTAATTAGCTCTTCTACTAGATGCTTTAGAGCATCCACATCCGTAGGTGCTAAAGCAAACACTAAAGGTCAGAGAAACTGACCAACTCTAAACTTAGCACACAATGCTATGTCAAATAAACTTTTAATGAGCTTATGTATATTAAATTTTAATTTTAATTACAGAATTTAAAGAACTTAGCATCTATAGGAGGTGCTAAGGGATGTGGTAAAAGAAGCTCACAGAAGTTTTTTTTTTTTGAAACGGACGCAAAAGCTTTGCCTCATCCATTAATTAAGAAGAAAGTGCCCAATTTTTAGAAGAAAATCGGGCGAAAACCAACAACACACACTGAGCACCCCGGCCAACCTGGCTACCCACACAAAGCACACACGCCATCGAGAAGAAAGCCAAGCTCACAGAAGTGATGTAGAGAGAAATCTGATCTATCCACATTAGCGCTTAATTTTGGAATGCTAAGGAAGCAGATGCTCTAAGTAGATCTAGTGTTTTGCTGTCATGCAGCTGTGGTATTGATTGCTTTGTTAGAATATTTCCACTTTCACACCCTATGTTTATGCTACAGTTTTTCTTCTTCGGCATTTGCTAGTTAGCACTACCGCACATCGTGCCTAACATAGAACATAAAACGCTGCTCAGAGCAAAATTTGCGGATGCACAATGAACAATACGAAATACTGAAATCCATCTTCACAAACCAATAAGGTGCACATACTTTTAATTAGCATAGGGTTAAGAATGCTTGAGTATCACTAGGTTTGGCCTTTGGAGCCCATTATCAACTTTTAAGACAATCCTACAGATAATTTCATTAGTCTTATTTCTTGGTAACAAACATGTAAATCATTCCCTGTGGACATGTATGGTTTTGTTGAATGACCTTGACTTCAAGCAAAGCTTATGAAAGTACCATTTCACCGATTTCATTATTTATTTCATTGCACAGGTAGCACTCCCAAGGGAAACAACCACTGGGAAATGCTTTCTTCAACACTACATAGAGTCTATTCTGGCCTTACAAGAGGCCAGCTGCAAACTGGAGGGTACGTAGACTATGGTACATGTGCAATGGATTAGTCACTTGCTAGAATTCTTGTAATGATTGTCATTGTTGATTAGTTTTCACACTTGACACTTTTTGTTTATTTCCTATTAAACTTGTAATTGTTAATACTAATTTTTGTGTAATATGTTAATAATATTTTGGTTTTCACAGTAGGCACTGACACTATTTCAATGTTTACTCATTTTGCGACGGTTTTCTCTGCTATGTTTCCTGTTGTTTGGTTTGACTGGTCTGAATGAGCTAACCTGAGCTTGTAGAAGTAGCTTGAATGGCTGTTGTTATCATCTAATGAAAGGGTGTCTGGTAGGGGCTAGGGTTCTACCGGGTCTAGGGCGGAGGTTGTAAGGGTGGAAGTGAGGGCGGAGAGGCTGGAGGGCTGGGCGCCGGCGGCTGGGCGCCGTCGCGGAGGAAGGAGGCGGCGGCTAGGGTTGGGTGCGGCTGGGCGCAGGAGTTCTCCCGTCTCCCTTCAGGAGACGAGACAGTATGATACCGAATATTTGTCCGATTAATCACGAAGGGTACATGTGTTTATATAGGAGGACGGCCTCCTCTAAACCCTAATTTACTTGGGCTAAGCCCCTAATTTACTTGGGCTAAGCCCACAACTAGCCACTAGTGGGCTTCTTGCGTGTATAGGTCAGACCGACCATAACTTCTCTCCCCGCCTTCTCAAACAGCTCGTCCTCGAGCTGAACTTCTGGAAACTGCTGGCGGAGATCTTCAAGCTTCTCCCAAGTCGCCTCGTCCTCTGGCATGCCTGTCCAATGCACTAAGACTTGCCAAACACCACGTCGCTGCTGGGCCTTCATCACACGAGCCACACTCGCCGGGGCAGGCTCGAGACGCCCATCCGAAGTAGGTGGAAGAGCTGGTGGTGCAGACGGAGGGTCGCCACGGTAGGCCTTCAGGAGGCCGACATTGAAGACGTCGTGGAGGCGCGAGCCCGCGGGCAGCTCAAGACGGTAGGCGAGCGTGCCGATGCGCTCCAGCACATGGAAGGGACCGGCGTAACGAGGTCCCAACTTGCGCCTGGAGCGCGGGTCCAAGGACTGGGTCGTCCGGTGAAGAAGGCGTAGCCAGACCCGATCGCCCACCGCAAACTCCGCCTCGCGATGGTGTGCATCATAGTACCTCCGGCCGGCCTGCCGAGCACGAAGAAGTCGGCGGCGCGCCTCGGCCGATATCTCGTCGCGGGTACGCAGCGGGTCATCCGCCGTCTCGAGTACGTGCCGTGCCGGGCGCATAGGGAAGCATCGCCGGCGGTGGCCTCCCGTGGACCACCTCAAAGGGAGTGGCGTGCAGCGCGGAGTGGTAGGACGTGTTGTAGCGAGTACTCGGCCCACGCCGGCCGGTCCACCCAAGCTCGTGGACGATCCCCGGTGATGCGGCAGCAGTACATGGCGATGATCTTGTTGACGACCTCGGACTGGCCGTCCGTCCGAGGATGAAACGCCGTGCTCATGCGGAGCTTCACGCCTGCCAACCCAAAGAGGTCCCTCCGGGACGTGACCCGTGAACACGGGATCACGATCAGCGACGATGGAGGACGGAAACCCGTGGAGGCGAACGATGCCGTCGAAGAAGGCGCGTGCCACGGACGCTGCCGTATGGGGATGGCCGAGGGCGATGAAGTGCGCGTACTTGGAGAAGCGATCGACCACCATGAGGATGACGGACTTGCCGCCAACCTTCGGCAGCCCCTCGATGAAGTCCATGGAGATGTCCATGTGGGGATTGGCGAGGGCGATGGCGGCCACCACGCGGGGCGGCCCTTGCTGGCGACGGAGGCGGGCGGTGTCGGGATGGCGGACAGGGCAGGGACGGCGGCCGGTGGGGGCGGCGGGTGCTGGCCGGCTTTGATCTCCGCGAGCTCGAAGCGGATGGCGCGGAGACTGTCGGCGAGGTCCGCCAGTGTAGCGGGCAGGAGGTCGAGGCCCGTGGGGGCGGCGGCGGCGGCCTGGATGGCAGCGGCGGCGGCGGCCCCCTGGTCTCCGTCGGCGGCGGCCCCCGGCGGCGCGTGGACGCCTGTCATGGCGGCGGAGGTGGCGGGGGTGGTGTTGTTGGCGGCGGCGGACGTGGCGGTGATGGGGTTGACAGGGAGGCTGTTGGAGCTCATTAGACCTAGGCAATCTGATACCAAAGTGGTAGGGGCTTGGGTTCTACCGGGTCTAGGGCGGAGGTTGTAAGGGTGGAAGTGAGGGCGGAGAGGCTGGAGGGCTCGGCGCCGGCGGCTGGGCGCCGTCGCGAGGAGGAGGAGGCGGCGGCTAGGGTTGGGTGCGGCTGGGCGCGGGAGTTCTCCCGTCTCCCTTCGGAGACGAGACAGTATGATACTGAATATTTGTCTGATTAATCACGAAGGGTACATGTGTTTATATAGGAGGACGGCCTCCTCTAAACCCTAATTTACTTGGGCTAAGCCCCTAATTTACTTGGGCTAAGCCCACAACTAGCCACTAGTGGGCTTCTTGCGTGTATAGGTCAGACCGACCATAACAGTGTCATTCAAATACATACATATCACTAAGAATGTGAGGCTGAGAGGCAACATTGTATTTATACTACTAATTTGATATAATTTACTTATGTATACTAAACCAAGAACTTAGGCCCATATAAATACCTGAATCAGATAAGTTAGTGTTAAACCAATCTTCCTTGGTATCTGGTTTTTAATTCTATCCGCGCATTGATAGGATAGAATTGTGCCTCTCCTTTTCCTAACCTTATAGAACTTTAGAGAACAGGTTGTATATAGAAACATAAATTTTTGTTTTGTTGTAAACGGTTCATCTGGCATGATTTTAACTGTTCAGTTTAATTATTAGAAATTCTTTACATTGGCTGGCCTCAAGAAAATTCAGATATTGCAGTAACTGATTATTTTTCATTCCTCGAGTGTGCAGGGGAATGTCATACAAAGATCCCATTTGTTATTATGACTTCGGATGATACAAATGCACTGACCATCAAGCTTTTGGAGTCAAATTCCTATTTTGGAATGGAACCATCACAAATCAAAATTCTGAAGCAGGTGGCTGTCTATTTTGCCTTCTATACCATGTGCTTCTTAGGGGCAAAAAAGAAATACAGCTGTTACTATTGGTGCTGACTAATTCTTATTTGTTTCAGGAAAAAGTGGCATGTCTAGCGGACAATGATGCAAGGCTTGCATTAGATCCAAATGACAAGTACAAGATCCAGGTGCCAATTTTGATAGAATGATCATAACTATCGTGGTTCAAACTCTGTGATGTCTTATTGCTGTTTTTGTGTTTCCGGGTTTGCATTTCTCTTACTTCTGTTTTATGATTGGCAGACAAAGCCACATGGGCATGGAGATGTGCATTCTCTTCTTTATTCAAGTGGTTTGCTTGAGCAATGGTATGCCTGTTGATTCAAGAACTGGTTACATTTTCTCATGGAAGAAACTTTTTCAATCAGACAAGTTGCCTTGTTTGAAGAGAATTAGCTGTTAACTGAAATATTAGTGAAGTAATCAATCAAAGATCAACCATGTGCACATAAATCATATGAATATTTTGTTATGATACTTCACATTATTTTGACAGGAAGAGTACAGGGCGGAAATGGGTTCTCTTTTTCCAGGACACAAACGGATTGCTCTTCAATGTTTGTACAATGCCTTTTACATCTGTATTACAATTACTGTAGGGAAGTGGGAACTTATTTTTACCATCTTTTTGTAGGCAATACCATCAGCATTAGGTGTCAGTGCAACCAAGGGCTACAATGTTAATTCTCTTGCTGTTCCTCGAAAGGCAAAGGAAGCCATTGGTGGAATAACCAAACTTACTCATGTTGATGGTAATTTTGCTATATTATCCTCAATTCATCTGAGCTACTTACAGGTCCAGCTTTTCTGATAAAGTAGACAGTAATGTTATGAATCAAATAGTGATTCTAGAGCAGATCAGTACTGTGGAAATAAAAAGAATCTATAATTCTGACGAAAGAATGCATTTTCACACGTTTTTTTACTTATGTTAACTGTTTTGTTCTGTCAAAATTGACCTGGAATCATGGATATGTTCTTATGTGTAGGTAGAACAATGGTGATCAACGTTGAGTACAATCAGCTTGATCCACTTCTTCGCGCAACTGGGCATCCTGATGGAGATGCAAATAGTGAAACGGGCTATTCTCCATACCCTGGAAATATAAACCAGGTAAAAGTTTTGTTAAAACACTATAGATTTGTCAACTTCCTAATGATTTGCTTCATTGGGTCTTAAATACTGAAAACATGGTGCTTAACCTGTTTATTAATATCATTAGTGTGATCCTTGGTGTAGTATCAACACCAGTATGACATACATATTACAAAAACCCTAAGAGAACACCACAATGAGATACCATGGGTGTTGCTGTCACCTAAATTGTAGTATAACCGCTGATTAACAATTTACATGTTCTTCATCGTGCTGAAAAAGAACAATACTCTGTTGTGAGCTTTTGTGTGCATAATGTATCTTCCTTTTTTTATGCTGACTTCATGCCGCACTTTTGCAGTTGATACTGGAGCTTGGACCTTACATCGAGGAGCTCAAGAAAACACGTGGTGCCATTTCTGAATTTGTAAATCCAAAGTAATTATTCAGCACATTTTCTCCAAGGACTTCCTATTTGCTGCTAGTTATTGCAACATGTGTCCCACTTTCAGTTCAGTTGTGAGAGTTGTTTCTGTCAGTGTCATTTAAGATTGCAGAATGAACTTGCTAACCTGATTTATTGGTATTTTTATTATTTCTTTATGCAGCACTTGCTCTAAAATTAGTTCCTCTCCTTGATATTGGGTCCAATCGGTGTACATTAATTTATCTCATCTGCCTGATAACATGTGTTTTTATACTATCTTTTTAGATGCATCATTGATTAGGATTTACAACTTATCTCAGAAGTACTGTTTATAATAATTTCTGATGGTGTTCATATATCCTGATGTGATATTGTCAGTTCTGTTGACAATAACTCAAAGTACTTATTCTAATCTTTTTCCACTTTCACCATATTCCCTTTAGGTATACTGACTCTACGAAGACAGCATTCAAATCCTCCACTCGTCTTGAGTGCATGATGCAAGACTATCCAAAAACACTACCTCCAACAGCGAAAGTTGGTTTTACGGTAAGGAATTGCTTACTGCTGAGACCCCTCTTGAAAGAATGGTTCTTGCTAGCTGATAAACTTTATAACTTCTGATTTTATATCTTGCACTAGAAGATGCCGCTTCTTCCCTTTGCTTCCTCCACTTTGTCTTTCTAAATCCTACTGTGTTGCATGTGGTGAATCTGATTCTAATCTGCGATAAGTAATGCTGGTGTACCTAATTACTTACGGTTAATACCTGCATATGAGATCTGCAAACTCTTAGTGGTGCACTTTGTATGCCACATAGATTAGATGGTCTTTGGATTCTCTGTGTTATCTGCAGTCTCTTCGCAGAATTTGGTATTACATTGTATGAGCTTTGTCAAGACCACTTTGTTTCAAACCATAGAGCCGTGGCAGGAACTGCAAGTTCATATACCTTCAATGAAATAACAAACTGAAACACCCACACGCCTATAGAAATAGGCATGTGCAATCATGCGGCTGTTTTTTTTTTCTAGGGAGGGCATGATCACTATACATGGTCCTTACATTGATCCTATTAGTAATTTTGTATATATGATTCAGATGCAAAAGAAGAAAGTTTCCTCTTGAGTTGTAAGTTTTCATGTTTCGTGTCCGTAATGCTCTATTCTCAATCTTTTGCCATTCCTTTTTTTATATTTAGGTGATGGATACTTGGCTTGCGTATGCTCCTGTAAAGAACAATCCTGAAGATGCAGCCAAAGTATGATTTCTGCCCTTCACACTGAATTTATATATTTCACGTCACATATACTTGTAGACCTGCATATGAAGTATTTATGCATGGTAAGCAGAAGAGGAGTTAGCCTTGCTGTGACACGTGGATAACTAAAAGTTACTCTGCACTTCAAAACTTGCATAAAGAGGCATTTATGATTGGTAGAAAAGAGGGATTGATCTGAATGTATGCTCACATTGATGAATTGTGATCCAGGTTAAAGTATGTATCTTGATAGCCATGTTAGCTGTCAGTATTGACTTTGCGTCGTTGTGAACTAAAGTTGCTCTGCACTCTTATGGTGCCATCTGTATTTCATATGCATATTGATGTCACTATCATGAGTAAAGAAATTGCACCTGGTTACAATTATACAGATATTATTATGCAAGAGTCGTTCTTCAGTTGGCTTTGGTACTTCTGTACTTGACGTCTATTGATACACCTGTTGTAGGTTCCAAAAGGCAATCCTTTTCATAGTGCAACCTCAGGAGAGATGGCAATCTACAGGGCAAACAGCCTTATTTTAAGAAAGGTGATGACATTAGCAGACACTTAATCCTTGTCAACTTGTCTGCTTTCCAGCTCAACAAGCTTTTTTCCCCCTTCTTTTCCAGGCTGGTGCACAAATATCAGACCCTGTAATCAGTAATTTCAACGGTCAAGAGGTGGAGGTCTGGCCACGCATAACCTGGAGCCCGAGGTGGGGTCTGACATTCAAGGATGTCAAGCAAAAGGTGCACGGAAACTCTTCTTCAGTATCCCAGAGATCAGTCTTGGTTATCAATGGCCAGAACATCATCATCGACGGTCTTTCCTTGGACGGTGCTCTCATTGTCAACTCCATCGACGAAGCAGAGGTAGTGACACGAAACACTGGTAACCGAGAGAAAACCACCCAATTTCTGTGGTTACTGTCATCTTAACTGTGAATTATTTGTTACCGCAGGTCAAAGTCACTGGTCATGTAGAAAACAAGGGATGGCCTATCCAGTATGTTGACCACAAGGACACCTCGGAGAAGGAAGAGACCAGGATCCGCGGATTCAAGTTCGAGAAGGTTGAGCAGCTGGAGGTGAATTACACTGAGCCCGGGAAGCACTGCTTGAGCTCATGAACAAGCGCAACTGGTTGAAACATGGTCCCTGCCAATTTGTAGCTGGGAGTAGTGCAGATGTGGGTACCATATATACCTTGTCCTCCTAATATTGGGCGGCCTTCATTGTGTAACAATAGCAATAAGCTGAAACCATTCTTTGAACTTGCTAGGGTAATAAGAAGCAGAGCTGCTCCACCAACCAGGCAGTCACCAGCGCACCGCTCCTGATGTAAATTTGTAACTTATTATAGTGGCCATTCACTTGTCTTTGTAAAGTATAGTAAACAGTTAATAGTATTTCCATGTGGTTGGCATATGAGTCTGATTTATTATTTTTTGTACTCAACACTTTGCACTGAAGAAAATAAATTTTGTTAATTGTCTCTTTGCCACGTGCGGAACTGTATGTATGAATTAAATACTCCCTCCTTTGCCAAATTGTATCTTGGTGGTTGTAAAATTCATGAGAAATTCATGTGTTCCAAATTAAAATTTCCTTGGGCACTGCAGCTAGAAAAGATGCCTAGGGCACATATGTGGCTGTGGCCAGAACGCAAAGATGGACCTCTCCTTTTCCTTTAAAGAATGGGGAAAGTTTGGAATAGGACCATGCTTGCTCGGCCATTCTCCTTTGTAGATTCGGCAGTGCTTAAAGCATCTGCCTCCTCCACACGATCAGATCGCAATTGTACTTTCCCCCCCTTAAAAAAAGGCAATCATGAAAACAAAACAATTATACTAGCTAAGTAGCAAAACAAAACTTTGCAGCAGACAAGCATATTTTGTCAAATTTGGAACTAGCTCAAAACAATTGTCAGTTAAACAGCGGAAATTCAATTCGGCTCCCGGGTGCATATGCTCCCTCTATCAAAAAATTATATTTCGAAATGTCGAAAAATTTTGAAAAAAAATTCTACATGTACATCTCCATAATATACGTACGTTCATCAAGTTTCGCGAGGAACCAATATGTTTTGTGGTCTGTGTAAAAAAGAGAAAATTTATCTCCTGAAAAGCCTTATTTTCAGCATTGAATTTTGTCTTTTTTACACACGTCACACGACAAGTCAGATTTTTATGAAACAACTTTGTGAGCGTGTAGCACGTGAAGATGTACGTTCGAATTTTTCATTTCAATTTTTTAAAATTTCAAAATGTATGTAACATGCATTTCAAAATAAAGAGAGCATATGCTCCCATGTGCCAAAACACCATTCCCAACAGACAAAGAATACATTGTACAATATACTCCCTCCATTTCATGTTAGTTGTCGCTATTTAGTAGGCTAGTCATAGTGCATAGTATCATATACTAGTATCATGTATATGATACTTATCTATGATACTATCTCTCTAGTGTGTGGTATTATAGAGCAGTATCATAACCTTCTAAATTTATTATTTTGTAGAATCCCAATGTAAATCTATGTACACGATCTATTTGTCATTTACTTTTCTCGTAACGTGCGCTATGATACAGTATCCACCTATGTTACTCTAATTCTATCTCTTCTCCTTAATTACATGCCACATCATTATTTTTGTGGGTCTAGGATACATGATACTACCTATGATACTAGCACTGTGGCCAGCCGTATAGATTTATAATAAATCAGCGACAACTAATATTGAACGTGGAACAGAGGGAGCATATAATTGCACTTTTCTTAGTTCATGCCATGGCTTGCCAATAATATACTACTATTGTTTAGAGTATGTCAAGACATAAACAAAAGGAAGATATAAACTTTAAAAAGAAAGAAGGAATTATAATTATAAACAAGAAAAAAACAAAAACAGAGAGTCGTAGATCAAAACGGGCTTAGGCCCTAAAGCCCATGAAGGGCCCGGTTGGGGCAGAAACCCTACCCCCAGAGTCTCGCTCCACTACGTGCCCCGCGAATAAAAGGCGGCTCTCCCCGCCGTCGCCCAAACCCTCTCTTTCTCTCTCCTGCCTCATCGCCTCCGCTCCGCCGCCGAATCCGAGACCTCGATCTCGGATTCCTCGCTGCGCAACCCCGGCGATCCGCTCCTCCAGCTCCTCCTCACCGACGCTTCAGGTTCAGCCCTCCCTCCCTTGTCCACCGTCTCTCTTTCTCCGTTGGGTGCCGTGTCTCGCTTCTCTTCGTCGCCGCCCCGCCGGACCGATCTGTATCTGCGGGCGTTCTCGCGGGATTCGGCGGATCTGGCCCGCTCGACGGCTGGATCTGCGCCGGTTCGCCCGAATGGGTTAGGTTTCCGGCGGCGGTTTTAGGGTTGCGTCGGCTGTTGAAGCTGGTAGGGTTCGTCTGCGGCCGGCAGGATCGGTGTAACGCGTGTCTTGGTTGAGAGGTGCTTGCTGTCTGGTCTCGCTGATATGAAGTTTATTTACTTTGGATGCGCGATGCGCTTAGGGGATTTTATGCCCCCCATGTGCAAAAAAGCTTGCTAGTAGATAGCTGGCTCCAACTTGCGTCGAGCTATGCTTGATTATGGTTTGATGTCCGGTTGGCTTTGTGAGCTTGCTTGCTGGTACCTGCTTGCTAAAGTTGTGTTTTTTATGCTGGAATATGAACGAATCCATGGTAGCTGTCTGTTGTGAGGTCACCTGCAGTGGAAAAAGAACATAGAAGAGGCTGCTTCCAGTTACGTGTAGCACGAGATTGGGTAGTTATATACATATAGTTATGTTACTGTTTGTTTATCTTGATAATTTAAAAACCATCGGATATAAATTATAAACGTATTTCTAAACATAAAGATGTATTGTTCTGCGATAGCTTGAATAGTATCAGCATGCTTCTGTTTATACTCGTCCATAAACAGAACCGGTTATGTGTAGTAGTAGCTATACTGGATGTTTTTAATTTACTTATATTGTCAGTGATTGACTCTGCTTGTTGTGATTGACCATCTTCTTGACCATCTTGTCGGTTTCCAACTTGCCTTTATATGTTTCGGTTTATATCCTTGGAGTGGTGAATTGATCAATTTGATATGGGTTGTTTCTCTACTTTTGATGAGCTTATCTTCTTTAATGCACTAAGTATGATTTATGCATTCATATTACATTCTATTTGTCAATATCGGGAGCTTCATACACTATACCACACTTGCTGTTACCGTTGTTAACTAAAGCTAACTCCTTTATGTTGCACTTGCCTTTTCACTGATTGTTTGAGCTAACATATATTTGTCCTGCTGCAGCCATGGCAGGAATGGCACCAGAAGGTTCCCAGTTCGATGCAAAGAACTATGACTCCAAAATGCAGGAGCTGCTGTAAGAAATCTAACTTGAGAATTTCTTAACCCTGGCTGCTCATTGTTTATCAGCTGTTACTTGCATTTAACCTTGTGCTAGTGTGGTTTTGCTTTTCTACCTGTCAATTATCTTCTTACCTACACAACTTTCTACAGGAGCCAAGGTGAGACTGAGGAGTTCTTCACCTCCTACGATGAAGTTCATGAGAGCTTTGATGACATGGGTCTCCAAGAGAACCTTCTCAGGGGAATTTACGCTTACGGTACGTATGGTGTTGGTTCTCTTTTGGTACTTTGGTCTGTTAATTGAAATTCATCTCACATCATCTTTTTGCTGTATAGGTTTTGAGAAGCCTTCGGCCATCCAGCAGAGGGGTATTGTTCCTTTCTGCAAGGGTCTTGATGTTATCCAGCAAGCACAATCTGGAACAGGAAAGACTGCTACCTTCTGCTCTGGTATCTTGCAACAGCTTGACTATGGTTTGGTTGAGTGCCAGGCCTTGGTCCTCGCTCCCACCCGTGAGCTTGCACAGCAAATTGAGAAGGTCATGCGTGCACTTGGTGACTACTTGGGCGTGAAAGTTCATGCATGTGTTGGAGGAACCTCTGTCCGTGAGGACCAGAGAATTCTTGCAAGTGGAGTGCATGTTGTTGTTGGCACACCTGGTCGTGTGTTTGACATGCTTCGTAGGCAGTCTCTTCGCCCTGACAACATCAAGATGTTTGTTCTGGATGAAGCTGATGAGATGCTTTCTCGTGGTTTCAAGGATCAGGTCAACACTCTAATCTGTTATTATATTTATTTATTTATTTTGCAATATGGTATTTATGCTGCCTGTAATTTGATCTGACACCAATGTAATAATTACTTAACTGAACTGAAAGGAAGGACGAACATAGTCTTTAGTATTTCTGGTTGAACTTTATGTACCAGTTCCTTTGCCTGTTAGCACCTACAAAGGTTCTTATAAATGATCCAAAACCAGAGGAATAGGTTGGAAAGCTTAAGTTTTTAAGTATTTTTTTTATCTTAAACAGATGTAACGATACATATTTGCATTTTCAGTCATAAATTGGTTCTCCAAGTAATTCCATTGTAGTTCCTTTCACCTCAAATTCTTGATCTGTAATTTATGATCTGTGTTTTAATCTTCATTTTGTTCTGTGTGCAGATTTATGACATCTTCCAGCTGCTCCCAGGAAAGATTCAAGTTGGTGTCTTCTCTGCTACCATGCCCCCTGAAGCCCTTGAGATCACCCGCAAATTCATGAACAAACCTGTTAGGATCCTTGTCAAGAGGGATGAGCTTACCCTTGAGGGTATCAAGCAGTTCTATGTCAATGTGGAGAAGGAAGAATGGAAGCTTGACACACTCTGTGACCTGTACGAGACTCTTGCCATCACCCAAAGTGTCATCTTTGTGAACACCCGCCGCAAGGTGGACTGGCTCACCGACAAGATGAGGGGCAGGGATCACACAGTTTCTGCTACTCACGGAGACATGGACCAGAACACTAGGGACATCATCATGAGGGAGTTCAGATCTGGTTCTTCACGTGTGCTCATCACCACTGACCTGCTTGCTCGTGGTATTGATGTCCAGCAAGTGTCCCTGGTCATCAACTACGATCTTCCGACCCAGCCAGAGAACTACCTCCATCGTATTGGTCGTAGTGGTCGGTTCGGAAGGAAGGGTGTTGCCATCAACTTTGTGACCCGTGAAGATGAGCGTATGCTGTTTGACATCCAGAAGTTCTACAACGTTGTCATTGAAGAGCTCCCAGCCAACGTTGCAGACCTCCTGTAGATCAAAGCTCTCCAGAACATATGGTAAGGAGCCTGACAGGGCTTTGTTTTTGTTGAAACGTCACCAACTTTCTTTCTTGGGGGGAAGTGATAAATGGTCGGGGGTTCTACTTTAAGGTCGTGGTTATGGACAATTTCGGATTTATTATGCCTTGTTTTGGGGATTTTTGTAGTTGCTAGGCTGTGCTATGTGCTGCTGTGTTTAAGCTTGAGGATGAAGCTACTGTTGGAGTCCTCACTTTATTATTTCTTAAGAAGACTGTGTAATGACCGAATGATGTTATTTATTTGTGTCATCCTTGACTCTTCACTGCAATTAATCCTGCAAATCGCTTCTAGTTTACTCCTGCTATTATGTGTAAAAACTGTTCGCTATTCCCTGCAAAGATTAGTGTTGGCCATTTGGTGTTTCGGTTAGTTATTCCTATTGCTATGTTG
Source organism: Lolium rigidum (assembly GCF_022539505.1). Taxonomy (NCBI): domain Eukaryota; kingdom Viridiplantae; phylum Streptophyta; class Magnoliopsida; order Poales; family Poaceae; genus Lolium; species Lolium rigidum. The sequence continues at coordinate 313,930,944 of NC_061508.1, read as the reverse complement.
GCTATTAATATTAAGGAATCAGTTTCTTCTCTAACAATGTGCAACTTCAGATAGATCATGTAAAAAATCTCACTTTCTCAATGCTCTGCTACATCATCATACCTCTTCAATTGAACAAATATCATAGTGTAGCCATGCGGATCTGCAGTAGGTGTTGTCTGGATAGCTGGACAACATTGTTTGGCATGGATGCTGACGATGGCTTTCCAAGATTATTAATGGATTCATGGCCATAGTTGCCTGGTTCGGCGCTTAAGGCCCTGTTTGTTTCAGCTTCAGCTTCTGCTAGAAGCGATTGTTGGGAAATGAACTGGAGCCTGAAAGCAGGCGAAAGCATCTCGCGACCTGCTTTCTGGGATTCTCCTGCTTTTGGCTAGCAAAAGACGAAAATGGCCCCAGTAGTTCATCATATTTTCTACTCCGTATTAAATGACTCAACTTTGTCTAGATATACATGCATCTAGTCCAAAAATTTAAATTTAACTAGATTCATACGAATCTAGATAAAGTAGATTCCGGAGGGAGCAGAAAACTGGCACCCTCTCCTCCCTGTTACCCACTGCTCCGCGATGACACCGCCTGCCCTGCTGGCAACCAGCCTTCCCTGCAGCGGCCGAGCCTCGAAATATGTTTTCGCCCCGCTATATTAATATAGCACAAGACCGATACATCATAGAATCCATGGCTGGGGCAAACAACACAAGCATGCCTAAAAGAAAACACAAAAGAAAGACAAGAGAAACTAATGCCGAAAAAGGTCGGATTGACGAAAACGGAGATGCCTTGCAACCGCTGCGCCCGCCGGAGAATATCCACCACAAGCCTAGCACATGGAAGCCCCGCGTACCAAGCAACACCTTCAAGAAGGGATGCGACGATGACGACGCTGCTTGCCGGAGTGAACCTAGGGTTTCCCGTGCAGCGCAAGGACGAGGAAAACGGGGCTTCACCGGACGCCCTTCAAGAAGGAAGGGTGGCGCCCGCGGCGCGTCACCGCGTCGGTGTCGGCGCGAAACCGACAGGGATTTCTCCCGACCCTCGTAGTCCCGCCTTGGACGCTCCATCGTGCTCCACCACACTTGCCGCCCGCCACCTCACGCCACCACGGCCTTGCAAGCACCACCGCCGTCTCACGCGTGACCAACGAGCCGGGGACATCGGGAACAAGACGGGCGGGAGCGAGAGGCGGCACGGCAGCGAGCCACGTCGGAGGGAACCGCCTCACCGCCGCCTGCGGACACCGGCCGGACGCGGTGACCGGATCACACCGGGCCCGGCCGGCCGGCCGAGCCCGAGCGGGCTCGTGAAGATCCGGTCTCCGCGCGCAGCGTACGTGCCGCCGGCAGCGCTACCCCCCACGCTGGCCGCCCCTCCGTCCATCACGAGGACCACCGCCAGGGAGGGAGCCGGCCCGCCCGGCCCAGATGGGGCCCGAAGGGCCCAGATCTGGGCCAGGCAGGCGCCGTCCCGAGCCCCCACGCCGTCCCGCGGCCAAGAAGCCGCACCGCCGCCTCGTCGCCACCCGCCGCCACGCCGCCTGAGGGACGCGCCGCCGCCGGAACCTCGTCGACACTGGGTGCACCGCCGCCTGCCCGCCCGGCCCGCACGGAGAGGAAAGCGCCGGGTAGAGAAGGGCCCCCGCCGCCGGCACCGTCCGGGCTTTGCCCAATGGCTTCTGCCGGCGGCGGCGACGGGGGAGGGCGGAGGAGAGGGGGTGGAGGAGAGTTAGGGTTGGACGCCCTGGAGTCGCCCGCGGGGGAGCGACCCGAGGGCAGGGCTCTCGACCTTTCCTCGCCCCCTAATACGTAACGTGTACGTATTCTATCACAGCCGCAGCGGCCGAGCCTAGCAGAGTGTCCTTGAAGCTCCGCGACCTCGCCAGCATCCTCCAAGCTGACACGTGCAAGCCAGGAAGTCCTCAATCAAGCGAACTGAGTCTTCTTCCCCGACATTGACTGTCGTGAATCGCCGTTGTTCCCGACCGCCGCCGTTCCTGCCGGGTTGAGCTCATCCCCGTTCTCGTCCCCACCGCCATTCCCGCCAGGTTGCCGTTGTTCCCGACCGCTGCCGTTCCTGCCGGGTTGAGCTCATCACAGTTCTTGTCCCCACCGCCATTCCCGCCAGGTTGAGCTCGTCCCTGTCCTCATCCCTGCTGCTGTTTCCGCCTCCAGCGCCCGAGCTCGGGCCCGTTGCCACGTTCTCTACCAACAAGCGCCTGAGCTCTTAGATTTTGTGAAATTTGCCATCTACGTAGTCATGGTTAGCCTCTGTAATTTAGTGAATATATGCTACAGAGGATTGTTTCTGAATTTTGATGACGCTTCAGAGCACATATTTTTGATTGAGAATTTTTTCAGAGATAATTTCCTGTTCACACAAGTGAAGTTGATGTTCGTGTATTGAGGTAAAAAACTGCAATACAAATCTTAAACATGATATTTATGTAGAATTATTCCCCTTAAACATGTTAGTTATGTAAAACGGTCAGAATTAGCTAATTCATGTTAAATCACAGCTTCCTCATTCTCAGTATTTAGAGGCATTTTGGATATTTCATCCTTAAAATTAGCAGCAACAGCTATCAAAAGCATTTTTGTCAAACATAAAATCTCAGATTCCAACAGCTACTTCCCACAGCTACCAGCAACTACTGGAGGATCTTTTTCTCCCCTCGGTCCCCTTGGGGTATATATGCCTCTGCACTGACCTTGTCCTTTAGCAAAACTGTTGCACAAAAGAATCTCCTGATGAAACTATTTCGCTCGACTAACCCTTTTACGCGATGTATATGTGAGAGGCACCACAATTCACTGGGCTGAACGCGATGTACTGAAGGGTTCGCTTTCGCTGATCGGCGCCAGTCTTTCCTGCTGTGAATTTCCCAGGTCGGGAGGGGCCCTTTCCTTCTACCTTACTGAACCCATTCACCAATGATTGGATCACTCAAAGCCAAAGACCAATTCCTTCCTTTTAGGTGGTCTAGGTGGCTGGGATACTATGCCCTTCTTTTTAGAGGCTCAAAGACGAGTTCTTTGAAGGAAGCAAAAGAACCCATGTGTCTCGGTCTACCCTCTTTTTGTGCCGGGAAGAAGAATGAGATCCAACTCAAAGTCAAGGAAAGCGGCCTAGACCACTGACTTTTGATGGAAGGCTTCTGAACATGGATTGGTCTGATAAAGCCAATTTTTCGGCGAATCCAATATTTTCTGAGAGCACTAGACCTTCTCTCTTTCACACCCGAGTGAACGACGCCACACATCGTGTCCTGCGTGTGTGCCTCTATGGCGGTCGGGGTCGACGTGGTAGCGCGTGTGGCGTTGCTCCCTCGAGCTCCACACATCCACTTATATGTGGCGCCCAAGCAACCACAGCCTGACCCTGCCCCATTTCTTCTTCTCTGTTTCTTTCTTCTCTTCTCCTCTCCTTGACCAGACGCCCCACCTCTCTCCCCAACCCAAGTCCCTCTCAAATCCCTTTGAGTTTTTGCAGATTTTTCCATGGATTGTGTTCGCAATCCGTCCCTTAGGGTAATCTCCTATGATCCTCTTGTTGTCATCCAAGATTTTCGTGGATTTGGTTAAACCTAGATGTGAAACCCTAGCTTGATTTCCCAACTCTTTTTTTTTTGGAATGTTAGGGTCTGTTGGACTAGGAAAAGTGTTAGGGTTTGATTGTATGGCTTGATTTGTTTTGTCTTACCATAGCTGATTATTGAACACATCTATCTATTTGTTGTAGAAATTATGGTAGGGATGGCAAGAATTGTTCATATTCATCATGTAGAGAATGATACTTTTTTGAAAGGAAACATAGAGCCGAACTTGAATGATCTTGAAAGGAAACATAGTGGCTCACCCTCGATAGGAAGTCCAAAGATCATGGAAATATCCTGAAGTGTAGGGGTCATCTCGCTGGCCCACAAGTGGAACGTGTGCATCTCAAGCCTCCATGGGTCGACAAGTGCGGTGATTGCTGCGGCGTTGAAGTTCAGCGCCGACCGGCGTACAAGCGAGATGAACGGGAGGAGACCAAGAGTCTCGATGTGCTTCGTGTACCGCTCATCATACGGCATGTCAGTACTTGCCCCGTGAAAATGAATCTTCAAGGGCTCAAGAACCTACAAGCACATATAGAGCACATAGTATTATGCCATATCCAATGGAACAAAACAAGTAGTGTTAACAATAAAAAAAATACTACCTTCCCTAGCTCTGCCTGATGATAGGTCCGGTGATCAATGTCATAGTAATCATCGAGAAGCCGCACCATCGTACATTTTTTTCACAAATACACACAGTAAGTAATATCATACTATCACCATACATATTCTAGATTATGGTTTTCTAAAAAAATATGAGGCATTTGAAAGCAAGTAGGAGTCATTTCTAAGCAAAATATGTGGCATTTCTATCACCATACATATAATACAACATAAATACATGAAAACTAGGGTTGGAAAAATGAACCATCACATGTAGGGATTGATGACCCACAAGTATAGGGGATCGCAACAGTTTTCGAGGGAAGTAAAACCCAAATTTATTGATTCGACACAAGGGGAGGTAAAGAATACTTATAAGCCTTAACAACTGAGTCGTCAATTCAGCTGCACCTGGGAAAGCACTAGTAACAGGGGTGATGTGAAAGCAGCGATAATATGAGAGCGAGTAGTAACGAGTAACACGAGCGACAGTAATAGTAATATGAGAGCAATGGCACCGAGAAAATAGTTGATACTACTTCCAATGACATGTAGAACGAGTATATGATGATGAAAGATGGACCGGGGTTCCCAGCTATCTACACTAGTGGTAACTCTCCAATAACAAGTGTTGGGTGAACAAATTACAGTTGGGCAATTGATAGGATTGAAATAGCATTAAGACAGAACATCAAGATTATTAATCATGTAGGCATGTTTCCCATATATAGTCATACGTGCTCGCAATGAGAAACTTGTACAACATCTTTTGTCCTACCAGCCGATGGCAGCCGAGCCTCTAGGGAATCTACTGGAAATTAAGGTACTCCCTTTAATAGAGCACCGGAGCAAAGCATTAACACTCCGTGAAAACATGTGATCCTCATATCCAAGCCTTCCCCTCCAGTTGTCCCAATTTCTGTCACTTTGGGGCCTTTGGTTCCGGACATAGACATGTGCATACAACTTGTAGATACAATCTAAGCAATAATTATAGAGCTTAAATCTAAGATCATGCCACTCGGGCCCTAGTGACAAGCATTAAGCATAACAAGATTGCAGCAACGATAACTTCATAAACTTTGTAGATAGACAATCATAATGTAACAATCCATCGGATCCCAACAAACACAACACCGATTACATCAGATGAATCTCAATCATGTAAGGCAGCTCATGAGATCATTGTATTGAAGTACATGGGGGAGAGAATACCAACTAGCTACAGCTAGCACCCTAGTCCATGGGGGAACTACTCTCGGAGCATGATGGAGGCGGTGGCGTCGATGGAGATGGCTTCCGGGGGCACTTCCCCGTCCCGGCAGGATGCCGGAACAGAGACTTCTGTCCCCCGAATTGGAGTTTCGCGATGGTGGCGGCGCCCCTGGAGTCTTTCTGGAGTTTCGTCAATTGGTATCGCGTTTTTAGGTCTCCAGGGCTTAAATAGGCGAAGAGTCGGAGTCGGAGGGGCCACGGGGCCACCTCACACTAGGGCGGCGCGCCCCCCTCCTGGGCCGCGCCGGCCACACGTGTGGGGCCCCCAGGGCTCCCCTCTGGTCCCCCTTTGACTTTCTGGAAGGTTCCGGGAAAAATAAGATGCTGGGTCTTCGTTTCGTCGAATTCCGAGAATATTGCCCGAACAGCCTTTCTGGAACCAAAAACAGCAGAAAACAGGAACTGGCACTTCGGCATCTTGTTAATAGGTTAGTTCCGGAAAACGCATAAAAACATTATAAAGTGCAAGCAAAACATGTAAGTATTGTCATAAAACAAGCATGGAACATCAGAAATTATAGGTACGTTGGAGACGTATCAGCATCCCCAAGCTTAGTTCCTGCTCGCCCTCGAGTAGGTAAACGATAAAAAGAGTAATTTCTGTAGTGACATGCTACTTACATAATCTTGATCATCCTATTATAAAGCATATGAGATGAATGCAGTGACTCAAGGCAATGATCTATAGTTGCTAACAAATAGATAGCATATAGCAAAAAAAATTATGAATAGTACTTTCAAGACAAGCATCAAAAGTTTTGCATAAGAGTTAACTCATAAAGCAATAAATTCAAAGTAAAGGCATTGAAGCAACACGGAGGAAGATTTAAGTTTCAGCAGTTGCTTTCAACTTTCAACATGCATATCTCATGGATAATTGTCAACACAAAGTAATATGATGAATGCAAATATGCAAGTATGTAAGAATCAATGCACAATTAACACAAGTGTTTGCTTCTAAGATGGAAGGAAGTAGGTAAACTGACTCAACATAAAGTAAAAGAATGGCCCTTCGCAGAGGGAAGCAGGGATTAAATCATGTGCTAGAGCTTTTCAAGTTTTGAAATCATATAGAGAGTATAAAAGTAATGTTTTGAGAGGTGTTTGTTGTTGTCAACGAATGGTAGTGGGCACTCTAACTACCTCATCAACCAGACTTTCAAGAGCGGCTCCCATGAAGGACGTTATCTCTACCAGCAAGGTAGATCATCCCTCTTCTCTTTTGTTTACACATGTATTTTAGTTTTATTTATGGTTGACACTCCTCCCAACCTTTTGCTTTCACAAGCCATGGCTAACCGAATCCTCGGGTGCCTTCCGACATTCACATACCATGAAGGAGTGTCTATTTGCAAAATTAAGTTGCTTACTGATGAATCAGAGCAAAACATGTGAAGAGAATTATTAATGAAGGTTGATTAATTGGGGGCTGGGAACCCCGCGCCAGCTCTTTTTGCAAAATTATTGGATAAACGGATGTGCCACTAGTCCATTGTGAAAGTCTGTCAAAAGTAAATGACAAGATCGAAAGATAAACACCACATACTTCCTCATGAGCTATAAAATATTGACACAAATAAGAGATAATAGCTTTTGAATTGTTTAAAGGTAGCACATGAAGTATTTGCTTGGAATGGCAGAAAATACCACATAGTAGGTAGATATGGTGGACACATATGGCATAGGTTTTGGCTCAAGATTTTGGATGCACGAGAAGCATTTCCTCTCAGTACAAGGCTTTGGCTAGCAAGGTTGTTTGAAGCAAACACAAGTATGAACCGGTACAACAAAACTTACATAAGAACATATTGCAAGCATTATAAGACTCTACACTGTCTTCCTTGTTGCTCAAACACTTTTACCAGAAAATATCTAGACCTTAGAGAGACCAATCATGCAAACCAAATTTCAACAAGCTCTACGGTATTTCTCCACTAATAGGTTTAAACTACATGATGCAAGAGCTTAATCATGATCTACTTGAGAGCTCAAAACAATTGCCAAGTATCAAATTATCCAAGACAATATGAGGCATTTTCTGTTTCCAACCAAATAACAATAAGTGCAATAGCTTCCAACTTTTGTCATTGAACATTAAAAGTAAAACGAAGAACACGAGTGTTCATATGAAAAAGCGGAGCGTGTATCTCTCCCACACAAGGATTGCTAGGATCCGAATTTATTCAAACATAAACAAAAATAAAAGCACACGGACGCTCCAAGTAAAGCACATAAGATGTGACCGAATAAAAATATAGTTTTAATAGAAGAAACCTGATAAGTTGATGAAGAAGGGGATGCCTTGGGCATCCCCAAGCTTAGACGCTTGAGTCTTCTTGAAATATGCAGGGATGAACCACGGGGGCATCTCCAAGCTTAGGCTTTTCACTCTTCTTGATCATATATCATCCTCCTCTCTTGACCCTTGAAAACCTCCTTCACATCAAACTTCTCATAAACTTCATTAGAGGGGTTAGTACTCAAAAACTTTAATCCACTTTAGCCCTGTAGTGACACATTGCAAGAACTCAATAAAACATTAGCTACAGCTCTCCACGTCTAGAAAGCCTCACTTAAAGTCCACAAGAGATAATGCAAAAAACGAGACAGAATCTGTCAAAACAGAACAGCCGAGAAAGACGAATTTTTAAGAGGTAATTCCGTTGCTCAAATCAGAAAACTCAAAACTAATGAAAGTTGCGTACATATCTGAGGAACACACATGAAAATTGGCAGATTTTTCTGAGTTACCTACAGAGAGCCCTGCCCAAATTCGTGACAGATAGAAATCTGTTTCTGCGCAGAAATCCAAATCTAGTATTAACCTTCTATTAGAGACTTCACTTGGCACAACAATGCAATAAAATAAAGATAAGGAGAGGTTGCTACAGTAGTAACAACTTCCAACACACAACAAAATAGTAGCAAAATAAAGACATGAGTTATCTCCCAAGAAGTGCTTTCTTTATAGCCATTAAGATAGGCTCAGCAATTTTAATGATGCACTCGCAAGAAATAAGAGTTGAAGCAAAAGAGAGCATCAAGAAGCAAATTCAAAACACATTTAAGTCTAACCCACTTCCTATGCATAGGAATATTGTACACAAATAAATTCATGAAGAACAAAGTGACAAGCATATCAAGATAAAACAAGAGTAACTTCAAAATTTTCAGCATATAGAGAGGTGTTTTAGTACCATGCAAATTTCTACAACCATATTTTCCTCTCTCATAATAATTTTCAGTAGCTTCATGGATAAACTCAACAATATAACTATCACATAAAGCATATTTTTCATGATCCATAAACACATAATTTTTATCAAGCTCAAAAATAGTGGGATTAGAACTTTCAAAACCACTTTTATCAATACTATAACAAGATGATTGATCAATCTCAAAAGATATGGGACTCCTAGATAAAGTCAAGATCTCTCCAATCCCATTTTCATTAGTAGTACAATTAATATTATCAAGTAACATAGGACCATCATCTAGAGATTTATCATAAACATTTGCCAAGCAAAACTCTTTAGTACCATGCATATCGATATCAGGCACAAACAAAGCATTATCATAAGATTTATCAAAATAGCATGGATTATCATAGATAACAGTAGCATAATTGTTGACACCGATTTTATCTTAAAATATAAATGATATAGCAAATTGCTACTTGTCCCAGAAAGTAAATTGTCCAATGCCTAAAGTACTTACGAAGCGTTCTAAATTATCATCGTCAAGGGTGGTACCATATTTTCAAAAGAAATCAATTGTGTGATAAATTCAACCACGAGATAAATGTAGCATGTGTATTAATAATTTTGCTCGAATTCTCGTTGTGCAGGGACGGCATCAAAATACTCAATTTCAGGATATATGTCGACGTCATTCCCACAACCCTATATATAAATACAGTCCGAAGATATAATAGAAAAATATTGCCAGACATAAAAAGATGTATAGTGGCTATTAAAGATAAATTCTTAGCCCACTAAATTATCTAGCTAACATACAATGGCCAAATAATCAGCCATGATAGTTTAGCTAGGCCAAGTCTATACTAGGTGTGCACGAAAATCTTGCACGCTTTTGGAAAGAGCAGCTGCTGCTGCTAATCACGTACATGCATGGATTAGCTGGCACCATTACATAACTAATTAACCTATGGAAATAACGATGGAATAATTATCAAGCCATAGTCCATGATGGACTGTTGGTTTGAGTCGATAGCGATTGGTGGATGATAATTTGAACAGCAGCGATGGACTGAAGCGGTGATTACCGGTGGATGATTCGGCCAAGTCGTTTTAGCTTGCTGGTCATTATATAGGCTGCCGGCGTAGAGTCCCGCGACGGACCGCGCACGTCATGGAGATCGTGTGCAGGATCGTGGGTGTCGTGGCTGGTTGAAGATTTGGGCGTTAAGTTTTACATCAACAAAAAAATGGTTGTGTAGCCGCGTCTGGCAAAATATGTTTCTTCCGATCCGGATAGCTTTGATTGATTCAAATGACGTGGGCAAGCATGGCTTATATTACTCCACCATTAGAACTGCTCGGAAGAGGCGCCTCTCTTGCATTTATTTCCAGATCTTGATCGAGAATGGTGGGGATTTTCTATATCAAAGTTATTTCCAAACCTAATAAAGTTTTTACCAGCTGGGACAACAGTAAAAGGTTCCATTTGTGGGTAGTATCTTGACATGCTGCCATAAATTTGGGTATATGATCATGACGAGATCCAGAACCAATGAACCTTTTGAATCAGGTTTGCTGGTAGCTGTTGCACAAAGGATTAATGCAGCATTTGGTGGGTAAGGTAGAATTTTTACCTTGGCATAATGTCATGGTATATTTACATATATTGATCCTTAATACCTTTATGTACATACTTTAATTATCTAGAAACGACTTGTTCATTCTTTTTCTGTGTGTATGTTATTCATCAACTGGTTTTGAAGGCTTCCAATTTCTTCCGCCTTTTACTGTAGCGTGAGGTGGAGTTAAATCAACTGCTCCTAGGACTTATTTCGTTTGAATATCGACCTGAGTATGATCTTGTTAATCTTTTTTTGATGTTTTAGTGTAGTTAATTTTTTTTCACTCCTAATATTTCCATCAGATAGATAAGATATGGGGCTAAAGAAATCCACCACGTTTCCTTCTAAGGGAGGTGATGTACATGAAAGTATTGTTATATATGTTTTCAACATCAAGAATATTTTCTCCTAGGCTTATCTCGAACAACTATGAATGTTTAAGAAAACACTTTGAGGCTGCATACGCTTGAGTTTGCCTCAAGTATATGAAGATAATTTACGTGGGCTTGTCTAAAGCTCCATAAAACGTACGGAGGATGTGTCAGGAGAGCGAACAATAATCATTCTCACAAGTTTTACTCATAGGGAATATTTCAAGAGAATCCACAGGAACATAACATTCATCCTCCTTTGGTAAGCATGGAGGACAATCAAATAATGTAAGAGATAAAGAGTTACTCTCATTAGAAGGTTGGCATGGGTAGCTAATCCATTCTTCCTCCTTTTGTTCATCACTCTCCTCTTCTTTTTCATCCAATGACCTTTCAGGTTCATCAATTTCCTCCTCTTTTTCATCCAACGAGCTTTCAGGTTTCAATTTGTTCTTCTACTGGTTCCTGCAAATTGTGAGTGCATTCTTGTGCATTAATGAGTCTCTCGTTATAATCAATGATATAAGGATTATCACTGTAGCTTTCTATGCAAAAATTAAGGATAGAAGAGACATAATCTTTAAGGTCCTTACAAACAACACAAGTTTCATAATTTTTAGCAATGAAGGATTCTATCTCAGAGGCTCCCATAAATATGACAAATTGTTCTACCTCTTCGAACCCAAGATGAATATAGCTATTCCAATTATAGTTCTTAATTAAAACTTCCTCACTAAAGCCACATTGAAATTTAAGATGTTTAGTATCCTGTTTAGAGCAACAGTTTATATCATGGCGTTTAAGCAAGATTTTAGCAATTGTATTCAGTTTTTCTATCACAGCACTCATAACTTTTCCCGTTCTTGATTCTCTATAATTATTATATAATTCTATAAGCTCCAAATAGGTTGTAGGTTCTCCCATAGCAACAGTTTTTAATTTTTCGGTTTTTCAAATTTTTATGGATTTTCGGGTATATGAGAAAAATAAAACAAGACAAAAAGAAACTAAGCAAAAGTAAACTAAGAAAAATAATACTAGACAAAAATAAACTAAGCACAAATAAACTAGACAAAAGTAAACTAAGCAAAACAAAATAAAATAAAATAAAAACAGAGATAGCGGTGGAGTGTACTCCCCAGGTGAACTTATGAGTAGAGCTATGCCTCCCCGGCAATGGCGCCAGAAAATAGTCTTGATGACCCACAAGTATAGGAGATCGCAACAGTCTTCGAGGGAAGTAAAACCCAAATTTATTGATTCGACACAAGGGGAGGTAAAGAATACTTATAAGGCTTAACAACTGAGTCATCAATTCAGCTGCACCTGGGAAAGCACTAGTAACAGGGGTGATGTGAAAGCAGCAGTAATATGAGAGCAGTAGTAACAGTAACACAGCAGCAGTAATAGTAATATGAGAGCAATGGCACCAGAAAATAGTTGATACTACTTCCAATGACATGTAGAACGAGTATATGATGATGAAAGATGGACCAGGGTTCCCAGCTATCTACACTAGTGGTAACTCTCCAATAACAAGTGTTGGGTGAACAAATTACAGTTGGTAAATTGATAGGATTGAAATAGCATTAAGACAGAACATCAAGATTATTAATCATGTAGGCATGTTTCCCATATATAGTCATACGTGCTCGCAATGAGAAACTTGTACAACATCTTTTGTCCTACCAGCCGGTGGCAGCCGGGCCTCTAGGGAATCTATCGGAAATTAAGGTACTCCTTTTAATAGAGCACCGGAGCAAAGCATTAACACTCCGTGAAAACATGTGATCCTCATATCTAAGCCTTCCCCTCCGAGTTGTCCCAATTTCTGTCACTTTGGGGCCTTTGGTTCCGGACATAGACATGTGCATACAACTTGTAGATACAATCTAAGCAATAATTATAGAGCTTAAATCTAAGATCATGCCACTCGGGCCCTAGTGACAAGCATTAAGCATAACAAGATTGCAGCAACAATAACTTCATAAACTTTGTAGATAGACAATCATAATGTAACAATCCATCGGATCCCAACAAACACAACACCGATTACATCAGATGAATCTCAATCATGTAAGGCAGCTCATGAGATCATTGTATTGAAATACATGGGGGAGAGAATACCAACTAGCTACAACTAGAACCCGTAGTCCATGGGGGGACTACTCACGGAGCATGATGGAGGCGGTGGCGTCGATGGAGATGGCTTCCGGGGGCACTTCCCCGTCCCGGCAGGATGCCGGAACAGAGATTTCTGTCCCCCGAATTGGAGTTTCGCGATGGTGGCGGCGCCCCTGGAGTTTTTCTGGAGTTTCGTCAATTGGTGTCGCGTTTTTAGGTCTCCAGGGCTTAAATAGGCGAAGAGTCGGAGTCGGAGGGGCCACGGGGCCACCTCACACTATGGCGGCGCGCCCACCTCCTGGGCCGCGCCGACCACACGTGTGGGGCCCCCAGGGCTCCCCTCTGGTCCCCCTTTGACTTTCTGGAAGGTTCCAGGGAAAATAAGATGCTGGGTCTTCGTTTCATCGAATTCCGAGAATATTGCCCGAACAGCCTTTCTGGAACCAAAAACAGCAGAAAACAGGAACTGGCACTTCGGCATCTTGTTAATAGGTTAGTTCCAGAAAACGCATAAAAACATTATAAAGTGCAAGCAAAACATGTAAGTATTGTCATAAAACAAGCATGGAACATCAGAAATTATAGGTACGTTGGAGACGTATCAGGGATTTATCTAGGGTTTCATGTCTAAACCAGATCCAAATCAATGAATATGAACCATCACATCTAGGATTTTATATCTGGGGTTTCATGTCTAAACCCAATTAAGTTCATGCAAATCTTGGATGAAAAGAAGGGAAACGGAGGAGAATACACTAAGGAACAGGTTAGAAACGGAATACGCGGCTAGATCTTTAGAAATCCACCAAAATTTAAGAGGGATTTGGTGGGGGAGAGGAGAAGGGTCAGGCTCATGCGCTTGGGAGGAAGAAGAAACAGAGAGGAGTGGTGGCCAGGTCGGGCTGGGGCGGCTCGGGCGCCACACATAACACTATGTGTGGGGCCTATGTGTGGCTTGAGGGAGCGGCGCCACTCGCCCTGCAACGTCAGCCGCACCCGCCACAGAGGCACGCACACGCCACACAGGACAAGGTGTGTGGCACCGCTCGCACGGCCGCCACACAGTGAAGTGTGGCGCCCCTCGCATAGACGTCACACAAAAGGGTTAGTCCAGCAAAATAGTTTCGCCGGAAAGTTATCTTGTGCAGTACAAAAGGTTATTTTTGTCAAAATTGCCGCGGTTGTAGTAGTTGTTTTTTAATGGGTCGGAACGACATATGCTAATCACCCATAGTTTGTGGAGGTGTCCTTTCCATGGCCCAAAAAAAGGTAAGCTTTTGAGCTCCATACCCGTATCCGTTCTAAATCGGGTGTTAAGTGGGATCTCACCTAAATTTCACTTGTAGTACATTTTATTTTTGTAGTATAAATTTTAACACCGGAATTTAAGTAAGAAAAACCAAAACCGGGACCCCTTTAGTCGCGGTTGCTTACAAACCGCGACTAAAGGTCCGTCCACGTGGGCGCCAGGCGACCGTCGGGGCGGAGGACCTTTAGTCGCGGTTCGCCTGGCCAACCGCGACTAAAGGCCTCCGCAGGTTTAGGGTTTTAGCCCCCCCTAAATCTGGTTTCTTTTTAATTTGTATTGTTTTATTTCTTTTATATTTTATTTTGTGTTTTATTTTAATTTTGAAGGAGTTTCACATATTCTACGCTACTATATACATGCATATGAATGTACAATTTCAAACAAGGTTGAAATTAGAACCAAGAAGAATTCAAGAGGAATATACAATATATATTCAATCTCGGATGACCATATACAATCTCGAACAAGTTTTCATACATAATTTACAGCATCAGAAGTTCTACGTCCTCGTAATAGTGTTCTCCTTTAGGATGAGGATTTCCCTCATCAAAAATCCTGCTAGTTCCTCTTGAATTGGTCGGAAGCGATTTTCTGGACTAAGCGTCTTCCGCAAGTTATTCCTCTTGACGTTGTTCTCCGACGGCTTCCGCTCAGAGGTGTATCTCCGGATGAAGTCACAAACATAGTATCCACATAGATTGGTCTCCGGTGGCTGAATATTCCCAGACAGTATCTTTCTAAATTCTAGCTCTTTTTTGAATTCACCGACCGTTTCATCTGTGAACCGTCTCCAAACCCTACAGGGCAAAGAAAATTAAATGAACAGGGGAGTTATTAGTTACTTGATATTAGGAAATAAACGAAAAAGGACGATCGATATAGAGCGCAAAATTGAAAATAATTACTTTTGCATCATATTTCTCATGTTGACCCAAAGCTTTGAATCCATATTCAGAGAGTCCATGATGAGAACTCTGGAGGTGTGAAATTCAATTATGAGCAGAATCCAGTGGAACCTGCGGACACGATACATGCATAATCATGCATAACTCATCGATTAGACATACCATGCATGGAGTAAACAAAAGAGAATGTGCTCAAGACAGAAACACTCACCCAAAATGGTAAGGAAATATAATTTCACTTTTGAGCTGCTGCTTTGTAAGAAAATCAAACATGTCTTGCTCCACGTCGCGGGGGTGTTTTTCTAACACATATCCATTAACGATGTGCGGGTCAATGAACCCAACATCATGGATGTTCCTTTTTTGGCATTCCCCAATCTTCATTCTGCATAATAGGGTACACAACAATATAGTTAGGACGGTATATATAGTTCAGGCAATGAACGAGATGAGGTAGAAATAAATCACTTACGGAACGTACCAACTGATGATAGATTTGTCGAGCTCGCGCAGATTGAACAGCTGGAACAATTCACTCATATGAACTGTTACATAGTAATGTTTGAAGTGATGCTCATGTCTAACTTCCGCATAAATATATTCTTTGTCGGCGTTATTTTTTATGTAACCCTTGTACCAACGTAGCAGATTTTGCATTTGTGCTGGTAGATCCTCTTCCTGCGCAGACTCGACGAGAGGCCCATGCGGCACATATGTAATTCCTACCTTACTGATTGACGCCTCCTCAAGGCCTAACACTGCACGAAGAGTCATACCGATCTCGGCCGCTTTTTCTCTGGCACCCGTTATAGTCATTCCCTGTGCTGCTGCAGCTGCTATGATAGCGGGGTCCATTAGTTCAGCATCCGGACCGACGACTTTCACTATGAGCGGGGGGATCGATTATTTATTTTGTTCCCCGAGCTGGGCAACTTGTTTCCCGCTTTTTTTCTCCTTCTCCGCCAAGTCTTTCTTCTCCTTCAATATGAGTGCTTGCCTACGAAGTTCACGTCCATAGTCGTCAGGCATATTCTTCTTGGCTTGGGACGGTGTGCTCAAAAATGACTTAGCCCATTTCTTTTCCTTCTCAGAAAATATTGGCTTGGGCTCAGGCTCTCTTTCCGCCTTCATTTCCGCCTTCCATTTCTCATGCTGAGCAGCCGCGGCTGCGTCAGTTTTCTCGACACTACGTTCCCAAGGCCTTGGGAGGAGAGGCTTGAGTGATGGCTCTGGTACCTTTGTGGTCTTAGGTACATAAGGGTCCGGGTTAATAGTCCAGGAGGAGGTTGCCTTGCTGTCCGCCTGCTTTCGCTTCTTCGCCGGAGGTGGATTGGGGGGCGGCGTACCCGCCGGAGGAGGACTGGGGGGCGGCGGCTGCTTACCCGCCGGAGGTTGTGGATTGGGGGGCGGCGTCGGCTGACGTGAAGGAGGTGTAGGTGAACCACCACCACCACCACCGCCACCACCACCACCACCACCGGAGGGGGGTGGACTTGTTAGCCTTGGCGCCTCGCCTGGAAACACTATGTACTTCTTTTTTCCATAGAATGAACTGGCGCTTGACATCTCCAAGTCTTCTCTCCCCTTCGGGTGTAGCAATGTCAATCTCCAGGTCCTCAAACCCTTGGACTATTTCTTCCACCGTGACACGAGCCTAGCCATCTTCAATGGGGTTTTTGTGGTGGAGTGCTCCAGGTGTACAGGGTAAAGCACTGTCGGTAGCTACCTTCGTGGAACATATGCCCCCACTGGAAAATCCAGATCACATTCTTTCATCTCCTTTACATCATCCACGGGGTAGTGAGGCTCCGGTGCACGAATCTCCATCATCGGTGCATTAGCACCAGCCGAGGTAGCACCAGCCGAGGCCAGCAAGGGTGCATTAGCACCAGGCGGGGCTTCCATGGAAGTCACACTGCTTCTCCGCTGCTGGCCTCCGAGATCTTCATGCGGCCCTGCATCAGCCGATCTTTCTTTTAGTAGTTCATACACCATCTGCTTCACCTGATGGAGTTCCGATGCCAAGTGCCCCACAAAATCTGCATCCCGATCCGTCTTTCTCTTACGGCTTCTGTAACCATACGGGTCATCGTCCTGGGAGAACCCTACTTTCCACGGAATGGCGCATTTGCCTCGTACACGTCCTGGGTGTTCAGGATTCCCGAGGGAAAATGTCAGCGCGTCGTTCTCTCTGTTGAACTTGATCTTCCCCTCTTGAGCTTGGGTCATTATGTCAATAAGGGCTTGGGTGGGTTTAAACGCTTTCTTCCGGTGAACACACACCCCTGTCTCCGGGTCTAGCGATCCCCCATGCCCATACCACCAGCTTTTGGCCCTTGGGTCCCATCCCACTGTACCTAGAGGGATTCCTCGCGCCCTCAGGTCATTCTCCATCTTCTCCCACTTAGGCTCCAAAAGGCGATACCCTCCTGGCCCCATAATATGATTTTACTCTTTCTTAGCCGCATTTTCCTTATTTTTTTTTCGATATTTCAATGAAATGCTCCGATTTCTTTTGCCTCACAAATTCTGGCCAATCATCTTTCAGTTTCTCATATTGTCCTTTGAAATCCGGAGTCTTGTTCTCGTTGACAGAGTCATGGGCTAAATTTTTCTTGAAGTTCTTGAATGCTTCAGCCATCTTCTTAAGAGCGAACTCTTTGACTAGCCTCCTCCTCTCACGTCCACCCGGAATCTCGTTACCCTGTTCATTGCGTTTGTTGAATTCCGGAGGTAGAATGAAATGTTCCATAAGCTTTCTCCAGCAATCTTTTTTTGTTCTCTTGTCAACAAAACTGAAACCAAGACGTGCCTTCTTTGGCTCATTCCATTCCTGGACGGTGATCGGGACGTTGTCTCTAACAACGGCTCCACATTGGTTGATAAACTTTGTGGAGTGCTTTTGGGGCTCCAGCGGCTTGCCGGTTGCACTGACAACCTCGATGGTATATGTTTATCCTTGTTTTATCGTCTTGGTTTTGCCACGCTTTGTCGTACTCGATTTTTTCGACGATCCGGCCGAGGGCTAAAAAAAGAAAGAGAGTCGCGCGCGTTAATACATATTTATTCAAATCAGTAAGTTTGTATCACCAGAGAATCAATGTATATATATACCTCACCGGAGGTGGTTGCTACTTGCAATTCAAGATCATCGTTTCTCGACGGTTGACCTCCATCGACAATGTTCGTTCCTTCGTCATCACCTCGTTGACGACCTTCATCTTCACCGTCAAGGTTCAGATAAGAAGAGACATCCTCTTCTTCATCTTGTTCGGTCGGCACAAAAGGAACATTGCCGTTTATGATGCCCATTATATGTTCTTCAGCATCCGGATCATAGTTGGCCATAATCGGGTTAGCTCTATCGTCCGCCATATGTCAGTCCTGAAAACATGTAGTAAAACTAATTAATTAAGTAAAGAAGGGGGCGGTGGCGGTGGCGAAAGGGGGCGGTGGTGGTGGTGAAAGGACGGTGGCGGTGGCGAAAGGGGGGCGGTGGCGAAAGGGCGGTGGCTGTGCCGAGGACAACACACATAACCCTCGCCGCCCCCTCTCGATCCCAAAAAAAACACCGCACGTATACGAAGGGGGCGACGAGGGCTCGCTGCCCCCTCCGTATACGCGCGGTGGTTAAGTCAAATTTTAGTTAAATCAAAAAATTTAAGGCGAAATTTTTAAGTCAAATTTTAGTTCTTTTTTAAGTGAAATTTTAGTTCCTTTTTGAGACAAACTTTTAAGTCAAATTTTAGTTAAGTTAAATTTTAGTTAAGTCAAAAAATTTAAGACAAAAATTTTAAGTCAAATTTTAGTTCTTTTTTAAGTGAAATTTTAGTTCTTTTTTGAGACAAACTTTTAAGTGAAATTTTAGTTCTTTTTTGAGACAAACTTTTAAGTCAAAATTTAGTTACTTTTTCTATTTATTTTTTGTTTTAAATTAAAAAAAAGGGTTGTGGCCGGCGCCTGTATTGTAGGCGCCGGCGCGTGGGGGGGCGGACGGTGACGTGTGGTGGCGGCGGCGCGCTGCGCGTGTGGCAGCGGCGGTGGCGTGTGTGGTGGAGGCGGCGCGCGCGGTTGGTCCGGCGCGCGCGAGACGAGACGGCGACGTGTGGCGGCGGTGGCGCGCGCGCGGTTGGTCTGGCGCGCGTGAGACGGAGGAGAGGAGGCGCGGCGCCGCGCGCGAGGACGTACTCTCGATCGATCGGGGCGGCAGCCGGCGCGGCGGACGACGGGCGCGAGGGACGACGACGGCGACGCGAGACGACGGAGGCGCGCGAGGCGAGACGGCGACGATGACGACGGAGGCGAGACGACGGAGGCGCGGGTGTTGGCGGTTTCGAGAGAGGAAGAAGATGAAGTGAAACGCGCTAGACGCCCGTGCGAAATTTATAGCGACGGGCCTTTAGTCGCAGTTGGTGTCACCAACCGCGACACCAACCGCGACTAAAGGTGTTTTCGCGCCAACCGCGACTAAAGGTCTTTTTGAAAATCCTTATCATTTCTAAATGTTAAAAATACAAATAAGATATCAAAAAAATCAGAAAAATAAAACTAATTCGTTTATAAATGTTAAAAATACAAATAATATATCAAAAAATTCAGAAAAATAAACTAATTCATTTCAAAATGTTAAAAATACAAATAATATATCAAAAAATTCAGAAAAATAAAACTAATTCATTTCAAAATGTTAAAAATACAAATAATATATCAAAAAATTTAGAAAAATAAAACCAATTCATTTCAAAATGTAAAAAATGCAAATAATAATGACTAAATCCTGACGACAGCTTTAGTCACGGTTGCACCCTCTAGTCGGGATTCCTTTTCTTCCCGCCATTTCTTCCCTGTCTTCCCGCCTCTTTCTTCCCACCTCTTTCTTCCCGCATCTTTCTACCCGCCACTTTCTTCCCGCCTCCTGTCTTCCCGCTCCCATTTTTCCCGCCATTTCTCACTACATATATGTAGCCCGGCTTGGCCAGCATTATCACATCTCTACAATCTCTCATCACTCTCTCATGGCTTCCACCGTACCCACTCTAACCTACCAGCAGGTGGAGGAGCTTTGCGCCTCGAACTACCCTTGCCCACCGGGCTACCGCGTCCCCGCCGGCGGGAGCCTAAGCGCCGGAGGCGTGCCGGTCCCTCCCGTCCCTCAATGTACTGCGCGCCGGGCGGCCATCACGAACCACTACTACCTCGACCTCACGCCGGAGCAGCGGATGAATACCTGCTGGCATCCCGATAACCAGCATACTTGGGATGCCTTCTTCATCAATCGGCGTGAGAGGGTGCTCGCTAGGTATGAGGAGGACGGTCTGCCTCATGGGAACTTCCACGAGGCCGACCGTCGGCTATGGTGGTACGGCCGGACTCTACAGAGCATCATGGACTACATCACGGCCGGCGATATCCCCCGCCTGCGCTACCCTCAGTTCGAGCCACGAGCGCCGCCCGACGACGGCAACGACGACGATGGCGGCAACTTAGAAGGCGGTGACTATCACTACAAGGGCGGCAACTATGAAGACTACGAGCATGCATATTATACGCCTAGGCAGGAGTATGACTAAATCACTCCAAATTTCATGTATCACCAGTGGTTTCTCGAATCAATCGAATCATTCGAAAATGGACACCAAACACATCACAGATAATATAATTCACATGATATATTCAACAAAGTTTGATACAATAAATTATTACACATCATTTCTTCCCTTCTGTCCCTGCTTGCTTACGATTGTGCCGTATCCATGGAGCATCCTCATCATTTAACTTAATGCTTGGGTCAGTGTTCACTTTGAAGGACGGAATTTCACCAAACATATTATAATCTTCTGACATATCTGTCTTGTCCTCCACTCCCACGATGTTTCTTTTCCCTGAAAGAATAATGTGGCGCTTTGGATCATCGCATGATGTACTAATCGTTTTCTTATCTTTCTGTTTCCTCGGTTTGCTACTCATGTCTTTCAAATAGAAAACCTGAGCGACATCTTTGGCTAGGACGAATGGTTCGTCAAGGTAACCAAGATTGTTGAAATCCACCATTGTCATTCCGTATTGCTCGTCCACCTTTACCCCACCTCCTCTTAGCTTGAACCATTTGCACCGGAACAAAGGGACCTTAAAGGAGGGTCCATAGTCAAGTTCCCATATCTCCTCTATGTAACCATAATATGTGACCTTTTGCCCAGTCTCGGTTGCTGCATCAAAGCGGGCACCACTGTTTTGGTTGGTGCTCTTTTTATCTTGGGCGATCGTGGAAAAGGTATTCCCATTTATCTCGTACCCTTGGAAAGTCGTTATAGTCGAAGATGGTGTCTTGGCCAACATGTACAGCTAATCTCCAACATCATTGTCATTCATTAAAAAATTTCGCAACCAACTGCCGAAAGTCTCCATGTGGGCCTTTCTAATCCATGATTCAGGCTTCCCCGGGTTGTCCGAGCGTAAAATATTCTTATATTCCTCGAAGTACGGAGCCACCAACCTGGAATTTTGCAGAACTGTGTGGTGTGCTTCAGTCATAGAATGGCCGTCCATACATATCGTTGATTTCCTTCCGATCGTGTCTTTTCCACTTAGTCTCCCCTCGTGCCGCGATTGAGGAAGACCAATCGGCTTAAGGTCAGGAACATAGTCAACACAAAACTCAATTTTCTCCTCATTTCCATAGCCCTTGGCGATGCTTCCTTCTGGCCTAGCACGGTTACGAACATATTTCTTTAATACTCCCATGAACCTCTCAAAGGGGAATATATTGTGTAGAAATACATGACCGAGAATGGAAATCTCTTCGACTAGGTGAACCAGGAGGTGCGTCATAATATTGAAGAAGGATGGTGGGAACACCAACTCGAAGTAACCGTGGTAGATCTTCTGGATTGATTACCTTCTGAGAGATTGCATTGAGGAATGCACATAGCTTCACAATGGCTACTCGAACATTTTCCGGTAGGAGCCCCCTCAAAGCAATCGGAAGCAATTGTGTCATAATCACGTGGCAGTCGTGAGACTTCAGGTTTTGGAACTTTTTGTCCGCCATGTTTATTATTTCCTTTATATTCGACGAGAAGCCAGACGGGACCTTCATACTGCTCAAGCATTCAAAAAAGATGACCTTCTCTTCTTTGGTAAGAGCGTAGCTGGCACGAACTTGAAACCATTCCGGATGTCGGTCATTTGGGTCTTTCAAACGTTGCTGGTCCTGTCGTGCTTCCTTTGTATCATTTGTCTTCCCATACACGCCCAAGAAGCTGAGCAGGTTCACACACATATTATTCGTAACATGCATCACGTCGATTGCAGAGCGGACATCTAGAACTTTCCAATATTCTAGCTCCCAAAATATAGATTTCTTCTTCCACATGGGTGCGTGCCCGTCAACTCCCTGCGGAACTGATTGTCCGCCAGGACCCTTTTCAAAGATGACTTTCAAATCCTTGACCATATCAAATACCTCAGCACCAATACGTTATGCAGGCTTCGGCCGGTGATCTACCTTGCCGTTGAAATGCTTGCCTTTCTTCCTTACGTTATGATGCCGGTGAAGAAATCGACGATGCCCCAGGTACACGTTCTTCTTACAATTACCCAGATATACACTTTCAGTCTCATGTAAGCAGTGCGTGCATGCATTGTATCCCTTATTTGTCTGTCCCGAAAGGTTACTAAGAGCAGACCAATCATTGATGGTTACGAAAAGCAACGCTCGTAGGTCAAATTCCTCTTCTTTGTGCTCATCCCACACACGTACACCAGGTCTGCCCCACAACTGTAAAAGTTCATCAACTAATGGCCTTAGGTACACATCGATGTCGTTGCCGGGTTGCTTCGAACCTTGGATGAGCACTGGCATCATAATGAACTTCCGCTTCATGCACAACCAAGGAGGAAGGTTGTAGATGCATAGATTCACGGGCCAGGTGTTATGGCTGGAGCTCTGCTCGCCAAAAGGATTCATGCCATCTGTACTTAGACCAAATCTTATGTTCCTTGCATCAGCTGCAAAATCTTTGAACTCTCTGTCGATCTTTCTCCATTGCGTTCCATCAGCGGGGTGTCTCAAGTCCCCGTGTGACTTACGGTCCTCTTTGTGCCATCGCAACAATTTGGCATGCTCTTTGTTCCTGAACAGACGTTTCAACCGTGGTATTATAGGAGCATACCACATCATCTTGGCGGGAACCCTCTTCCTGGGTTTCTCGCCCTCAACATCGTCACCAGGGTCATCGCCTCTGATCTTATAACGCAATGTAGTGCATACCGGGCATTCATTCAAATTCTCGTATTCACCGCGGTAGAGATTGCAGTCGTTAATGCATGCATGTATCTTCAGAACCTCTAAACCTAGAGGGTATACAACCTTCTTTGCTTCGTACGTACTGGCGGCAACTCGTTATTCTTTGGAAACATATTCTTCATCATTTTCAGCAAATTTTCAAATCCCGAGTCAGATAGACCTTCATGTGCCTTCCATTTCAGCAAATCCAGTGTGCAGCCCAGCTTTTTCAAACCATTATCGCATCCGGGATACAACGACTTTTTGTGATCCTCTAACATGCGATCCAAATTCTTCCTCTCCTTTTCAGTTTCGCAGCCTCTCCGTGCATCAGCAATGGTCCGACCAAGATCATCAGCGGGCTCATCACGTGCCTCTTCTTCACCTTCCCCTTCACCTTCCCCACCTTCAGCATCCTCCATGAAAGTATCACCGAAATGATCAGGATAGTTGTCATCGATGAAATCATCCCCTTCTTCATCGTCTTCCATTCTAACCCCTCTTTCTCCATGCTTAGTCCAACAATTATAGCTTGGCATGAAACCCTGCCGAAACAGGTGCAGGTGAACGTCTCTTGAGGAAGAGTAACCCTTCTGATTCTTACAGGCATCACATGACAAAACCCCCCTGCTTGTTCGCATTACCCACTACAAGGAAATCTTTCAAACCCGTAATGAACTCGCCGGAGAGTCAGTTAACGTACATCCATTGCCGATTCATCTGCATTATTATTATATAAAGTATATAATTAACCATCATGCATTTGTTAAACTAACTAGCTACAAATAATAGAAATTAAATAATGAACTACACACATGTATATTTTATCAATGACATATTAAAGGTTCAAGTTGCTAACTGCGATCGAGGTGGAAAAAATAAATGAGAAAGCTCAAGTGTGGCTCGGACACTTCATATTATGTTTGTTTCATGCTCTCGGGCATTTCATCGAACACCTTGTGTGCATAAGAGGAACCAAAAGCAAACCTAAGTGAAGTGAGCTGAGCTGCCTTTTATAGGTATGGGCCTTTAGTCTCGGTTGGCCTGGCCAACTGAGACTAAAGTTCCTCCCGTCCACCAGCTGGCCACCGAGCGCGCTGGACCCAGGTCTTTAGTCGCGGGTCGCCTCTCGAACCGCGACTAAAGACCCCTTTAGTCGCGGTTCCTATATTTTGGGGACTAATGGGGGCGGATGAAAGCCTCTTTTTCTACTAGTGTTTGCTGGTCCACTATAACCACATCTAAAATCTAGCCCAACATATTCGAGCAATGTGTGAATAGTTCTACGCAACAGAACAATTTTCTCCGACCAATACAGAGGGAAGAAATATCTTGTAATGAATTCATGCAAGGACGCGGGTGTTCAACATCGTACAGTATTACTTACAAACCATATGAGACGCCTAAGGTCAGTGTTCATGGTTTCACAGCATTATTATAGGACTTGAAAAAAAAACTGAATTCGATGCTCACGTTATTTAGGATCGTAGTCTACGGCCTGTAGGAAACAAATAAATTCGGTATTCATCATTGGCATACATCATGTTTTGCACCGTGCTTAGCTGATGAGTGGAGCAGCACTTCACTCTGGCAGGTTCAATGGTCACGACTTGACGCAATAGGACGTCACAGCAAATTGTGACGATAAACTATCAAGTTCGTTTCCTTCTGGTCTTGTACAACTCCCATTTTCATCGCGCAGTATGATCCTATGTTGTTATCATTGTCTGAAAACAAATTGAGAAATGATCATACCATCTCTTGATACGGGAATAAATATTGATGTTATGAGAACACACAAAATGATATAATACTTGATTTACCTGTTGATACGTACGGAATGTGCTTAATCTTTTGCCAATCTGGATCTCCAACTGTTTTGCACGAGCTCAGCAACACCTCATTACTGATACGGAAGTTGAAGTCCTTGATAGACTGAGGCAGTGTTGGAAGCGACCGAATACTGTCGCAAGAAGAAATCTTCAGCGTCTGCAGTGACGTCAGATGCTCCATGCAATCCGAGCTCATTGACACCACATCACAGTTACTCAGTATGAATTTCTCAAGAGAAGGCGGCAGTGCTGGAAGCGATCGAATATTGTAGCAGCACGAGATCTCCAGGTTCTTCAGTGATGTCAGGTGCTCCATGTAGTCTGGCAAGGCGTCCCAGGTGCACTGCTCAATAATGAGCTCACGGAGATGAGTGCAAAACCCACTAAGTTCAGGACCATGTAGTGGGCTGCAGTTGCGGAGATGGAGATGGTTTACGTGCTTTGTGGCACCATAGTGCATCCAACTTGGATACCTAATGCCGTGGTAACCATTCATAATAAGTGATTTAAGATCCTTGGGTGGGCAAAGACCATCTAGAACTTCTGGACTCGCTTTACCACCCCCCCACCAGGTCAGTTCCAGTGTACTGATCCCTTCCTTACCGGCCAGATTAGCCTCTAGAGATTCTTCCTTGCTTTCAACATTTTGCATGCCCCTGATCCACAGCTTGCCACGAAGCTTTTTTAGGTTCCCGAGTTGCCTAAACTCGTACCCTTGTTCCTTTCTTACATCGAAGCCTGACATTGTTTGGAGTGATGTCAGCCTGCCGATGCTTGGAATATTCACAAATACAGAGCAGACTACATGCCGCAAATTGACGAGGTTACCAAAATCTTCACAAGAGGAAAACACCACTTCCTCAATGCAACCAAAATCTAGAACCTGCATGTGGTATAGCTTACTAAAAGTGGCCGGTAAAATCATCCTCAGATTTGTAGAATCATGAAGCCGAAAAGCAAGATACCTCAGGTGCCTTAACTGGTCAATGCATGCTGGGAGTGGCATAACTGAGGGGACATCATATCTCGCTGAACATCCGGCAGTTATGGTGAGCACACGCAACTTCCTCAGCCTCTTAAACATAAACTTCAAGACTTGCTCCGAAACTGCATCCCAAGTAGGTCCACTACCAATGATGAGAGTGCGTAAGTTGCACAATTGGCATATCTTTGTAGTAATCAATAGTGTATCATAGAACTGAACAAACATATGGCGGACGTTTGGAGGAACTTCCACAGCTGCGCATTTTTCTTGCAGTTCACTCTTTTCGATTCTGAAACAATCACTTCCAGCAGCCTTCTCCGCTAAATCATGCAATAGATCATGAACTAAATAGTAGTCGCTTTCATGGGGATATTCCTTTGCTTTAAGTTGCAGAAACGAGGCTGACACTAGTTCATCAAAGTATTCCTGGCAAACATCTTCCATTTCCTCACCTTCACTAGTGCATCTGGCAAACCCTTCTGCAGCCCAAAGCTTAACTAACTCATGACCTTCCAAGCAATGTCTTCGAGGAAAAATACTGCAGAAAGCAAAGCATCGCTTGACCTGCTCATGAAGATGATGGTAGCTCCACCACAGAGCTCCCATCGTCTCGTTCAAAAGGTCCCGGTCGCGGACGCTTCTCCAGAACACAACGTTTTGCCTTATACGCAACTGTTCTCCGACTATTCTGGCTGCTAGAGGTGACCCCTTCAGCTTTTTTGCAATCTCTTTCCCAATGTCTCCCAGTGTTCCATGAGTATGATCATCAACGGGCACACCGTGGAGTGCATAATGCATGAGCAATTTCCAGAAGACATCTTCATCTAGGACAGATATGGGAATACATCTCTGCTTCGCGGCACCCAGAGCTAATAATGCATCTTCATTTCGACTAGTGACTAGGATCTTGCTTCCTGCCTCTCCAGCCCTGAGAGGCGAGAGTATCTGTTGCAGATTTTCAGACTGTGTCGCATCTCTAATATTCATATTGTACCAAACATCATCTAGTACCAAAAGGAAACGTTTTCCACACAGTTTCTTCTCCAACATATCCTGTAAGGTGTCACGATTTTTGAATTGAGGGCATAAAGTACCTGTAGCAGCCTCAAACATCTCCATGTAAATGGCATCCACACCAAAATCCTGAGAAACATGAACCCACATTACAAGGTCAAAATGGGTATCCTTTTTCTCATGGGCACAAACAAGTTGTGCAAGGGTTGATTTCCCAGAGCCACCGATGCCATGAATGCCAACTACTGTATAACATGGAGCGCTATTGGTGTCAGGCTGACCATGCTCTTCCTTCTCATGAAGCAATGCTACGATCTTATCGCAATCCTCATCTCGTCCGATTATCGTTGAGAGAGGCCGTGAAGTAGTGCCACCACCTCGTGAGTTGGCAGCAACAACATGGCTCTGGTTTGCACCACTTATGCTTGGCAAGTTCATCCGTTTTAAAACTTTGCATGCATCATTTATGACCTCTTCTATTCTGTCTAGCTTCTTTTTCAACTTAACTTTTGACATACCACTCTCCTGCAAAACAAAATGACAGTTGAGAAACTGGTGTACAGAGAAGCCCACATAAAAAACGAAGGAAGTTCATTTTTGTAGCTTCATTTGCACAAAAGCTAGTCGCTATCGTATCTCCTCGCTTTGATGATAGTATCATTCATAACTTCTTCTTTGTTGTGTTGTGCAGTTTGGATACGGAATGCAGAATCATAGAATAAATGTGCAGAAGTCATATAGTTGCATTTTCAAATAGTTTAGAGAAGTCGAATAAACTTTTTTGTTTCTTTATTGACAACATCAAGAATACTGTGAACAGAACCATTGTATTCTCCACCGAACCGGTAAGAGCAGAGGAGACAAGAAAGGCGACCTGAAGGCGTTTTAGGGTCTCCATTCCATGCGCCGGTGACGCTGCAGGTCCATCCCGCCTCCGATGGCCTTTCAGGCCTTGGAGGTGCGATGGACCCCGGCCTCTCGCAGACGGGAGGGTTCCTATTTCTTGTTTTACTTTATTTTTGTGTCATCGTCGGAGTGCTAAGGCGACAGCAACATCCTGGTAACAAAATAAAGACCTCCTTGCCCTATTTCCGCGGAGGGCTTGTGGAGTTGTTTAGTTGGTTTTCGTGTTCGTTGGTCTGAATCTTTTGATCTAGACCTCCCATTATTGTCGATGTTTGCTGCCCTGATGCATTAGTTGTTTGTGACCGAGCAGAAAAACTTCTCGTATATATACTTCAACAAGCTCTACTATAACAAAACTTTGGCCGGCTCCTGAGAGAGAGGGGCGAGGATTGTCGTCGTTGTTAGGTGGTCCAAGGTCTTATTTGTAATTTTTTTTATTTTGGCATTCTTTTACTGATTATTAACAGATGGATGGACCTCTTCGAAAAAAGTACAAGCCATTTATGCCACATAGATCCATCTATACAAAACTATGAGATTTGTCAAGTGTTAAAGGGTTATGAGTACCAATTTAGAGCATCTCCACCCCCAAATAGCCATATGGGGGGGTGCCGGCGCAAAAAAAGGTGCCCAACCGGCGCCCCATATTTGTTTTTCCGCCGGCGCAGCCCAACTAGTTATCCGGTGCTCCCAGGCCGAACCCAACAGACGGGGAGGCTAGCAGGGGCGCCGGCACTACGCGTGTTGGCGGGAAGGAAAGGGCGAGAAAGCGCGGGAAACATGCTCGTCTTGGACTCGCGTCGTCAACGTCAGCGGACCGGTCATCTTCCCCCTTGCCTTCTGCGCCGCGTCAAAGGTTGATCGCCATTAGCGTTGCTCATCTTCAGTGTCTGCTCGCCATCAGCGCATGCCCGTCTTCAGCGCCTGCCCGTCTTCAGCATCGACGCGTCCCGTCGATGGGGCACACGTCGTCGTGAATGGCCGCCAACGTTCCCGCCCACCCCTTTAAAAGCTGCCCTCACGCCGCCCCGTCTCACGTCATCCCATCTTCCTCACCTAGCCTTCTCCCGTCGCAGATCACCAGATTCTCCCCCACTACGCCATGGAACGATTCCACGGAGACGGTGCCGCTGCCAACGGCTTCGGCCGGCGTTGGCTTCTTGTCGACGAGGCCCGCGCCCTGTGGAACATGCGCTACCCCGTCCCACCGGACATGCGTTGCCCGTCGGGGTGGGTCTTGAGCGCAGGCGGGCTGCCGGTCCTGGTGGGGTGGCGCGCGCTGCCGCCATCTACGACCACTTCTAGTCGCTGACGCCAGAGGAGCGCAACAACCCCTAGTGGGACCCGGAAAACGACCACGCCTAGGGTCTGTTCTTCCTCCACCAGCGCCAAGACTACATCACCGCCTACAACGGCAACGCCCCCCCCCGCCGCTCACCATGCCGCCTCTGCAGAACAGGTGGGTTGTACGATGCCAGCTGCCTTCGTCCTCCTCGCGTTCCTCGTCGTCTCCGGCGAGGTAATCACCCTACGGCATGTCGTCGCCACGCTACCTAGCGTCGGTGAAGGATGAGCCCGATGAGGCGCCTGCGAGCAAAGATGGCGATGCCATCGTCTTCCGCGGCCAACGCCCCCGCTCCCTCTGCACCCCGCCGCAACCGGTAGTGGACGCTGCCGCCAGAATACAAGGCGGTGGACCTTGGACTCAAGGCGGAGGACGACCCCGAAGAGTTCCCGGGCCTCCGCCTCGTCGAGCAGGCCTCCTTCCAGGAGACCGATGAGTGGGTCGAGGCCCGGAGCGCGGTGGACCCTGCTGCTTGGATGCCGAGCGGCGGGAGCGCCTTGGACTTTACATCAACCTCGACGACTACGCTGGCCCGTCGAGCAGGCAGCAGCCTCGTCGCAGGCGCAGGGACCCTAGCCAAGGCTACAGCTCCTTCCCGCCACCGAAGCAGGAGCATAGCGATGACAAGGAGGACTACGCGGCGGCGATGTACCGGCCTCGGTGGTGGCGTCCATGGCGGCTATTAGATTTAGTTTTTTTTTTTAAAAAAAGTACAAATAATGGCCAAAGTATCTATTAATTTGAGTTTTCTATAAAATTTTCAAATCAATATTTTTTGGTATGGGGGGCATGGCTGGGACCTGGGAGCCCAACTACCCAATTCGGCACCCCCATACGGGCCAAAAATCTGCAACGCCGGAGCCCATATGAGGAGGACGAGTGGAGATGCTCTTAGTCCAATAGATTAGGACAGATCCACTTGAACCAAGCCTTAAATGCTAGCTCCGCCAAAACGCATGTGCTAGTAATGGATATTTTACGTACTCAAGCAATTTCCTGCTAAGTGATCCAACTAAGTTGACAGACGGTTATGAGTAGCAATTTAGTCTAGATTAGCACAGATCCATTA
Source organism: Lolium rigidum (assembly GCF_022539505.1). Taxonomy (NCBI): domain Eukaryota; kingdom Viridiplantae; phylum Streptophyta; class Magnoliopsida; order Poales; family Poaceae; genus Lolium; species Lolium rigidum. Next base: position 313,900,502 of record NC_061508.1, on the reverse strand, counting down.
GGTTCGCTTGAACCCAACCCTTACATGCTAGCTCCGCCAGGAGGCTTGTGCTAGTCAAGCAATTACATGTCATTGCCACTTTTTGCAGTGAAGATTATTGGTGGCTGAGTTGTAAAGCCAGTGTGCCCCAAATAAACCAGAAAAATTAAAAGGTTGGGCGATATCAATACTACTAACAACTATTCATTTGTTAATACTTTTGCATTGAAAAACTTTTGGAACCGAGAGAAATACAAACACATAGAGGCACGGAAGGACCTGATGTTTTAGTGGAGAGCTCTTCACCGTGGCAGACCAGATCTGCTTCAAGCGACGTGAAGGCCCGGCAACCTCTGACTTGAGCTTGTCATCTGGTATCTTCTTCTCGAGACGGTAGTACTCAACATCATCCAAGATTTCCTCTGCTTCGTAGAACGCAGATTTAAGTTTACTGTACAGCCCCTCCAATCGAGGCCTGTAAGGGCTCACCTCAACTGCTCCCATCACCCGCTCCAGCAATAAAATCTTTGGCTCAAGCTCACTCAGCTTCTTCGATGCATCAAAGCCAAGATACGAGGATGCTTTCTTGAACAGATCAGAGATGATGGGCGAGGCGACCCACCCTGCGGCTTTCATGCCCCATCCTATTGCGACAACAGCAGTCAATGGGTCCGCCATTAGAAGCCCCAAGCTCTTAGCAGATTTGAGCGATTTCCTGCAAGTGTTTCACATGGTAGGTTGAGGAGGGGAGCTTTCTTGGAATGCCTAAGGACATGCCTGGGCAGGGTGAGTTCTCGGTGTGGCCATGTAGTAATCTTTAAGCCGGAGGGGCATCTTCCTGGAAAAAAAAGTGGCAATGTTTACGTTCTTCAAGGTTCAGATCCAACTTGACGGAGATTCACGGTGTGTGCACATGTAACCATGTGGCAGTTCACCTATTATACAGTTTCAGTCACCTAGTAGAGTCCAAATAGCATGATACTAAACAAGTACAGGCCCTGCCCCAGGGAAAGAGGAGTGAGACCGGAGGTGCAGTTTTCCAACTAGAGATGTTGTTGGTCAGCTGAATACTGCAAGTTGCTTTGATTAAAGAGAAAACAGCTAATGAGCTCGTTTATCTGTCCCTTGCTTGCAGGACATCTTATACTACTTTCTATTTAAATAATTAAAAGGACGTACCCAGTGCTGAGAGCTCCCGCACTGTGCGGGGTCTGGGGAAGGTGAAAAAGGAGGGATGCAACACGAGGACTTCCCAGGAGGTCACCCATCCTAGTACTACCCTCGCCCAAGCACGCTTAACTTCGGAGTTCTGATGGGATCCGGTGCTTTAGTGCTGGTATGATCGCATCCTTTCTATTTAAATAATTGTGTCGAGGAAAATTAAAATAGAAAGAGAAACCTACAATGATAGCATTATGGCGGTGCAAGCCGAGAGATATCCACGAGGTGACAAAAAGGGCTCTGTGGACAATGCAACTTTTCATTTAACAGTTTGAATAATTGTAAAGTAGGAAATATGCGTGTTCTTCGCTTCTGGTTTCAAACCAACACACAAAAATATAAGGCAGTGTAAGATTTTGAAAAGTAACATTAGAACTTAATTTACCGAGTTCTAATACCTAGTGACCAATCTTCATCAGCGGAACCGACATGTTGCACATCTCCTACCTACTTTAATACCTAGTGATTTCACATGGTGGACAGGTGCACTAAAAGAAGTGCCATATGGTTGTACATATATTTATTTTTCTTTAAGATTAAGGAAACTGAAAAGATGTTATGGCTCTGAGATGGCATCACCTACCAAGTTTCACTGAACACAGGCCACTATGGCCAACAGCAGCGTCAGAGATATTTCGGTCTTGATAGTTCTTCTACGATACATCCGAAATCTGTCAAGCCACACACATATTTCAGCAAATCCATAGATCTTTATAATACCATCGTTATGACAGAAAAGTGAATAGAGAACTAACCAATTGAGAATTGATCCCGTACATTGGGTGGAAAAAAGAAAGGAACGTGGCAAGATGAGGACCAAATAACTATTGCAGGATTTAAGAACTGGAAGGTGCATTAGCCGATTCAAGAACTGGAAGTTGCGACTGCCGCGTGCCCCACCTCACCGTGCAGAAAGCTGAAGAGGCAGGAGAGATGGCGCGACGCCCGCGTGCGGTAGCTCCTTCGTCGCGTGCCGTCGCCGGACTCCGACACTTCGGCCGACGAAGTTGCAGCATACTGCATACTCCACCCCACCGTGCAGAGAGAGAGAATTGGAGAGGCAGGAGGGAGGCCGCCATAGCAGATAGAAAGCGGATGCATGGCGGCCGGGAGCCAGCCCGGGATTCGTGGCGACCTGGAGTACGGCTACCGTCGCCGGGGCTGGAAAGGCGGCGCCATTGTGGGGAAGCGTCGGTGGTGGTCGCCGGGGCTGGAATTGGAGAGGCAGGGAGGGGGCTGGAATTGGTCGCCTGGGAATTTTTCTGTCCGTGAAAAGAAACAAAATCGTGAAATTTCGTTGGGCTCGGCCCATGTGCGATCGCCGGACAAATAACCGGCTTTTGTGAACATGGGGGCATGTGAACCCACTTTTTAAAAGATTCCGTTTGTGATATCAAAACATGTTTCAAAAATCGAAATACAAAATGATTTTCCAGATGATCTCAAATATGTGCCCTGGGTATGAGTTTCGTGACGAAAAAACATTTTATTTTGTCTCGAAAAAAAAGTGAAATTTTGCAGGGCAATATAGCAGTATATATGTGACGTATTTTGTCTTTTTTAGATTCTAAAATAAAAAAGTGGTTTCTCCGCGAAAACTTTCTACGCACACATGAAACATGCGTACGTACCCGGATATTTTTATTTCAGAATTTTTTCACATTTCGAAAATGCATTTCCAACTAGAGTTCACGTGCACCCAGGTTCAAACCGGACTTTTCCGGCAAAGGCTCAGTTCTTTTGGCAGCTTAAAGCTGCCCTCCCCCAAACTTACTGGAGGCCGCCCCCAAAATTTAGGGTTTTGGGGGCGGCTTCTCCAGTAAGTTTGGGGGAGGGCAGCTTCTCGGAGAAGCTGCCAAAAGAACTGAGCCAAAACCTTGAAATCAGAGGTGGATCCAGGAATTTGACGAAGCCTAGACCCGCTGCAAAGTAGTACAAAATTTCTTCCACGAATATAACTATATACATAATAAATCGATATAAAAACTTATGTTCATTGACCTAACAAAAAAGAAGAGCAAATTTGTATGGAAACTCACTACGATAGGACTTTCTCATTTAAACTAGGGAAAATTTGCTGTTATTTTCTGGCGTTTGCCAAAACACACTGCTCGATTGTGTCTTTGCCAGGTACCATTACAATTTCGTGGTACATTTGCCAGAACACACCACCTAGCCAAAAACGGAAAGTTTTGCACTTTTACCTGGGAAGATTCAGCGCGCCCTCTCTCCGTCACACAACTTTGTCTAATTTTTTTTTAAATTTTCTTCATCTAACTATAAATGTGTCTCTATACTAAATTGTGTCTCAGTATATTTAAAGCCCGATAAAGCTAATATTATATCTTTGTGAGGCCAACAAATTGAGGAAGAAGAGCATGCGGGTGTTGCATGCATAAAAGAATGGGCCGCTACATGCTTTGACATTGATTTGGAATAGAATATTAGTACTAGCAGATTCCCTACTTTGAGGATATTCTGTAGTTCTTCATTATTACTGGTTACTGGTGTTCATTGTAACTAAGAGCATCTCCAGCCGTTGGGTTCCCAGGAAATCCGGCGTTATTTAGCGCCGGATGGATGTATTTTTTGGTCTGGGGAGCTCATTTTCCCGGCGAGTCCATGATGGACGAAATTTTTAGATAAATAACGGCGAATTCGGACAAAACAAGGCGAAATTCGTTTAAACATAAGCAAAATTTAAAGATATTTAACATATGTAGGCGAGTTCGTACATATATTTGAAGTCGGGCAGATGGAAACATAAACTAACTACATGTCGTCGTAGCTCGAGTTCCCGGCGTCCTCGGGCGGCGGCGCCGCCGGCGGCATCCCCAGGGGGGAGTTGCCGGCCTCGATGTGCGCGAGCACACGTGCGAGCGTGCGGCCCGGCGCACCCCACCAGCGGCGGCGGCCGGCGGCGTTGTTACGCGCTGGAGGAGGGGGAGGACCGTCGTACGCTGCGAGTTCCCGTTCGTGTCGGAGACGGAAGAACTCGTTCGAGTCGTCGTAGTTGTCGGCAAGGTACCACTCCTCTGCGCGCTGCTCCTCGGTGAGGGTGACCCGCACAGCGTCGATGGCGGCGTCGAGCTCATCGCCTCCCACCGGAAGCGGCGGGATCGGGACTCCCCTCGCGCTCAGGCGCCATCCTCCGGGCACGCGGAAGTCCGGTGGCACCGGGTAGCTCGCCATGTGCAGGAGTCCCGCCTCCCACTGGTGTAGGGAACAGCGGCCGAAGCCGTTGTTCGCCGCGTCGTGGTCCACCATTGCTCGCTGGTGGAGGTGGATTGGGGAGAGAAGACTGGGTTGGGCTGGGGAGAGGAGGGAGACGACGGTGCTGTATGCGGCTAGACGCGGTAGGTTCCGCGATAAATAGAGGGAGCCGAATCTGAGGCGACGCCGCGTGGAAGCTATGCGTCCGGCGAAGTCTGACCGGCGGCAGGCTTTTGAAGCGCGGAAGACGATTGGCGTCTGTCGCCGACAAGTCGGGGCACCATCCGCGCGGAAAGTTTTCTCGACGTTTGGCGCGCTTTTGTTTCGTCCGGAGTACCCGAGCGCTCCCCGGGGGGCGGGGATGACCTGGGCTCACCGGACGGATGAAAGCCAAATCCGGGTGAAAACGAGGTTCCGAGGGCGCGGCTGGACCGTTTTCGTCCATCCGGATGAAAAATAAAAGGCGTCCTGAAGGCCTCGTCGGGGAGACGGTTGGAGATGCTCTAAGGGTCACACACTAGTATAGATTGGGTCTATTAAGGACCCACGTGGCACACGGAAAGACTTTTTTTTGTGTATTATGCAGTCAAACGCTGACGCCGCAAAACACGAATCGTGTGCTTGGTCTTCAGATAGGCCCATATGAAGGCATAAAGCACACAGAAGTTATTTGCAGGCCATCAGCAAAAGTTCACAAGCGGGACATTTAGAAATAAGGGTCAACAGCCTTCATCGCACACGATTATGGCTAACTGCGCACTCAAACGGTACAATGTGGCCAAGAACCTTCACATGCCGTGGATCTAGCGTATAAAGGTCGGTTATCAAGCCCAGGAAGGTACCCCGCATCCATGGTTTCGAGAAGGAAACGTCAGCCGTAATGATCCTCCCTGGCCTTGGGAAAGGATGAGTCAGTTGTGACTCGGCTTCGACTCAGTCCTGACCACTTTATACATGGTCCGTCGAGGATCAAAGGGAGACAATGGGACGCCGAGTCTTTGCCTTCTGGCCTAGTTATCAGCTCCGCCATCCCAACATAAGCATGTCTCGAATCGTGTTGAAAGTGTGACCGAGACGAGAGGAGGGAGATTGTAACCAGGATGTTTCACGATGGTCTATGCATAGGCTGGTGCAATGAATCCCCAAAGGACAAGTAAGGATAGTTCTTTGGGAACATAAAGAATGCCAGGTCAGGGACCAAGGTCAAAAGGAGGGATAGGACGAGGACAGGGCGTTTGGCTGATAGCGGTCGGCGCCCGTTAGGAGTAGCCCACCCGCTTCCCGTCTTGCGTGTAATGGATAGCTTTTTCGTCATCACTTCGAGTAAAGAGTCGGGGCGTGGCATCCTGTCGGCCATTGTGGTATCCCCTTGGTAGTATAAAAAAAGGACCGCAACCGAAGGAGAAGAGAGAGGATTCCTAGCTACAATCCCCGACAAGGAGTTCACCTTGTAATCGACCACCGAAGAATCAATACAAGGCAGGAATAGGTTTGTTAGCCTCCGAGTGGCCCGAACCTGTTGTGTTTTCTTGCAGTTTGATGATGATCTAGAGTTCCTTTGCTGCCCCAAAGTGAACCTCTAAAAGGGGTATGAATAACTTTGGTGTTTGAGTTTCCAAGCTCGGAATTTGGCATGCTAGGTAGGGGCACAATTGTTGTACGATCCGTCATCCCCAGCAACGGCCATGGTCGAAACAAGATCCGCCATGAAGCATGCCTTGCGCAGGACGAAGAAGAAGGTGACCGCTCGTAACAACCTAAATTTTGGCCCTCTTTAAAATTTTCTAGACAAAACATTTTGCCCCTATTTCAAATATTCTGTTTGGATTTCTATGTCTTCTTAAATTCTCAAAACTTGGCAAAGCTTGAGAAAATTTTGATTTGACCTCTTACACTTTTGAGCTTATGACATGAGGTGGTCCATTGCATATGTTTTCCATCCTCAAAATTATTCAAAATTATTTTCTAGATTTATTTTAAGAAAAGCTTTTGTTCCTAGCTTTACAAACGAACCCTAAGACCTATGCTTTTGGCAATATAAAAGGAGGGCCGCAACTAAAGGAGAAGAGAAAGGACTCCTAGACAGAATCCCCAACAAGGAGTTCACGTTGTAATCGACCACCGAACAATCAATATAACAATATATTGAGGTAGGAGTAGGTTTGTTAGCCTGGGTAATCCTTGTGTTTTCTTGTAGTCGATGATGATCTAGAGTTTCTTTACCGGCCCATGCCGAACCTCTAATAGGGATGTAAATAACTCTGGTGTCTGAGTTTCCAAGCTTGAAAGTTGGCACGCCGGGTAGGGGCGCAGCTTCTCTACGATCCGCCATCCCCAAACGACGGTCATGGTCAAAACAATATCTGCCATGAATCCCACCTCGCGCAGGAGGAAGAAGGTGAGACCTCGTAACATCCCAAATTTTTTACCTCTTTAAAATTTCCCAAACGAAATATTTTGCCTCTATTTCAATTTTTTGTTTGGATTTATATGCCTTCTTAAATTCTCAAAACTAGGCAAAGCTTGAGAAAATTTGGATTTTGCCTATTACACTTTTGAAACTATGACATGAGGTGATCCATTGCATATTTTACCAGCCCCAAAATAATTCAAAATTATTTTTATATATTTATTTTAAGAATAGCTTTTATTCCTAGCTTTACAAAGGAACCCTAAAACATGTTCTTCTCAAAATTCACCAAAAATCATGGATTAATCCCTATGACTCCTAGACCCCACTTGTCCAAAAATATATCATGGTTACTTTGGATCAACACCAAAATCTTCAAGCCTTTTGTTTTTTCCCTTTTCATAATCTTTTTGCAAAATAGTTTGCAAAGTAAATTTCACTCCAGAGCCGGTGCCCAAACTAGGTGCCCCTATAGTATACCCAACATATGTGAAAAGTGTATTTGACACATGAGCACCAGTGCTCCTGATTTCTAAAAATCATATTTTTTGGATTTCAAAACATATGAAATTAAATACCCACATACATATAAACATTCTGAAGGTACGGTAAAAATTTTGGAGAAAAATATGTTATTTTTTAAGCTATACAAAAAAGATAAATTTCTGACAAATATATACCTCTATACGTAGCCATAAATTTGTTTTTTTCCTATAGCTCAAAATAAAATGTAATTTCTACCGAAACTTTGCATGAATATTCAGAACATGTGTATGTATTCATGGAATAAATGTGATGATTTTTTGAAACGCAGAAATACATTTTTTAATTATTTTAAAAACTGAGAGCACTGGTGCTCATGTGCACCAAATTTGCTTCCATATGCGAAAAGTGTATTTGACACATGAGCACCAGTGCTCCTGATTTCTGAAAATCATATTTTTTGGATTTCAAAACATATGAAATTAAATACCCACATACATATAAACATTCACAAACCTTGGATCAATTACTTGTTGAAAGCCTCACCAAAACCTTCTGACCATTCGTATGCTGGTTCGAACTTTGAGAATATTTGCATTACCAACTATTTTCCTAGATGGCCAAGTATACTTTTGGATGCACATTAAAAGGGCGTACATCATAGCAAACCCCAACTTCAAAATATTTCATCATTTTCCCCAAAACCACTTCTGATTTTTTTTGGCTAGTTCTGAACTTTTGAAAAACCTCCATTCCGTGCTTTCGAATTTTGAAAAACTATAAATACCAAAGTTGTATAGCATCTTCCTCTGCACACGACAAACACCAGATCGATCAAATCCGTGCATCACAGCTCGCGCACGAGGGTGATGCCGCTCGGCGCGTCATCAGGCATGCGCTCACCGCGTGCACTGACACGCCCGAGTACGCCACCCGTC
>NC_061508.1:313816218-313892158 GCF_022539505.1 Lolium rigidum | reverse complement strand
GACTCATGATAAGAATGCTTTATGTGATAGTTATATTGTTGAGTTTGCTCATGATGCTACTGAAAGTTATTATAAGAGAGAAAAATATGGTTGTAGAAATTTTCATGTTACTAAAATGCCTCTCTATGTGCTGAAATTTTTGAAGCTACACTTGTTTTATCTTCCTATGCTTGTTACTTTGCTCTTCATGAACTTGTTTATTTAGAAGATTCCTATGCATAGGAAGCATGTTAGACTTAAATGTGTTTTGAATTTACTTCTTGATGCTCTCTTTTGCTTCAACTACTATTTCTTGCGAGTGCATCATTAAAACTGCTGAGCCCATCTTAATGGCTATAAAGAAAGAACTTCTTGGGAGATAACCCATGTGTTTATTTTGCTACAGTACTTTTTATTTTGTATTTGTGTCTTGGAAGTTGTTACTACTGTAGCAACCTCTCCTTATCTTAGTTTTGTTGCATTGTTGTGCCAAGTAAAGTCTTTGATAGTAAAGTAAATACTAGATTTGGATTACTGCGCAGAAACAGATTTCTTTGCTGTGACGAATCTGGGTCTAATTCTCTGTAGGTAACTCAGAAAATTATGCCAATTTACGTGAGTGATCCTCAGATATGTACACAACTTTCATTCAATTTGGGCATTTTCATTTGAGCAAGTCTGTTGCCCTAATAAAATCCATCTTTACGGACTGTTCTGTTTTGACAGATTCTGCCTTTTATTTCGCATTGCCTCTTTTGCTATGTTGGATGAATTTCTTTGATCCATTAATGTCCAGTAGCTTTATGCAATGTCCAGAAGTGTTAAGAATGATTGTGTCACCTCTGAACATGTTAATTTTGATTGTGCACTAACCCTCTAATGAGTTGTTTCGAGTTTGGTGTGGAGGAAGTTTTCAAGGGTCAAGAGAGGAGGATGATATACTATGATCAAGAAGAGTGAAAGCTCTAAGCTTGGGGATGCCCCGGTGGTTCACCCCTGCATATTTCAAGAAGACTCAAGCATCTAAGCTTGGGGATGCCTTGGGCATCCCCTTCTTCATCGACAAATTATCAGGTTCCTCCCCTGAAACTATATTTTTATTCCGTCACATCTTATGTGCTTTGCTTGGAGCGTCTGTGTGCTTTTGTTTTTGTTTTTGTTTGAATAAATGCTTGTGTGGGAGAGAGACACGCTCCGCTGGTTCATATGAACACATGTGTTCTTAGCTTTTAATGTTCATGGCGAAGGTTGAAACTGCTTCGTTAATTGTTATATGGTTGGAATCGGGAAATGCTACATGTAGTAATTGGTAAAATGTGTTGGATAATTTGATACTTGGCAATTGTTGTGCTCATGTTTAAGCTCTTGCATCATATACTTTGCACCCATTAATGAAGAAACACCTAGAGCTTGCTAAATTTGGTTTGCATATTTGGTCTCTCTAAAGTCTAGATAATTTCTAGTATTGAGTTTGAACAACAAGGAAGACGGTGTAGAGTCTTATAATGTTTACAATATGTCTTTTATGTGAGTTTTGCTGCACCGGTTCATCCTTGTGTTTGTTTCAAATAACCTTGCTAGCCTAAGCCTTGTATCGAGAGGGAATACTTCTCATGCATCCAAAATCCTTGAGCCAACCACTATGCCATTTGTGTCCACCATACCTACCTACTACATGGTATTTCTCCGCCATTCCAAAGTAAATTGCTTGAGTGCTACCTTTAAATAATTCAAAATTTATCACCTCTTATTTGTGTCAATGTTTTATAGCTCATGAGGAAGTATGTGGTGTTTTATCTTTCGATCTTGTCATTTACTTTTGACAGACTTTCACAATGGACTAGTGGCTTCATCCGCTTATCCAATAATTTTGCAAAAAAGAGCTGACAATGGGGTTCCCAGTCCCAATTAATTAACTTTCATTAATAATTCTCTTCACATGTTTTGCTCTGATTCATCAGTAAGCAACTTAATTTTGCAAATAGACACTCCTTCATGGTATGTGATTGTTGGAAGGCACCCGAGGATTCGGTTAGCCATGTCTTGTGTAAGCAAAAGGTTGGGAGGAGTGTCATCCATAAATAAAGAAAAACTAAACTAAAGTACATGTGTAAACAAAAGAGAAGAGGGATGATCTACCTTGCTGGTAGAGATAACGTCCTTCATGGGAGCCGCTCTTGAAAGTCTGGTTGATGAGGTAGTTAGAGTGCCCACTACCATTCGTTGACAACAACAAACACCTCTCAAAATTTTACTTTTATGCTCTCTTTATGTTTTCAAAACCAAAGCTCTAGCACAAATATAGCAATCGATGCTTTCCTCTTTGAAGGACCATTCTTTTTACTTTTATGTTGAGTCAGTTCACCTATTTCTCTCCACCTCAAGAAGCAAACACTTGTGTGAACTGTGCATTGATTCCTACATACTCGCATATTGCACTTGTTATATTACTCTATGTTGACAATTATCCATGAGATATACATGTTATAAGTTGAAAGCAACCGCTGAAACTTAATCTTCCTTTGTGTTGGTTCAATACCTTTACTTTGATTTATTGCTTTATGAGTTAACTCTTATGCAAGACTTATTGATGCTTGTCTTTAAGTACTATTCATGAAAAGTCTTTGTTTTATGATTCAGTTGTTTACTCATGTCATTACCATTGTTTTGATCGTTGCATTCATTACATATGTTTACAATATGATCAAGTTTAGGATGGCATGTCACTTCAGAAATTATCTTTGTTATCGTTTACCTGCTCGGGACGAGCAGAAACTAAGCTTGGGGATGCTGATACGTCCCCGACGTATCCATAATTTCTGTCGTTCCATGCTTGTTTTATGACAATACTTACATGTTTTGCTTGCACTTTATAATGATTTTATGCGTTTTCCGGAACTAACCTATTAACAAGATGCCACGGTGCCGGTTCTGTTTTCTGCTGTTTTTGGTTCCGTAAAGGCTGTTCGGGCAATATTCTCGGAATTGGACGAAATCAACGCCAAACCTCCTATTTTTCCCGGAAGGCTCCAGAACACCGAAGAAGAGTCGGAGAGGGGCCAGAGGGCCACCACACCATAAGGCGGCGCGGCCTGGCCTGGGCCCGCGCCGGCCTGGTGTGGGGCCACCCTGTCGACCCTCCTGCGCCGCCTCTTCGCCTATTTAACCCCTTTCGACCTAAAAACGCGATACCACTTGACGAAAAAGCCACGGTACGAGAAACCTTCCAGAGCCGCCGCCATCGCGAAGCCAAGATCTGGGGGACAGGATTCTCTGTTCCGGCACGCCACCGGGACGGGGAAGTGCCCCCGGAAGGCTCCTCCATCGACACCACCGCCATCTCCATCAACGCCGCTCGTCTCCCATGAGGAGGGAGTAGTTCTCCATCGAGGCTCGGGGCTGTACCGGTAGCTATGTGGTTAATCTCTCTCCTATCTCGCTTCAATACAATAATCTCATGAGCTGCCTTACATGATTGAGATTCATATGATGATGCTTGTAATCTAGATGTCATTATGCTAGTCAAGTGAGTTTTACTTATGTGATCTCCGGAGACTCCTTGTCCCACGTGTGTAAAGGTGACAAGTGTGTGCACCGTGTGGGTCTCTTAGGCTATATTTCACGGAATACTTATTCACCGTTATGAATGGCATAGTGAAGTGCTTATTTATATCTCTTTATGATTGCAATGTGTTTTGTATCACAATTTATCTATGTGCTACTCTAGTGATGTTATTAAAGTAGTTTATTCCTCCCGCACGGTGTAATGGTGACGAGTGTGTGCATCCGTGTTAGTACTTGGCGTAGGCTATGATTATGATCTCTTGTAGATTGTGAAGTTAACTATTGCTATGATGGTATTGATGTGATCTATTCCTCCTACATAGTGTGAAGGTGACAGTGTGCATGCTATGTTAGTACTTGGTTTAGTTGTGTTGATCCGTCATGCACTCTAAGGTTATTTAAATATGAACATTGAATATTGTGGAGCTTGTTAACTCCGGCATTGAGGGTTCGTGTAATCCTACGCAATGGTGTTCATCATCCAACAAAAGAGTGTAGAGTATGCATCTATCTATTCACGTTATGTGATCAAAGTTGAGAGTGTCCACTAGTGAAAGTCTAATCCCTAGGCCTTGTTCCTAAATATCGCTATCGCTGCTTGTTTACTTGTTTTATCGCGTTACTACTTGCTACCATATTACCACCATCAACTACACGCCAGCAAGCTATTTTCTGGCACCGTTACTACTGCTCATATTCATTCATACCACCTGTATTTCACTATCTCTTCGCCGAACTAGTGCACCTATTAGGTGTGTTGGGGACACAAGAGACTTCTTTCTTTGTGGTTGCAGGGTTGCATGAGAGGGATATCTTTGACCTCTTCCTCCCCGAGATCGATAAACCTTGGGTGATCCACTTAAGGGAAACTTGCCGCTCGTTCTACAAACCTCTGCTCTTGGAGGCCCAACACTGTCTACAAGAATAGAAGCTCCCGTAGACATCAACGACTAATAATTCTTTTTCAGTTGTAGCATAATTTCTTTGAGCAGCATCAAGAGTTTTACTAGCATAATGAACAACATTCAGTTTTTTATCTACTCGCTGTCCAAGAACAGCGCCTACAGCAAAATCACTAGTATCACACATAATTTCAAATGGTAAGTTCCAATCAGGAGGTTCAACTATAGGGGCAGTTGTTAAGGCTTTCTTTAGAGTTTCAAAAGCTTCCTTACAATCATCATCAAAAACGAAAGGTACATCTTTTTGAAGAAGATTAGTAAGAGGCTTTGAAATCTTGGAGAAGTCTTTAATAAACCTCCTATAAAACCCAAGCATGACCAAGAACACTACGAATACCTTTAACATCCCTAGGATAGGGCATCTTCTCAATGGCTTCAACTTTAGCTCTATCAACTTCAATACCTCTCTCGGAAATTTTATGTCCCAATACAATTCCTTCATTAACCATAAAGTGGCATTTCTCCCAATTAAGAACAAGGTTAGTTTCTTCACATCTCTCGCAAAACTTTATCAAGGTTTCGCAAGCAATTATCAAAAGAATTCCCATAGACAGAAAAATCATCCATGAATACCTCTACAATACTCTCACAAAAGCCATGAAAAATAGCATACATGCATCTTTGAAAAGTAGCAGGAGCATTACATAAACCAAAAGGCATACGCCTATAAGCATAAGTTCCATAAGGACAAGTGAAAGTGGTTTTCTCTTGATCTTGAGTTTTAACAGCAATTTGTGAAAACCCAGAATAACCATCAAGAAAGCAAAAATGAGTATTTTTAGATAACCTTTCTAACATTTGATCAATAAATGGTAAAGGGTAATGATCTTTCTTAGTAACCTTATTAACTTTTCGATAATCAATGCACATTCTATACCCTACAACTACTCTTTGAGGGATGAGCTCATCATTATCATTAGGCACAACAATCATTCCTCCTTTCTTAGGAACACAATGCACAGGACTAACCCATCTACTATCAGCAATAGGATATATAATACCAGCTTCAAGGAGTCTTAATACCTCATTTCTTACCACATCCTTCATCTTAGGAATTAGACGACGCTGAGGTTCAACAACAGGCTTCGCATCATCTTCTATATTAATGGCGTGTTGGCAAATAGAGGGAGAAATCCCCTTCAAGTCATCAAGAGTGTAGCCAATAGCACCTCGGTGTTTCTTCAGTATTTCCAATAACATTTCTTCTTCAAACTCGAAAGCTTAGAACTAATAATAACAGGATATATTTTCTTATCATCAATATGAGCATATTTAAGATTATCGGGCAATGGTTTTAAATCAAAGACAGGATCTTCCTTTGGTGGTGGTGTTGTACCCGGATCTTCCACTTGGTAAATCATGCTTAAGAATAGGTTGACGAAGGAAAATTTCATCAAGCTCATCTCTTTCTTCCCTAAAAACTTCACTCTCACTATTCTCCAAATATTGTTGCAAAGGATTACTAGGAGCAAGAGCAATAGATGCACACTTGTTCAACTTTAAAATCACTATTAGGCGAATCAATTTTATAAGGAGTTTTGGTAAATTTAGAGAAGTTAAACTCATAAGATTCACCAGCAAATTTAGTCAAAATTTTCTCTTTCTTGCAATCTATAATAGCTCCACAAGTATTTAGAAAAGGTCTACCAAAAATGATAGGACAATATTTACTAGCAGCAGAACCAAGTACCAAAAAGTCAGCAGGATATTTAATCTTACCACATAGAACTTCCACATCTCGAACAATACCAATTGGAGAGATAGTTTCTCTATTAGCCAGCCGAATAACCACATCAATATCTTCAAGTTCACAAGAACCAATTTCGTGCATAATCTCCGTGTAAAGCTCATAAGGAATAGCACTAATACTTGCACCAATATCACATAAACCATAATAACAATGATCACCAATTCTAACGGATAGCATAGGAACACTAGCTTGCTTGGACTTATTAGGATGTGAAACAATATTAGAGGCATCTTCACATAAAATAATATGACCATCCTCCACATTTTCGATCACAAGATCTTTAACAATTGCAACAGCGAGGTTCAACTTTTATTTGTTCTTCGGGTTCTATAGGTTTCTTTTCACTTTTATGAACCGCACTATTTATAACAGAGTACTCCTTCATTTTAGCAGGGAAAGGAGTTTTTTCAATATAAGCTTCAGGAATAACATGATCAACAGTTTCAACTACAACACATTTATTTATAGATTTATCAATTTTATCTTTATACGGTTCATGATACTTATCAAATTTCTTCTTAGGCAATTCATAATGAGAAGCAAAAGCTTTATAAAGATTTGCAGCAACTTGAGAATCAAGACCATAAGTAGCACTCATATTACGAAATTTATCAGTATCCATAAAAGCTTCAATGCATTTATAATCATAATTTATACCTGATTCTCTATCCTTGTCGTTCTCCCATCCTTCAGTATTTTCTTGGATCCGATTAAGAAGGTCCATTATAAACTCTTCCTTGTTGCGTGTAAATGATCCAGAACAAGAAGTATCCAGCAAGGTCTTGTCTTGAAAAAAAAGTCTTGCATAGAAATTATCAATAATAATATTACCAGGAAGCTCATGAATGGGGCATTTGAGCATTAAAGACTTCAATCTCCCCCACGCTTGGGCAATACTCTCTCCTTCATGAGGCCAAAAATTATATATGCGATTCCGATCCTTGTGAATCTCACTTGGAGGATAGAACTTAGAATAAAACCGGGGCACAATATCATTCCATTCAAGAGAATCCCCATTATCCAGTAATTTATACCAATGCGCCGCTTTACCAGACAGCGATATAGAGAATAGTTTCTTCCTCACTTCATCCATATCAATACCTGCACACTTGAATAAACTGCATAATTCATGTAAGAACAGTAAATGATCTCCAGGGTGGACAGTTCCATCCCCTGTATAACGGTTATCCACTACACGTTCAATAATTTTCATAGGTATTTTGTATGGTATTTCTTCCTTACCTGGCGCCTCATCCACTACCTTTGCAGTAGTAGTAGATTTCCCAAATAAACACTCAAGAGAAGATCTCTCCATAATGAATTATAGCAGCAGGCAGAAATAAAATCAACACAAACAGTAGAAATTTCCCTTACCAATTCCACTTACCAATAGCACTTCACTCCCCGGCAACGGCGCCAGAAAATAGTCTTGATAACCCACAAGTATAGGGGGTGTATCGTAGTATCTTCGATAAGTAAGAATGTCGATCCCAACGAGGAGCGAGAAGGTGTTGACAAGCGGTTTTGATGAAGGATTCACTCGTAAATGCTCACAGACAAGTATTCAGGGGGTTTTGATGTGATAGATGAATAAAGTACGAGTAAGTAAAGTGCGAGAGTAATAATTGCAGCGAGTGGCCCAATCCTTTTTAGCACAAAGGACAAGCCGGTTTGTTTACTTATAATGACCAAACGTTCTCGAGGACACACGGGATTTTAGTCTAGTGCTTTCGCTACATACGACTAATTAATCTTCATTGTTTTGATAAGTGTTGTGTGTGTGAACCTATGCTAATGTACCGCCCTTCCTACGACTAATACATACTTGTGATTATACCCCTTGCAAGCATCCGCAACTACAAGAAAGTAATTAAGATAAATCTAACCACAACCTTAAACTGCGAGATCCTGCTATCCCTCCTGCATCGATATACCAACGGGGGCTCGGGTTTCGTCACTCCGAGCAACCCCGCAATTGGCAAACGAATACAAGATGCATTCCCCTAGGCCCATAAAGGTGAAGTGTCGTGTAGTCGACGTTCACACGACACCACTAGAAGAATAACACCACAACTTAAATATCATAACATTGAATATTACTCAACCATACTTCACTACTAACATTTAGACTTCACCCATGTCCTCAAGAACTAAACGAACTACTCACGAGACATCATATGGAACATGATCAGAGGTGATATGATGATGAATAACAATCTGAACATAAACCTTGGTTCAACGGTTTCACTCAATAGCATCAATAACAAGTAGAAATCAACACCGGGAGAGTTTCCCCTATCAAACAGTCAAGATCAAACCCAAATTGTTACAGCGGTGACGGCGTGCAGCGGTGGAGACGGCGGTGATGATGATGAAGATGATGATGATGGTGATGGATATGATGTCCAGCTCGATGACGGTGACGATGGCGTCGATTTCCCCCTCCGGGAGGGAATTTCCCCGGCGGATCTCAGCCTGCCGGAGAGCTCTTTTCTCTCTGGTGTTCTCTGCCCCGCAAAGGCGGCTGTGGCTCTTCGCGATGTACCCCTGGAGCTTAGGTTTTCGGGACGAAGGCGTACGCGAAGAAAGGAGGTGAGAGGGGGCTGTGGGCCCCCTCCTCACAGGGCGGTGCGGCCAGGCCTTGGGCCGCGCCGGCCTATGAGGTGGGCCCACCTCGGATCCCCTCGGCTCCCCCTTCTGGCTCCCTTCGTCATCTGGAAAAATAGGATTTTTCATATAATTTCCGTCAACTGTTGATCTTCTGAAATATTGCATTCTGACGGTGCTTTTTCCGAGCGAGAATCCCGGCTCCAGGTGCGCGATCCTCCAATAATCATGAAACATGCAAAATAGATGAAATAACATAAGTATTATCTCCAAATATGAAATATATCAATGAATAACAGCAAATTATGATATAAAATAGTGATGCAAATTGGACGTATCAGGCAGCGTGTGGGAAACTTTCATCAAGGAAGATAAGTCCCATGAATGGCCACCGAAGCTGCGATGGAAGGCGAAAGTAAGTAGTACTACCTAGGTCCACACACCTTTAATTATCATACTTGACTATTGTTTGATTGAATTATATTCTTGTAAAGAAATGCCCGCAACAACCACAAGGGATCGATCTCTCGTGGATTCTACGTTTGCGAGTACATCCACAGAATTGTCGGCAAGAGAATGAATAATGAAAGAAATAAAGAGGTACGAAAACAAGTATTCACAAATTTGTTTTCTTATCATAAGTTGTGCTTGAGTTTCGAGTAATAGTTGTTTCATTGTGGTTTGAATATATATATACACACACACATAGCTCATGTATTCATTTGTATCTTATTCTTTTATAGTTGTCAAGAAAGCGGAACAAGCTCTCAATCGATGACCGCTTCATAGCAATAGGCGAGGAATTGGCAGGATTCTTCCTTCGGGACGTCATACCACCATTCGCAGAGTTCCACTATGAATGAAGATGTACATGTTACATATATAGTTGAATCGAAGAGTACCACTATGCTACATGTAATAGATATATATAGAGTACGCCTCGGAGAGTACCACTATGCATGAAGATCGATCTTCATGCATAGTGCTTCTTAATTTGCGATCTTATGCAATTACATGTGTGTTATATTGTATGCACCAACTTGCTATGCATCATCTTGATCTTCATGTACTACCTAAACCCAAAGGCGTTTCGGTGCATCGACGCGATATGAAACAAACCGCGATATCCCTAAACCCCTCCAAAACCCTAAAACTTCAATTCTCTGCCGCGGCAGAGATTCGGGCAAATTCCCTGCCGCGGGTGGGAACCTTTGGTACCAAAGCTCCTTGGCCCTGAGCTCTCCTGGTGGCCCACGTGGAGGCCCCTTTTATACCGGTTCGTAAGCAACCGGAACGAAATGGGGGGGGGGGGGGCTTTAGTGCCGGATAATTTATACCGGTTGAGCAACCGGTACGAATGCCCCTCTGGAACCGGTATAGGTGAGCGTTTTTCTACCAGTGGAAGGAGGGATGCCGGCATGGACGTGCTGGCGTCTGGCGTCTACCTGTCAGGGCACCAACGCCCAAGCCATCCAGACCACTGTCGTTGCGGACAAGCCGCCGGTCCTGGAGGAGCCACAATGTGATTCAAGGGGCAGACGTCGACGCGCCAATTCTGCAACTACACGACGCCAGGCCGCCAGGGCGGTGGTCGGCGCGCTGTTGTCTGCCCTCGCTGCCCGGCGTGGAAGAGGGCGCGCACGATCACCCAAGCTCAGTGTTCATGGTTTCACAACATTATTACAGTACTTCAAAAAACTGGAATTCGGTGCTCAAGTTATTAAAGACCATAGTCTATAGTCTATTGGCATACATCAAGTTTTGCACCGTGTGTAGCTGATGAGTGGAGCAACACTTCACTCAGGCAGGTTCAATGGTTACGACTTGACGCAGTAGGACGTCACAGCCAAAAGTGACGAAAAAATATCTCCTTCTGGTCTTGTACAACTCCCATTTTCATCGCGGTTTCTTCTATTTCCATATTTTTGCCTAGAAAACAGATTGAGAAATGATCATACCATCTCTTGATACGGGAATCAATAATAATGTTATGGGAACACGCAAAATGATATTATACTTGATTTACCTATTGATACGTAGGGAATGTCCTTAATCTTTAGCCAATCTGGACCTCCAACTGTTTTGCACGAGCTCAGCAACACCTCATTGTTGGTACGGAGTTTGAAGTCCTTAATAGACTGCGGCAGTGTTGGAAGCGACAGAATACCATCACAAGAAGAAATCATCAGCATCTGCAGTGACGTCAGGTGCTCTATGCGACACGAGCTCATCGACACCTTATAGCAGCCATCCAGTTTTAAGTGCTCAAGAGACTGCGGCAGTGCTGGAAGTAACCGAATATTCCTGCAGCGCATGATGTGTAGCGTCTGCAGTGATGTCATGTGCTCCATGTAATCTGGCAAGGCGTCCCATCTGCACCACTCAATCGTGAGCTCACGGAGATGAGCGCAAAACCCAACAAGTTCAGGACCAGGTTGTGGGCTGCAGTCAATGAGCTTGAGATGGTTCACGTGCTTTGGGCCACCGCTGTGCATCCAGCTTGGATACCTCGGACATTTGTAACCTTGGATAATCAGTGATTCGAGATCCTTTGGAGGGCAAAGACCTTCTAGTACTTGTGCCTAGAGATTCTGGAGTATCGTGATATCCTATCCAGGACAGTTTCAGTGTACCCAGCCCTTCCTTACCGGCCAGATTGGCCTCGAGAGCTTCTGCCCTGCTTTCAACATTATCCAAGCCGCTGATGCTTAGCTGGCCGCGAAGCTTGTTTAGGTTCCCGAGTTGCCTTAACTCGTACCCTTTTTTCTTTCTTACATCGAAGGCTGGCATAGTTCGGAGTGACGTTAGCCTGCCGATGCTTTCAAGATCCACATATCCGAAGCAGATTACATGCCGCAAGTTAACGAGGCTACAAATATCTTCACAAGAGGAAAACACCACTTTCTCAACCAAACCAAAATCTAGAATCTGCATGTGGCATAGCTTCGCAAAAGTGGCCGGTAAAATCATCCTCTGACCTGTAGTATGTTTAAAAAGCCGAAAAGCAAGATATCTCAGGTGCCTTAATTGACCAATACATGCTGGGACTCGCACATCCGAGGAGACATCAGAACCTGTAAAATATTTGGCCATTATGGTAAGCACACGCAACTTCCTTAGCCTCTTAAACATACACTTCAGGACTTGCTCCCGAACTGTTTCAAAATTATATACACTACCAATGATCAGAGTCCGTAAGTTGTCCAATTGGCATATCTTCTTAGTAATTAATTCTTCATCATAGATCGGAACAAAGATATGTCGGACGTTTGCAGGAACTTCCACTGTTGGGTATTTTCCTTGCAGTTTCAAACTATATTCGATTCTGAAACAGTCGCTTCCAGCGGCCTTCTCCGCTAAATCATGCAACAGATCATGAACTAAATAGTAGTCCTTCCGACCAAGATATTTCTTTTCTCGAAGTTGCAGAAACGAGGCTGACACTAGTTCATCAAAGTATTCCTGGCAAACGTCTTCCATATCCCCCCCTTCACTTGTCAATCTAGCAAACCCTTCTGCAACCCATAGCTTTACTAACTCGTGACGTTCCAACAAATGTCCTCGGGGAAAAATACTGCAGAAAGCAAAGCATCGCTTGACCTGATCACGAAGATGATGGTAGCTCCACCACATAGCTCCCATCGTCTCGTTCAAAAGGTCCTGATCACGAAGAACGCTTCTCCAAAACTCGACGTTTTGCCTCTTATGCATTTGTTCTCCGACTATTCTGGCTGCTAGAGGCGACCCCTTCAGTTTTTTTGCAATCTCTTTGCCAATGTCTTCCAGCATTCCACGGACATGATCATCAGCAGGTATGCCATGGAGTGCATAATACATGAGCACATTGCAGAAGACATTTTCATCTAGGACTGATATGGGAATACATCTCTTCTTCGTGGCACCCAGAGCTAACAATGCATCTTGAGTTCGACTAGTAACCAAGATCTTGCTTCCTGCCTCCCCAGCCTGCAGCGGTGAAAGTATCTGTTGCAGATTTTCACACTGCATCACATCTCTAATATTGTACCAAACATCATCTAGTACCAACAAGAAACGTTTTCCATGCAGTTTCTCCTCCAATATACGTTGTAAGGTGTCACGATTACTCAATTGAGGGCATGAAGTAACTGTAGCAGCTTCAAACATCTTCACGTAAAGGTTATCCACACAATAATCCTGAGTAACCTGAACCCACATTACAAGGTCAAAATGAGCATCCTTTTCCTCACGGGCATAAACAAGTTGCGCAAGGGCTGTTTTCCCAGAACCGCCGACACCATGAATGCCAACAACTGAGTAACATGGAGCACTATTGGTATCAGGCTGACCATGTTCTTCCTTCTCACGAAGCATTGCTACGATTTTATCACAATCTTCATCTCGTCCGATTATCTCTGATAGAGACCTCGAAGTAGTGACGCTACCTCGTGAGTTGGTAGCAACACCATGGCTCTGGTTTGCACCACTTATGCTTGGCAAGTTCATCAGTTCCAAAATTTTGCATGCATCATTTATGATCTCTTCTATTGTGTCTAGCTTCTTTTTCAGCTTAAATTTTGACCTACCACTCTCCTGCAAAATAAAATGGCACTTTACAAGCCGTTGTACGTAGAAATGCACATAAAAAAGGGTCTCTCTAATTCTCAGTCTTAGAGCTCAGCGAAATTTGATTCGGGCTACAATCAGCCCAGTTTTGATTTGTTAACCTTGTCTGTCTTGTTGGTGGGCTTGAGTTGGATTGTTGACCCAAGCTTTCGTGAACCACAGATAAAAAATTCGCACCCGAACTAGCGCTGAGTCTGTAATGTAAAAGTAAAGAGCTAAATACACCACTAGTCCTAATAGTTGTACTCTACGTGCACTTTAGTCCCAATAGTTGTAAAATGGGGCCAGATAGTCCCAAAAGTTGTCCTAATGTGCAAAATTAGTCCCAACCTATCTAGTGCTGACATGTGGCATCGGTCTTTTTGCAAAATAGGCCTTATACATTTTGTGTACTTGCTGATGACTAAAGGATATGGATCCCACCTGTCAGGTGACAGTAAAGGAATAAAAAGACATTTGCTGCTACTCCCTCCGATCCAAATTATTTGATGTTAAAATGGATGTATCTACAATTAAAATATGTCTAAATATGTCTAGATACATCTATATTAACATCAAGTAATATGGATCGGAGGGAGTACTAGGATTCGAACGTGAGACCCATTGAACACACTCCCCAACAAGTAACCAGCAGCTCAAACAGTTCTTTTGATTACAGTACATACTACTTCCGTATTGAATCCATCAGAGCTGCTAACCGGTCAGGGAAAAAAAAGAGCTGCTAACCTGTCATGCGCTTGCGTCACGGATAGAATTGGGAGGTGTAATATGAATAAAGAAGGAAAAGAATTACATCAAGGAACATTCTCTAGGGCCAGGAATCCTCGTGATAGTAATCTGGAAAATAAAGCTGCAGTGGATCATATGATTGAAGTCTTGAAAATTGCTTTTTTGTGTAGTAATCCTTCGTCGGATGATAGACCGTCGATGCGGCATATTTTGTACTCCTCCATCCATAAAAGAATGTCGGAGATTTATATAAATTCAGATATCTAAATTTAGATAAACTTGCAGCGGTTATGTTATGTTAAATGAGTCTAAAGATAGGTTAGTTGAGCTGGACATGGTGTTTCGTTGCCACAAAGACCTCTCACCCAGCCGCCACGAACCAACCGTACCGCGAGGACTAGAAAGCTCCAAGGCGACGCCTCCAACAAGGTAGCAACGCGTCCGTTGCTGTCGCACGCTCCCGACGCAGCTTAGGTTTTCACCCGGAGCTTCTAGAACCCCTCGCGTCGGTCGGAATCGAGAGAATCCACAACGACGCCAACAAGAAGGAGAACGACGCCCGGAGGCGCCGCCATCGTTGGCACGTACCGAAGTCGCGTGTAGAGCTTTCGCCCAGAGGTCGACCCGACCGTGAAGCAAGATGGAGCAGCAGGCCGAGCGCCGAAGCAATGTTGCCGACCACCAAAACTCCGCAGCTCGCCCTCACCGCCAAGACCAAATCTAGGCCCGGCCGCGCCCGCCATCCCTGCCCTGAGCAGCCGGAGGCTCCGCCCTGCGTCGCGGCCACCAAGGGCACAGCAACCCGCATCGCCGCCGTGCCCGCCCGCCGCGGCCCAGATCGGGCCTGGAATGGCCCGCCCCGGCCACCACCACTGCGCAGCGCCACGCTCGCGCCGCCGCAAGCCGCAACGCCCCGCCTCGCATCATCTCTGCTACCGCAGCAGACGGAGCCCCAGGGCCGCCGCCCTGGCTCCCTCTTCCCTTCTGGCGACGCCCCACACGGGCCGGCCTCCCCCAGCCAGACGAACACGGGACCCCCTCACCTCCTTTGGAGATGAGGCCCGCCGCCACCGCGGCAGTGGCCAGCGGCAGCGGCGGTAGAGGGGCGGCGCAGGCGAGCCTCTGGCGGTTGCGGCGCTAGGGTTCGCTCCCAGCGTCGCCAGGGGCGCGACGCGAGGAGCGTTTCGTTGGTAGGGAAGACAGTTCTTGTCCCGTGATTCTCCATCCTTTTTTTGAATGTTAGATTTAGCTCTGTTATTTCTCGGCGTTGAAATCTGAATGTGCTTTTGTTGAAACGTGATACTCTAAACATGCTGATTGAGTCATCGTTTACCTAGAGTGTTAGCTGTAGGTGAGAAAATGAAAAAACATGTTGTGTGGATTGTTGACTCAATCCAAGCGACGTCCAAGGAATGTTGAGTTTAATCTACGGAATTATATATTAGAAATAAGTTCTGCAAATTTTGACAAAAAGAATCAGTGTAACTGGTGGTTGGCCCATCCTTCTTCGGATTTGGTTTGCGCGTTCGAATCCCAGTGCCAACATATTTATTTTTACTTCTTTCATCTCACCTTACAGGTGGGACCACATCTGTTAGGGATCAGCAAGGACGATGTGGTATATAAAATGTGTAGGGGCCATTTTGCAAAAATACCAAAGCCACGTGTCATCACCTGAATAATCTGGGACTAGTTTTGCACATTGGGACAACTTTTGGGACTACCTAACGGAAAAGCCCCAGTTGAACCTGGGTGCACGTGAACCCATGTTGAAAATGCATTTTTGAAATGTGAAAATATTCTGAAATAAAAATATCGGGGTACGTATGCATGTTTCATGTGTGAGTAGAAAGTTTTCGCGGAGAAAAACCACTTTTTTATTTCAGAATCTAAAAAAGACAAAATACGTCACATATGTACTGCTATATAGCCCTGTAAAATTTCACTTTTTTGCCGAGGCAAAATAAAATGTTTTTTCAGAACGAAACTCATGTCCAAGGCACATGTTTGAGATCATCTTTGCAATCATTTTGTGTTTCGATTTTTGAAACATGTTTTGACATCACAAACCCACTTTTAAAAAAGTGGGTTCACATACACCCAGGCTCACAAAAGTCCATTTTACAACTACTAGGACAGTTGCCCGTGCGTTGCCACGGGATATCAAATTTTATAACGGAGTACATACAATAAATTGAAATTTACGTGTTCGCATGATTGCTTAACTACGTTAAGCTTTGCATCGAAACGCAAAGCTTTTTGCGTTTTCGTGAAAAATACCTCAAGTTTATATCATCGTCGTACCTGTAAATATAATTTTCCAATGCTTTATACTTGCCGACATTTCAAAATGTATTATTTATATATCCCTCCGATCCATGTTCAAACGAATAGGGAGATCAAGATGACCTATCAAACATGAGTTATGATTTGTCATACATGGTTAGAAGACATATTTTCTTGTCACGCTGGAGCAAGCACTAAACTGAAATTTGAATTGGTAAAATATCATCAGAAAATTAACATTGTTCTTAAAGTCATAGACCCAAAAGATGCAATCCAAACATCAATCTCTCTTCGACATTCTCTGCCAACAATTTCTCTGAACAAAGTTTACAAGTGTTAACGAACCAACTCTAACAGTACACCCACACACAACATTCAGTTCATCATGTGGCCATCCCTCCTATCGGATCTTCTCTCTTCAGTTCAATCAGTGGCTCACCCCAACGACTATTCAGCTCTTCAGTACTCCTCACAGCAAAAATAAATGTCAGCACATACCACCAATTAATTGCTACCTTTGGTGCTTGCATTTAACAGAAGAGAGAAGATCGCTCCATTCAATGTATGCCCCAGGTCGATGTGACACAAGTACACTCTAGTTCTTTGGCATACCTTTATCAGATGAACACAGTATTTAGCACAACAGTGATCAACTGGAGATAGTCCATGTCGACCACCACAGGTAGCTCTGCCCACTGGGTTGCACAGGCAAATACATGCACATAGCTGCGTTAAGAGAGAATCATTCGTCATGAACAACAATTTCCCTATTGTGAGGAATGTTCATCAAGCAGAGCAAAGAACTAAAATAATTAAACAGCTAGCTGACACTGAAAGAGAAGAGTATATCTAGATGAACATATAGGAGAAGATTGAATACCACATGAAGAAATCCACTTGAAGAAGAGACCATATCAAAAGAGCTTTCCTGCAATTGTGATATAACCATCAACACTATATGAACGCAAGCACAATACATTAACGTTAAGGAACTATTTTAGCAAATTACTTTCACATTTCGACGCAATAACCACATAACTTAAAAAATATGTTGCAAAAATAACCTTTATGTGGAATCTTAGACCCATACTACTCTTCTATTTTTTAACCGAGGTAGTACATTGAATTCAAATCAGGCTCTTATTTCGGCTTTTTTACCCTTCCACACATTATGCCTTAGGATGGCGGTGTCCAGTTGTTGTAGTGGTCTCCACACTGTTGGAAGACCGGCAGGTGTAGAGATGCACGAGCCTGAATCTGAACGGAGAGCAGAGGTGGCGCACCGGCACCTGCATCTACTCCTCAACCAGACACACGAATAAACCAGGGAGGCAACTGTCGCCCACATCTCGTCCTCGATCAGAAACGTGAAGAATCCAAGGATGTACTATTTTTCAGAAAATATATTAATTGTATAGCTTAGTTTTCAAAAGCCACTTACCTGTCTTATGATCAAATCACATAGTGTCCTCGTGTGCCGGTGACAAATATGTTACAATTGCTGAAACTGCATGAAAAACAGCAAGAGTGCATAGAAATAATTGCACTCAAGTTTTATTATTCTGGATAGTTAAAGGTCAAAATCTCACCGAAGTTTATATTTTACGAAAAAGATGCAACTACCACAATAAGAATTAAAAAAAATTGCAGCTTGTTCTGAAAACTAAAAAAGTGAGAACTGATGGGCAAGACATAATAGACATGAGAAGAATTGTGACTTATTGCATGATGCAACTGTAACGCTATATATCTAGACTGTATCTTGGTTAGGGAGAGCTCAGGTAGTATATATTGGCACAAATAAAATATCCACACATCTCTTATCTCCTGTGGAAATTAAAAAAACCACAAACTAATTTTGAGTAAACCCTCTCGGAAGGATGAGACCTTCTATATCAAATTGCTTTAACTTTATGGTCTATCGCTTAAGATATTCTAATATAAATGAAATTAAACAAACATCTAGCAATATAGTTTGCTGCAACAAGAAGCAAATATAGCTAATTATGTTAATCATGCCTCAACTATTTGCCTTGGTGCAATTTTTTAATTCAAAATAGAGCCATGTGTTTGTCACTCTCTCCGAGCCACCAGGGTTAATATGCAAAAATCATTTAAGAAGGTGCTAATCAAGATGGAGCGAATCACTCTCACGCCGAGAACTCTTATTGGCCATATGTAGTTATGCACAAATTACGTGGAATTGTTATTGCTAGAAGAATTTATTTTCTTGGTCCAGAGAAACTTACCGGCAGAGCATCTATCATAAGTGATCAAATTCATTCTCCTTAAAAAGTGCAAACAATTGGAAAATAATTTCTTAACCATACAAAGTTGTCAATAGTGTGAAATTTTGAACCTGCAACGACTGACACCCGACAACTATTTTATTTACAAGTGCTTTAGAAGATTATATGTTACAGTATTCTGTTAAAATAGGTGAACGATCAGAATTCATGTGCACTTCACCATACTGTTTACAGTTTCTTAGTGGGAGAATACAACAAACTACAGTTATGTGCAAATTCAATCACCATGCATCACATGCTCTTCTTAAGATTATATACGGGAGATAAATCTCCTCAAAAAAAAAATAAGGGAGATAAATTAGGTACAGACAATCAAGTTATCCACTTATCCATGACGCATGAACTGAGCAGCATGATATTACATGGCCGGGTCACAGACAGTTGAACACTTTGTGATAAATGTGCAATGTGTTCCACATTTGAGCTTAAAGTACCAGACTTGAACTTCCAAAATGAGGGCACCAGAATCAGCTTCAAAAAATTAAGTACAGCCTGAGCATTTCAGTTAGTCAAACACATCATTCAGTTTAAACAAGACAAAATACAACCTACAAACACCATTTTAACTCACTGCAGGCTTGGGATAATAGGTCCAATCATTTGAATTTCATATTTTATCAAAATGCTGCAGTTAACATCGATCCGAAACACTTAGCATCTGTAGTACCTATGCATTGTACAAGCAATACCCACAAATTTGGCAGTAAGAACTATTCATAGGTAAACCAAAAGTGAAGGAACTGATGTTACAGAACTGCAAATCAACAAGGATACACCGATGTTCATTCATTTAAATCCATTTTTTGTCCAAAATGCAACTCATAATTACAGAGATCCCTACACCTTAACTTTGCATGGCGCAACTCCAGCAAGTGAAACCCAATTCTAGAGACTTACGAGACAATACACATCACACTGGTAATCAATAAGAAGGTGAACAATGGCATAATATAAACGCAGGAGCAAGCACCAGACCTTGATTCCCGCCTCACTGAATTAACAAGAAGCTGATTGAAGTCCCATGAGAGGTAATGCATCTGGACGCCGGGCACATTGGACGCCGGGCACATTGCGCAGGTAGTAGTGGATGAAGTCGTTGCTCCCGATGGACACAAAGAACACCGACCTCTTGAACAGGTCCACTGTCGCTGCCTCCCCAAGAGCCAGTGCCAGTTGCTCATATGTGTCCTCAACCTGCACGAGTAGTAATGGATGAAGTCGTTGCTCATATCTATTTAATTTATTTACTGATAAAAAAAGGAGAAATCAGTCCATTTAAGCAAGTGAAAAGGACTCCCAGGTTCATCTTAGTGTCAATTCATAGAAATAACCTTTTAGATCCGTGACAAAAAAATCACCCTACTTGCTGCAAGACACAGTGGTTTATGTCTGTTCATCGGACCATCCAAATTCAATCATC
Organism: Lolium rigidum; assembly: GCF_022539505.1. Lineage (NCBI taxonomy): Eukaryota > Viridiplantae > Streptophyta > Magnoliopsida > Poales > Poaceae > Lolium > Lolium rigidum. The sequence continues at coordinate 313,871,947 of NC_061508.1, read as the reverse complement.
GTAGAGCTGCAGAGCAGGGTTTTATTGTCAGAAGTAATGTAAGGTATGACCAACCAATTTACATTATAGAAATACTTTTGTTGATGTGAATATCGATAACTCCGGGCAAGTAAAGAGAGCTAACTATGAAACCAAAAGGTGGCAACAGAAATCCCAAAACAATCTCACGATGATGTGCGATCTAGGATACTCCACCGTATATTTCTAATCAAAATTGTAGAAGACTGTTGTTTGTATGCAGTACCAATTAGAAATATACTGGACATAAAACCAAATACAAAATATCTGAAAATATCACGATTTATAACCAAGGTCTAGAACATGTAGATACATAACAGCAGGAGTGGCCTTCATTAACAAAGAACATCCACACAAAAATCCAATGTATGGGTAGAGTATAAAAAAATACAGTGCAATCTAGGTGGAGGGTAAAAATCTCTGCATCTGTAACACACACCAGAGGTGAAATCCAAGAACCAAACACTGATAACAGACCTAAGATTTCAAGATACTTAATAAATTCACCTCAAGATTCAGAAGAGAATGTAAATTCTGATTTGAACAGACGAAGCCTGGCCTGCATAAAGATGACTACTTAGTTATTCGTTTTTTCATCTTTGCTAGGTTCTCCCAATCTTTATAACCTCATCATCCCGCGCACACGCACACATGGCCTTCATGAGTAATCGAATGTGTCAACCTACTTCTATGTCAGTGAAACTTCAAAAATGAATGTAGGCATCTTATAATCAGGAAGAAAAGGAGCATGTGCACCATCTCTAGCGAACTGAGACGCATCTTATCATCAGGAAGATAGAGGAATGCTTATAAAGTACTCACGAAGTTTGATATCAACGTATTAGACGGACCTCTGCGCCAAGCAGCCAAGAAAGGCCCAGAATCAGGGGACGACGGGAGGCCACTCGAGCTGGCCGTAGTCGAGCTCCACCTTGTCTTCCCTTATCACCATCGCATCCGGGCCTCCGCAGCCGAACGACAACATCCGGCTGCCACAACCACCACTCCACATGGGGTGGAGCCTCCGCGCGGATTGTGCCGAACCTAGCTGGCCGCCGTTCCCCGGGCCAGTGCTCGGGACGGCGCCGTCCATTGCGTGCCAAAGGCGCATCAATCTTCCGTATCTGGCCAAGAAATGGTGCGGTGGGCAGAGGATTCAACTCCGGCTGCAGGAATCTAGGCAGGGGTGGCGGCGAGCCCCGCAAAAGAGATGAATGACGGGAGAGGAATCGGGGGAGGGTTGGATCTGGAGGGGAAGAGAGATAGGAATCGACCACGATCGTTTTTTACTGCATTTGGGCCTGGCCCATGTGGATGACGAACGAGGAAGCGCGACGGAAAGGAACGACGACGAAACGTATTGTGATGGCAGAATAAGGAATCACTTTAGTCTTTTTAAGTAGTAGAGATTGGGACTAAATTGCACGTAGAGTACAACTATTAGGAGTAGTTGTGTATTTAACTCAAAAGTAAAAGTATAATAGGCTGCCAGAACTCGAATCGAACCGAGCACCTAACGTGCAAATGAAGAGTGGAGTCGTCGCGTTAACCAGCTGAGCTAAAAATATTTAATGTTCAACATGAGATATTCGTCCCTTTTAGTATTACGTACACGGTATCAATAAAAAATCAACGTAACAATATACCTATGGGCTTTCTTGCAGCTTGTGTTGCATGCAAAATGATGCATATATGCTACGCTTGGTAAGTTGGTAAAATGCATCCAAAGGTGTAAGCGATGCCCCCTCAGATCAAGTATAATAAGTCCTAGTTAGCTGACTATAAGGATTAAAATAAAATATTGTTGCTTAGTTGGAGGAGAGAGAGGAGGAGAGAGAAGAGGAGTGGGCTCTAATGCAAAAGCCAGCTCTAACACGTGCTCCTAGGCACTTTGTGAGAGTGAATGGTGGGCCATGCACTGATAAAGTAGTGCAATTCTATAGCTCACTATTATACATGTTGCTCTATGTTAGCTACAGATGACATGGCACATGGCTTATAGCCAACAACCGACTCTACTATTAAACTTGCTCTCACGGGACTATCCACGATAGGAACGTGTCCCGCAAAGAATGGTCGCTCGCCTCATCTTCTACTCCACCCGTTGCTCCACATGTCACCTTTTGGTTGGTTCAGCTGAGGGAGATGAAGGGGAAAAGGTAGCGACCAGCCTACCCTATCCCCGCATTATTCCCTCCGTGATGCCCGCCAGACTCAGGGCGGCTCGGCCTAGGAGGAGGAGAATCAGGGCGGAGGCGGAGGAAAGTGAGGCTGAGCCAGTTGCCTCGCCTGCAAGCACCAGCAGCGTGCTCGCAATGTGGCTGGCGGTTGATGCGGGAGAGAGCAGGCGTCATAGGAGGAGGGGGATCATGGCCGAGGCAGAGAAGCAGCAAAAGGAAGCGGTGAACTGGAAGCCCATTCTTCTCCCGCCACCGACCTCAAATCGCAGATCACGGGCTGCCGCCGCATCGCGCGAGGTGGCGAGTCTCTGCCATCGTCCATGCTCCTCTTCATGGACTTCTCCTCATGGCTGAGCTCTCCTCATCAAGATTCGGCCTCTTCCTCCTCCACAACTGAGGTAACGGTATCTCTCCCCATCTCAGTTCTGATATCTTTTCTTCATTTACATCTCTGGACTCATATAGATCCGAACATTGTGACTATGAATGTGTTTGGCTTAGTCTGCTGTGCTTACAGGTTTATCAGTGCTTGACAGATATTGCAGTCTGATGTATAAATTATATTGTAGGAGGAAGATGAAGACATTCAGGTGAGTTATTTTCTCCCTAATTATCTGCTATTTGTTTTCTTAATCATGAGGCTGAATATTTGTGTCTGATACGGCAATCAACACAATAGGTTCTAAGAAAAAAAAAGAGATTGCCACTAGAAAAAGGTGGCTCCACAATTAGTCAATACACCTTTAGGATTCTAGAGCTAGTGAGTACGTCAGGTTTTTGGTAGAATTTCAGTAGCTTTGCTTTAGCATTTAGTTAAGACTCATATTTTCCTATGTATTTTGTTGGCATTTTATGGTCTATCATGAGCTCAAAGAAGGCTGATGGTATTCTTTTTTCATGCCCGACTGAGATGACTGAATTTGTTCTCTTGTATGTGGACAAAGATACATGTGCAGAACCTGTGATGGAAAATGCTCTCGGTAGTTTATCATATCAAGGTACATCATATATATTATGTACGCCTTCCAATACAACTACATCTTGTTGCAGCTAATTTTGAATGTTTAAGCATATTTAACTTTTTTATGTAGTTCTCTGATCCATACTTGCATAATACATGTATTTTCTTTCTGACTAGATGCGATCTGTTTCTAATATGCAGTTCTAATTAATCATACTTGCGTAATAACTTTTAGTGGTTTGTTATTCTCTCTGTGTCACCAATTTCCCACTTCATGGCACATAGAGGGAAACAATAGGAAATACATACCTGTAATTGATATGTTTGTATTAACCTTTTATTGGTTCAGCAAGATACTTGCAGCATTCATATTATCCCCTGGTTCTGTAGATAATTTAGCCCATCCATTGTCTTGTACTGAATGATTAACTAGCTAACAGCTGAACTGAAACAGTTGTTTTAGGTAACGAGCCATACTCCATGATTGTTTGTTGTTGTTACAGCTTGTAATTATGCTTCCTGGACTGCTGGGGCATCCAGCCTGTCTCTGCTTTCCGCGTCGTTTCTTCAGCAACAATCAATATAGGTACATTCTAACTGTTTACTACTACTCTCTGGCATTATATGGCTTGTACTGCTAAGCATTTTATATTAGTCTTCTGCCGCAAGAAAAATGAAGGCTGGCATGAAAATTTATATGAATAATTTATTCACTGATTATATTATATTACAGCAACAATGCAACAACCCGCTGACCGCCGTTAGTTTTAGAGAATTCAAATTCTAGGATATCAGACTCAGATACTACCTCTGGCCCTTTAAATTGGTCGCCACATGTAAAACAGGTTGAACTATTTTTGAACTGCCCCATGTTATTATTCTATGATAGGTAGCTGCATATTATTTTGTCACATATGCAGAACCCCGTATTCTAATAAACTGATTTCCCTATAGCTTCAGTATGTTAATAGGTGAACAAATAGATCTAATGTTCAAATACCTACGGCCAGCTTCTATTTGTTCCTCCTTCAAAATGAAATTCCAATATAAGAGAGTTTCTTCCAATTGACTGATTGATCCATAAATCGCTTTATTTGTCATGAGCTTGCAACTAATATTGCAGCTTCTACATATGCCTTAAACTGCAAATACTCTTGCATTTTGAGGTCATGAAGATTTAACTATAGTTGCACATTTTTATTCAGGTTTCGAGGTTCCGTGCTAATAAGGATGAGTTAGATCAGATATGTATTTTAGTTATGAAGGAGAAAGATGGAAATTGTTGTGTGTTTAGTTTTCAAGGAGAAAAGTGAGGCATGCATTTTAGTTTTCAAACGGAAGCACAATATGTCGCTTTCGATATTTCTCTTATTTTTGCATGTGTTATTGCATGCTTATGTCTCTTCTGGTTTGGATGGTCAAAAATGAGTATGATCAATTTACTACTTGATGTTTGATTTTATTGGGACATGTAATTTGTTAGCTGGTTCATGTTTAATCAACATTATTTTGCATTATCCTTACATGGTTACCAATTTTGTGATTGCTCAACGTTTATTTTAAAGATAATTATTACTGGTTTCATGACATCCGCTCCAGTGAACAATCAGAGGGAAAACTTGAAGACACTTTAGGTTATATCGAGGATGATTCATGTGGTCAAGTGTATGGTGAGGTATTTAAGTCTATTTAGATCTTGGATAATTTTTTAGTATTATCTTTTGGTGCTTCTTTTCTCTTGCCTGATTAGGTTATCAAAACGATAAATATTCATATTTTTTAAATGATGGCATGATGCATAAGCGTTGTGTTTTTCTTTGATACTCATTTGATCTTGAACTTTCAATTCATAATTCAGTACCCTTCTTCTGATCCATGTGCTCACTGCCTCTGTTTGTATTTTGTTCATATTTTGTCTCGCAGATTGTGATGATGAATTGAAGACTGCATGTATTGAGCCGCTCTCATGTGAGTTACTTTCTTTTCACAGTGTGATTGCTATTAGATTACAAGTTCACGTCCTATTTGAGTTCAAGTTATTGCTCTTCACTGATTAATATTTAGTGACTTCCCAAACATGTATTTTCCAACTTTGCTATACAAGAGGATACCAGTAAGCAAGTATTCAGAATTGGTGCGTCTCTGAAAGAAGGTTATTGTGCATAAAATGATCTGTTGGCCTGTTATTTTTCTTGAATTCTTGGTCTCATAGAATCTGTATCTGCTGCTTATGTTGTTTTTCATATTTAACCATCTCCAAAAAGCTAACTGGTATACCACATGTTCTTGATGGTTCACTAGGTTGTCCCATCACGGCTCAAGCGAACGGTAACAAAACTTATCTCTTGTCTTGTCTTTGTCCCCTAAAGATAAAAGTCTTGATGTGGTTCCTCAATAAAAAAGTATTATTTACGAAGGTTAATTTAACAAAGAGAAGATGGAATGGGTGCAAAGAATGTTCTTTTTGTGACACTGAAGAAACAAATGAACATATTTTTTCTCTCATGTCCCTTTGCAAAATTGTGTGGCGTATTATTTTCTTTACCTACAATATTCCCCCACCTACCAATATCGAAAATATGTTTAGGAATTTGATTGAATGGGATCGATAAGAAAACTAAAGATAGAGTACGCATTGGAGTTTCTGCTTTATGTTGGTTGATATGGAATTGTAGAAATAACATTATTTTTAATAATGCTGGAGCTTGAATTATTTTGCCAGTTATTCGTATGGCTACACATTGGATCCAGCTATGGGTTTTCCTGCTCTCGGTAGATCAACGGGAACTTATGGATACTGGGTGCAGCCGGCTGCTGACGGTCGCACATGATTTATACAGCCGGGCTGGGTGGTGGCATACTAGTAGATTGTCATATCTCTAGTTGCAATATGCTGTTTATCTTTAGATGGTTGATTTTTGTATCGACCTTACATGATCCATGATTTGTTATAAATTGGTACTCAAAACTTTTTAGTAAAAACTGGGTTGTGTGCATCTTTCGATGCAGTGGCCGGGATCCCCATTTCGAAAAAAGGTGGTCAAAGAACTTATTTGTGATTTCTATCACTTTAGGTATTTTTTACTACATCATCCGATTGAGTTATTTCCAATAGCATGGATGTACTAGGAAGTAAAATATGTCTAGATATATCTATATTAGTGGCAACTAATATGGATATGAGGGAGTATTATATGATTATTAATAGATGGTTGAACCTGTTCGCAAAAAATAGGATCCATTTATATCACATATATTAAGCCAGCAAAATAAGTCAATGGGTTTATCGATACAAAATTATGAGATCTGACTAAGTGACAAATGGTTACGAGGAGCACATTAGTCTAGATTGGCACAGATCCATTGGGTTCTGTTGAACCAGGTCGCCTGTGTAGTGATCGATACGGTTATGTATCAAGCAAATTCCTGTCGTTGCCGCTTTTTGCAGGGAAGGTTATGGCCACGAGGGTGTAAAGCCAGTGTGCCCCCAAATAAACCAGAAAAATTAAAGGTTTAGCGATAGCAATACTAACATTAAGAGACAGTAAAACTGCTCCACCCAGGAGCCATCATAGCAAATTGGCGTTTTCCACCGTACGATCATGTTGTTCTATGTCCCTGATCTGTCGAGGTCGTCCGAAAGCATCGTTATCGGGCGGGCCTATGTAGAGGGGCTAGTTCTCCGGAAACCAATCTAGGAGGCCTGTAGTTTACCGGGCCGTGGTTGGTACAGTTTTGCTTGCAAGGCCTGTTTTTCTTCCTTTGCGGCCAGCCCAAGCTTTGCTGTTTCTGCAGCCAAGGACTCATCCATCGACGAGCTTCCGAAAGTAGCGGCAACTCTTCATAATGGGAGAATTGGAGTTCATCCGGTTCGTCATTTATGCCAGGAATTAACGGGGCGTTTGTACATGCTATTAATGATGCGGAGATGCGCCACTCGAATTAGGGTGGAGTTCAGTTACAATTGCTTGGTATGCCGCCTATATATGCTCTGTACGGCCGCCCAGATTTTTCACCCCCCTTCCACCAGCACTTTTTTGTAGATTTTTCCTCACCATTCACCAATACAACCCGTCTCCCCTCAATGCTTGTTTCCAGTTCCGACTCCTAATTTTGTTCTCCGATCTGGTTTAGATATATTGGCTGAAGGAATTCCTAGGGGCTGGTTCTTTATTTTGGGAATTCCGAGGAAAGAGGGTTTTTATTTTTTTTGCTCCAAAGAGCATTAGCACCGGATTTGGCACGAACCGGTGTTAAAGAGTCATTAGCACCGGTCATGCGGTCTGGACGTCCAAGGGATCAGCCGCGGCATTAACACCGGTTCGTGAGGGACCTTTAGCACCGGTTCGTGCCACGAACCGGTGCTAAAGGGTTGACGTCAGCCGTGAACCCTTTACGAACCGGTGCTAAAGGTTTTTCTGCTCCCCATGCACCTCCACCCCCACCCCCCGTGGATCGTCTTTTTTAACTCTGTAAATAGAAAAGAAAATGATAGAAAATTCAAAAAGTAAAATCTTTTGAGATTCCTGTATGTTACGCAACATATTATTAGGAAAAATTAACAAATTTGAATTTCGAATTTTTTTAAATAAAAAGTTTCGAAAAGGGTAAAATGGCATTAACTTTTGCCTATGACGTCGAAAAAAGCGTATAATATATCAAAATGACCGTGGGAAAAAGTTACATCCGAATTCACCAGGATTTACCCAGTTAGCCAATTTTTAGATTCTCAAAATTCCAAATTAAAATATGAAAGCATGAAGATTTTAGTTTTTTGCTAGAAATTTAGGATTTTATATATTTTTTATTTTTAAAAATTAAAATTAATAATTGCATCCTGCATAAAGATTACTGTTACTTTTAGCAAATTATAAGATTTTCAAATTTTCAGGTTTTAGGTTTGGCAAAAAAATAATAAAAAAACTAAAAAAATTGAAAATAATTAAAAATAGTACAAATTATAAAGTTAATGTTTATTTATTTATTCAAGATTAATATTACATCATTACTTTTGTTTATTAAAATAATTATTTGAAATTCAAATAATAAAGAAATATGACATCGACCAACATGTTAATAGGATTGATATGATAGTGCTAGTATCACATACATGCGTGCGAAGCACTTGGATGCGGGACGGGAAGAAACTTGGAAGTTAAGCATGCTAGTGCTAGAGTAGTGGGAGGATGGGTGACCCAGCGGGAAGTTTGATCACAAGTAAGTAATTTGACTAGAGATAAGTGTAGTTAGAAACTAAACTTGTAAAATAACTAAAATATTAGAAATTTTGAAAAAAAAAAGAAAAAAAAGAGGGAGTGGAAAATAATTCGATTTTTTTTTACGGTAGCGAGGTTCTACCGCGGCAGCGTTTTGGGGCGTTTTCCTGCTGCACCGGTGCTAAAGGTCCTCTCGCTCGGGCGCTCGGCAGCCGCCACGTGGTGCCCCTTTAGCACCGGCTCGTAACTGAACCGGTGCTAAAGGGGGAGCCTTTAGCACCGGTTGGGCATCCGGTGTATATGGCCATTTCGAACCGGTGCTAAAGCCCCGATTTCTACTAGTGTATTGTTGATCTTCGATGGCTGTTGGAGTGTTGGCCAGGTTTGTTCATGTGAAATACCCTATTTTGTCCAATCTACAATATCCATTGATATGTGCCTATGATTGCCTTGTTTTTATGCTTACACAGGAATCTCTTATAAGACATCCTAAAACTGAAACGTGGGTTGATTGACACTAAACTAACTCAAGGCTCGGCAGAATCTCATCACCAACCATGCTAGCGCTGAACTTCGGAACAATTTCAGACATGCATGCATGGTGTTCAATGTTAATGCAGACCTGACACATTTAGTAAATAAATTCTTAAAGTGTACCAAAAAAATACATGGTGCAGTAGTTCTTGAGCAATGCACATTTCATTATTAGATAGATAAAAAATAAGGTAGAAAGCTGAGTGAATGATTGTAGACTTGCAACCGAATGAATCTATTTGATCAAATGATTCACAAAGCAAACTTCTTAAATGCTAATTACGGTTGAACTTCCTAAGTATATATTGCTGTCGTGTTGATGATATATGCACAATGAAAAGAACAAGGGAGTAACCATTTTTACAATTTTAGACTAATGATTCTACGTCGAGTATGTATATATTTTTGGATCTAGAGTTCTGGATATGCGACAAATGTCTATTTTATCTTGTGCCGTAATTCTCACTACAATGTAATATGTAGGATGTATTTGATTTTATGAAGGTAGGGGTTTGAAAAATATATCAATGATTTATATGACATGAAAATGGTATAACTAGATCGCTTTTCAAAAGTACTAACAGATAACTGTGATCTATGTCATATAAACAACAAATTAGTGGAGCTACTTTTAGTCAAACAAGGATGATGAGAATAGAGAGACAAATTTTTCATATTATCATACTCTTATTATTTTATCAAAATGGATGGGCGCGGCAAAGCGCGCTTTCATGTTCTAGTTCTTTTCATGTATTCCCTCCGATTTATAATAAGTATCATGGTTTTAGTTTAAATTTGAATAAAATTAAATTAAATCCTCAATACACACACTTATTATGGATCAGAGCGAGCAACACTTTTGCATACAAAAATTTCTGGAGCCGAGATAAATAGGAACACATAGAGGGAGGAAAGTACCTTATGTTTTAGTGGAGATCTCTTCACGGCAGACCAGATATGCTTCAAGCGACGTGAAGGCCCAGCGACCTCTGACTTGAGCTTGTCATCATGTACCTTCTTCCTGAGACGGTAATACTCAACATCATCCAAGATTTCTTCTGCGTCGTAGAAAGCAGATTTAAGTTTGCTGAACAGCCCCTCCAAACGAGGCCTGTGAGGGCTCACCTCAACCGCTCCCATCACCCGCTCCAGCAATAAAATCTTAGGCTCAAGCAGGTTCAGCTTCCCCGATGCATCAAAGTCAAGATGCGCGGATGCTTTCCTGTACAGATCGGAGATGACGGGCGAGACGACCCACCCTACGGCTGTCATGCCCCATCCAATCGCGGCAGTAGCAGTCACTACCGCCATTAGAAGCCCCAAGCGCTTAGCAGTTCCGAGCGATTTCTTGCAACTACGTACGAGATTGTGAAGGAAAGCTTTCTTGAAATGCCTAAGGACATGTCTGGGGGCCGTCAACTAATTTGAAAGGGAGGCCGTACCTTTTATTAAACTGTATAACTAATCATATGAAGTTAATTCAAACAAGCAACCACGAGATGTATATTGGAATTATTGGCCAATGGGCCTAAAAAAAGAGAGGGGGAGGCGACGTGGGAGAATTAAAAAAAGAGAAAACGCGTGAGGAGGCTTGGAAAGAAACTTCATATGGGCGGGGTCAACTAATTTGAGATGGTGGCCGTACCTTTAATTAATTTATTAACTGTTTAGTAATCATATGAAGTTAATTCAAACAAGCAACCCCGGAGATGTATTGGAATGATTGGCCAATGGGACATACCGAATAACGTTTGCCAGTGCTTGAGCCTAAGGCTCCTCATAGTGGAGAGTAATTTAGACTAGTAACATATGTCATGTTACTAGTCTAAGTTACTACCTTCATAGTGGGTAGTAACTTAGATGTGGTTTCATGCAATGTCTCATTACTTATGTTGTAGACTCATATTGCTTTGGGGTGTGTGATGTTATGGTAACATAGCTAGTTACCATCTTATTCTCTTTCTTCATTTATTGTTACTAGCACAAATGCCCGTGCGTTGCGCCGGGAGGGAAAAATACAAAATAATCATGTAGTAGAAAAACACTTAATGAAACTCTTTGTTGTTGCTTCAGGCCACCATTACCGGCCAAACACTGGTGGAAAAACAGGCTTCGGGTGAGCCCCATAAGTCGCGATGCTGCAGGAACCGCGACTAATGGTACCTTTAGTCGCGGTTCGGGAGGCGAACCGCGACCAAAGGCCTGGGCCCAGGGCGCTCGGTGGCCAGCCGGTGCACGTGGGGGGCTTTAGTCGCGGTTGGCCTTTAGTCGCGGTTGGCCAGGCCAACCGGGACTAAAGCCCCTCCCCTATATATACCCACCCAGCAGCCAACACTTAGCCATTTTGTGCCATTCTCTTCACAAACTTCACAAGTGGGTGTTAGGTTTGCTTTTGGTTCCTCTTATGCACATAAGGTGTTTGATGAAATGCCCCAAGAGCATGAAACAAACATGATATGAAGTGTTGGAGCCACACTTGAGCTTTCTCATTTATTTTTTCCTCCTCGATCGCGGTTAGCAACTTGAACCTTTGATGTGTCGTTGATAAAATGTGCATGTGTGTGTAGTTCATTGTTTAATTTATATTGTTTGTAGCTAGTTAGTTTAACAAATGCATGATGGTTAATTATATATTTTATATTATAATAATGCGGATGAATCGACAATGGATGTACGGTAACCGACTCTCCGGCGAGTTCGGTGCGGGTTTGAAAGATTTCCTCGTAGTGGCTAATGCGAACAAGCAGGGGGGTTTTGTTATCTGTCCATGTGTTAATCGTAAGAATCGAAGGGTTACTCTTCCTCAAGAGATGTTCACATGCACTCAGCTTCGGCACGGTTTCATGCCAAGCTATAATTGTTGGACCAAGCATGGAGAAAGAGGGGTTATAATGGAAGAAGATGAAGAAGGGGATGATTTCATCGATGAAAGCTATCTTGCTCATTTCGGTGATACTTTCATGGAGGATGCTGAAGGTGAAGGGGAAGGTGAAGGGGAAGGTGAAGAAGAGGCACGTGATGATGATCCCGTTGATGATCTTGGTCGGACCATTGCTGATGCACGGAGACGACTGCGAAACTGAAAAAGAGAGGGAGAATTTGGATCGCATGTTAGAGGATCACGGGAAGGCGCCGTACCCGGATGCGATGATGGTCCGAAAAAGCTGGGCTGCACACTCGGATTTGCTGAGATGGAAGGCACAGGCAGGTGTAGCCGACTCGGCATTTGAAAACTTGCTGAAAATGTTGAAGAATATGTTTCCAAAGAATAACGAGTTGCCCGCCGATGCGTACGAAGCAAAGAAGGTTGTCCGCCCTCTAGGTTTAGAGGTTCGAAGATACATGCATGCATCAACGATCGCATCCTCTACCGCGGTGAATACGAGAATTTGAATGAATGCCCGGTATGCACTCGCATTGCGTTATAAGATCGAGGCGATGACCACGGTGACGATGTTGAGGGCCGAAACCCGGGAAGAGGGTTCCCGCCAAGGTGATGTGGTATGCTCCTATAATACCACGGTTGAAACGTCCGTTCAGGAACAAAGAGCATGCCAAGTTGTTGCGATGGCACAAAGAGGACCGTAAGTCGGACGGGGAGTTGAGACACCCCGCGGATGGAACGCAATGGAGAAAGATCGACGGAGAGTTCAAAGATTTTGCAGTCGACGCAAGGAACATAAGATTTGGTCTAAGTACGGATGGCATGAATCCTTTTGGCGAGCAGAGCTCCAGCCATAGTACCTGGCCCGTGACTCTATGCATCTACAACCTTCCTCCTTGGTTGTGCATGAAGCGGAAGTTCATTATGATACCAGTGCTCATCCAAGGTCCGAAGCAACCCGGCAACGACATCGATGTGTACCTAAGGCCATTAGTTGATGAACTTTTACAGTTTGTGGGGCAGACCTGGTGTCCGTGTGTGGGATGAGCACAAAGAAGAGGAATTTGACCTACGAGCGTTGCTTTTCGTAACCATCAACGATTGGCCTGCTCTTAGTAACCTTTCGGGACTGTCAAATAAGGGATACAATGCATGCACGCACTGCTTACATGAGGCCGAAAGTGTACATTTGCCAAATTGTAAGAAGAACGTGTACCTTGGGCATCGTCGATTTCTTCCGAAAGGTCATCCGATAAGAAAGAAAGGCAAGCATTACAACGGCAAGGCGGATCGCCGGCCGAAGCACTGCGGAACACACTGGTGCTGAGGTATTTGATATGGTCAAGGATTTGAAAGTCATCTTTGGAAAGGGTCCGGCGGACAATCGGTTCCGAAGGGAGGCCGACGGGCACGTAGCCATGTGGAAGAAGAAATCTATATTACGGGAGCTAGAATATTGGAAAGTCCTAGAAGTCCGCTCCGCAATCGACGTGATGCACGTTACGAAGAATATTTGCGTGAACATCCTAAGCTTCTTGGGCGTGTATGGGAAGTCAAATGATACAAAGGAAGCACGGCGAGGACCGGCAAAGTTTGAAAGACCACGATGACCGGCATCCGGAACGGTTTCAAGGTCGTGCCGGCTACGCTCCGACCAAAGAAGAGAAGGTCATCTTTTTTAAATGCCCGAGCGATATGAAGGTCCCGTCGGGATTCTCGTCCAATATAAAGGGAATAATCAACATGGCGGAGAAAAAGTTCCAAAACCTGAAGTCTCACGACCGCCACGTGATTATGACGCAATTGCTTCCGATTGCTTTGAGGGGGCTCCTGCCGGAAAATGTTCGAGTAGCCATTGTGAAGCTATGTGCATTCCTCAATGCAATCTCTCAGAAGGTAATCAATCCAGAAGTTCTACCACGGTTACAGAACGATGTGATCCAATGTCTTGTCAGTTTCGAGTTGGTGTTCCCGCCATCCTTCTTCAATATTATGACGCACCTCCTGGTTCACCTAGTCGATGAGATTTCCATTCTCGGTCCTGTATTTCTACACAATATGTTCCCCTTCGAGAGGTTCATGGGAGTATTAAAGAAATATGTTCGTAACCGTGCTAGGCCGGAAGGAAGCATCGCCAAGGGCTATGGAAATGAGGAGGTAATTGAGTTTTGTGTTGACTTTGTTCACGACCTTAAGCCGATTGGTCTTCCTCAATCGCGGCACGAGGGGAGACTAAGTGGAAAAGGCACGATCGGAAGGAAATCAATGATATGTATGGACGGCCATTCTCTGACTGAAGCACACCACACAGTTCTGACCAATTCCAGCTTGGTGGCTCCGTACTTTGAGAAACACAAGAATATTTTACGCTCGGACAACCCTGGGAAGCCTGAATCCTGGATTAGGAAGGCCCACATGGAGACTTTCGGCGAGTTGGTTGAGAAAACATTTAATGAGTGACAATAAGGTTGTAGATCATCTGTACATGTTGGCCAAGACACCATCTTCGACTATAACGACTTTCCAAGGGTACGAGATAAATGGGAATACATTTTACACGATCGCCCAAGATAAAAAGAGCACCAACCAAAACGGTGGTGTCCGCTTTGATGCGAGCAAACGAGAATGGGCAAAAGGTCACATATTATGGTTACATAGAGGAGATATGGGAACTTGACTATGGACCCTCCTTTAGGGTCCCTTTGTTCCGGTGCAAATGGTTCAAGCTAACGGGAGGTGGGGTAAAGGTGGACCAGCAATACGGAATGACAATGGTGGATTTCAACAATCTTGGTTATCTTGACGAACCATTCGTCCTAGCGAAAGATGTCGCTCAGGTTTTCTATGTGAAGGACATGAGTAGCAAACCGAGGAAACGGAAAGATAAGAAAACGATCGGTACATCATGCGATGATCCAAAGCGCCACATTGTTCTTTCGGGGAAAAGAAACATCGTGGGAGTGGAGGACAAGACGGACATGTCGGAAGATTATAATATGTTTGCTGAAATTCCGCCCTTCAAAGTGAACACCGACCCAAGCATTAAGTTAAATGATGAGGATGCTCCATGGATACGGCACAATCGTAAGCAAGCGGGGACACAAGGGAAGAAATGATGTGTAATAATTTATTGTACCAAACTTTGTTGAATGAATCATGTGAATTATATTACCCGTGATGTGTTTGGTGTCCATTTTCGAATGATTCAATTGACTCGAGATAGCACCGATGATACATGAAATTTGGAGTGACTAAGTCATACTCCGCATACATGAAATTTGGAGTGACTAAGTCATACTCCTGCATATAGGAAATTTGGAGTGACTAAGTCATACTCCCGCATACATGAAATTTGGAGTGATTTAGTCATACTCCTGCCTAGGCGTATAATATGCATACTCGTAGTCTTCATAGCCGCCGCCGTTGTACTTGGTAGTCGTCGCCTTCTAAGTTGCCGGCGTCGTCGTCGGCCGCTTGTCGTCGGCTGTCGTCGGGCGGCGCTCGTGGCTCGAACCGAGGGTAGCGCAGGCGGGGGATATCGCCGGCCGTGATGTAGTCCATGACGCTCTGCGAGTCCGGCCGTACCACCATAGCCGACGGCCGGCCTCGTGAAAGTTTCCGGGAGGCGAGACCGTCCTCCTCATACCTGGCGAGCGCCCTCTCACGCCGATTGATGAAGAAGGCGTCCCAAGTATGCTGGTTATCGGGATGCCGGCGGGGATTCATCCGGCTGCTCCGGCGTGAGGTCGAGGTAGTAGTGGTTCGTGATGGCCGCCCGGCGCGCGTACCACGAGGGACGGGAGGGACCGGCACGCCGCCGGCGCTTAGGCTCCAGCCGGCGGGGACGCGGTAGCCGGAGGGCAAGGGTAGTTCGAGCGCAAAGCTCCTCCACTCGCTGGTAGGTTAGAGTGGGTGCGGTGGAAGCCATGAGAGAGTGATGAGAGATTGTAGAGATGTGATGCTGGCCAAGCCGGGCTACCTATATGTAGTGACAAATGGCGGGAAAAATGGGAGCGGGAAGACAGGAGGCGGGAAGAAAGAGGCGGGGAGAAAGTGGCGGGAAGAAATTGGCGGGAAAAAATTGGCGGGAAGAAAGAGGCCGAAAGAAATTGGCGGGAAACAATTGGCGGGAAGAAAGAGGCGGGAAGACAGGGAAAGAAATGGCGGGAAGACGAGGAGGGAAGAGGGGTCGGCGGAAAGAGGCGGGAAGAGGGGGCCAACGAACTTTTGAATTGAATTAGTTTTATTTTTATGAATTTTTGATAATTTGTATTTTTAAAATTTTGAATTGAATTAGTTTTATTTTTCTGAATTTTTTGATATATTATTTGTATTTTTAAGATTTTGAATTGAATTAGTTTTATTTTTATGAATTTTTTGATATATTATTTGTATTTTTAAGATTTTGAATTGAATTAGTTTTATTTTAATGAATTTTTTGATATATTATACGTATTTTAAACATTTTGAATTGAATTAGTTTTATTTTTCTTAATTTTTTGATATATTATTTGTATTTTTAACATATTGAAATGAATTAGTTTTATTTGAATTAGTTTTATTTTTCTGAAATTTTTTGATATATTATTTGTATTTTTAAGATTTTGAATTGAATTAGTTTTTTTTTCTGATTTTTTGATATATTATTTGTATTTTTAAGATTTTGAATTGAATTAGTTTTATTTTTATAATTTTTTTGATATATTATATGTATTTTAAACATTTTGAATTGAATTAGTTTTATTTTTCTTAATTTTTTGATATATTATTTGTATTTTTAACATATTGAAATGAATTAGTTTTATTTGAATTAGTTTTATTTTTCTGAAATTTTTTGATATATTATTTGTATTTTTAAGATTTTGAATTGAGTTAGTTTTTTTTCTGATTTTTTTGATATATTATTTGTATTTTTAAAATTTTGAATTGAATTAGTTTTTTTTTTCTGAATTTTTTGATATATTATATGTATTATATGATTTTCAAAAAAGAAAAGTATTTTCAAAAAAGAAAAGTATTTTCAAAAAAGAGCTTTAGTCGCGGTTGGCCTGGCCAACCGCGACTAAAGGTCCTTGCGCGCGGAAATTAAAACCGGGCGAAAAACCCTTTAGTCGCGGTTGGGGTCGCCAACCGCGACTAAAAGTACCTTTAGTCGCGGTTGGCGACCCCAACCGCGACTAAAGGGGGTCCCTATAAATACCGCGCGCCGCCCGCGGGCGGTTCTCACTTCGTCTTCCTCGTTCGCGCCGGCCCCTCCTCTTCTCGACTTCGTCGCCGTCAGGCTGCCGCCGTGCGCCCTCGACGTCTCGCCGCGCCGCCCGTGATCGCCGCCGCCGCCGCGCCCTCCTCTTCTCGATCTGTCGCCGGCCCGGCCGTAAGTGTCGCCGCGCGCCGCTGCCCTGCGCGCCGGCCATTCCTCTTCTCGATCCCGGCCGCCTGACCGCCGCCGCGCGCCGCACTCGTGACCGCCGGCGCTCCCGTGACCGACGCCGCCGCGCGCCCTCCTCTGGGCCACCGGCCGTGACCGCGCCGCCGGCCGCACCGTACCGGCCGCACCAAAGGACGAACAAAAAGAAGTTTTAGAAAAAAAATTAACAAAAAAAAAACAGTTTTTAAAATTTGCAAGAATTAGTCCGGATTTTTTCCTTTTTTTTTGTTATGTTTGTTATTTTTAATTTTAACTATATACTTAACAAAAAAAACTTAAAATTTTGTAATTAACTATAACTTCAACTTAACAAAAAAAACTTAAAATTTTGTAATTAACTATAACTTCAACTTAACAAAAAAACTTAAAATTTTGAAATTAACTATAACTTCAACTTAACAAAAAAACTTAAAATTTTGTAATTAACTATAACTTCATATATAAAAACTTAACAAAAACTTAAATTTTGTTAAGTTTTGGCCCGTCTTCTCCGCGAGCCTCGACACGCGCCGTGACGCCGCCGCCGCTGCCCAGTACGTCCCGTCGCGCGCCCCGCCCGATTCTTCGTCCCCGCCGCGCGCGGCGCCGTTCCTTCGTCGTTGTCGCCGTGGTGTCGCCGCCGTACCGTCGCCAACGCCGTCAACGCCGTCAACGCTACCTCTATTCATAAAAATGTAACGCCGCCGTACCGTCGCCAACTTAAAAAGAACTAAAATTTTGACTTAATAAAAATTGACTTAATAAAAAATGAACTAAAATTTTGACTTAATAAAAAATGAACTAAAATTGTAACGCCGCCGTACCGTCGCCAACGCCGTCAACGCGCCAACGCTACCTCTATTCATAAAAATGTAACGCCGTCAACGCTACCGCCTCTATTCAACGCGCCAACGCCAACGCCGTCAACGCGCCACCGCCACCGCGAGGGTTATGTGTCCTCGTCACCGCCACCGCCCTTTCGCCACCGCCCTTTCGCCACCGCCACCGGTCTCTCGGTCACGCGGTCACTGCGTCCCCCTCTCGCCTCCCGCTCGTCGCCCTCTCTGTTTATATGTAGAAGAGATGTGATAATGCATATACACAATTAATTTGTTTTGACTACATGTTTTCGGGATCGACATATTGCGGACGATAGAGCTGACCCGATTACTGGACAACTATGATCCGGACGCTGAAGACCATATGTTCGGCATCATAAAAGGCGATATTCTATATGTGCCGACCGGAGAAGAAGAAGATGATATCTCTTCTTATCTGAACCTTGAGGGTGAAGATGAAGGGCGCCGTCAGCAAGCAGATGATGCTGAAAAAACGTCGATAAACGACGATCTTCAATTGGAAGTAGCAACCACCTCCGGCGCCGAGGTATATATATATACATATTGAGCGTCTGGTGATACAAACTAACTGATTTGAATAAATGTGTGTGTACTAACGCGCGCGACTCTCTTTCTTATTTTAGCCCTCGGCCGGATCGTCGAAAAAATCGAGTACGTCGTCAAAGCGTGGCGCAACCAAGACGATGAAACCAAACGAAACATGCACCATCGATGTTGTCGATGAACAAACCGGCAGAGCCGCTGGAGCCCAGCAAGAACGCCACCAAGTTTGTCGGCCAATGCGGAGCCGTTGTTAGAGACAACGTCTCGATCACCGATCCGAGAGTGGAATGAGCCAAAGAAGGCACGTCTTGGTTTCACTTTTGTCGAGAAGAGAACAAAAAAAGATTGCTTCAAGAAGCTTATGGAACATTTCTTTCTACCTCCGGAATACCGCAGATACGATGAGGCGGGTAACAAGATTCGGGAAAACAAGGAGAGGTGCAAGCTAGTCAAACAGTTCGCTCTTTCTAGGATGGCCAACACATTCCGGAAATACAAGCAAAATCTAGCCCATGACTTTGTCAAGCGGGCAAGACTCCGGATTTCACGAGGACAATATGAGAAACTGCAACATGATTGGCCAGAATTTGTGAAGCAAAAGAAATCGGAGCGAGTTCCTTGAAATATCGAAAAAAATAAGGAGAATGCGGCCAAGAAGGAGTACAATCATATCATGGGGCCGGGAGGGTATCGCTTTTGGCAGCCTAAGTGGGAGAAGATGGAGAACGAGCTGAGGGCGCGAGGAATCGGTCCGAGTACGGAGGGATGGGACCCAAGGGCCAAAAGCTGGTGGTACGGGCATGGGGGATCGCTGAACCCGGAGACAAGGGAGTGTGTTTATCAGGGCAAAATAATTACACCCACCCAAAAGCTTATTGAGGCAATGAGGGAAGCTCAAGAGGGAGGATCAAGTTCAACGGAGAGAACGACGCCACGACAAAAGCCCTCGGGAATCCCGAACACGGAGGACGTGTACGAGGCATGGGGCCCATTCCGTGGAAAGTAGGGTTCCCCGAACGATGACCCGTACGGTTACGAAGCCGTAAGAGAAAGATGGATCGGGATGCGGATGTTGTGGCGAAGTTGGTAACGGAAATGGATGTGATGAAGAAAACCGTGAGTGTACTAGTCGCCGAAAGAGATGCAGCTCGGGCGCGAGCATGAAGATCATCCAATGGATCTCGGAAGCCCGCAGCGGAGAAGAAGCAGCGTGGCTTCCACGGAGGCCTCACCGGGCTGGTGCACCGACGATCGAAATTGCCGCACCGGAGCCTGTGGTGGTCGAAATTACTGCACCGGAGCCTCCTCGCTACCCCGTGGACGATATAAAGGAGATGAAAGCATGTCTTCTGTATTATCCTATCGGGAACATGTCCATGAAGGTAGCCATCGGCAGTGCTTTGCCACCTGGAGCACTCCACCACAACAACCCCATTCAAGATGGCTATGCTCGTGTGACGGTGGAGGAGATAGTCCAAGGGTTTGAGGACCTGGACATTGACATTGCTACACCTGAAGGGGTGAAAAGACTTGGAGATGTCAAGCGCCGATTCATTCTATGGCAGAAGAAATTTATCAAGTTTCCAGGCGAGGCGCCAACAAGTCCACCCCCCTACGGTGGTGGTGGTGGTGGCGGTGGCGGTGGCGGTGGCGGTGACGGTGGCGGTGGCGGCGGTGGTGGTGGTGCTTCACCTACACCTCCTTCACGTCAGCCGACGCCGCCCCCCAATTCACCTCCGGCGGGTAAGCAGACGCCGCCCCCCAGTCCTCGTCCGGCGGGTGATCAGCAGACACCGCCCCCCAATCCACCTCCGGCGAAGAAGCAGAAGCAGTCCTGGGTTATTAACCCGGACCCTTATGTACCTAGAACCACAAAGATACCAGAGCCATCACGGAAGCCTCTCATCCCGAGGCCTTGGGAACTTAGTGTCGAGGAAAATGCAGCGGCCGTGGCTGCTCGAGCATGAGAAATGGAAGGAGGAGTGCAAGAAGAAAGAGAGGGCGAGCCCAAGCCGGTATTTTCGACAAGCAAAAGCGATGGGCTAAGTCATTTTTGAACACACCGTCCCAAGCCGCGAAGAATCTGCCTCGACGACTATTTACGTGAACTTCGTAGGCAAGCACTCGCGTTCAAGAGGAACCAAGAGTTGGCGGAGAAGAAAGCCTTGGAGGACGAGGCCGAGACAAAATTAGAAAGGGGGAAAGAAGTTGCCCAGCTCGGGGAATAAAGTAAACAATCGATCGCCCCGCTCATAGTGCAAGCCGCCGATTCGGATGCCCCCGATATCATAGCAGCTGCGGCAAGACATGGATTGAGCCGTAACGAGTGCCGGAGAACAAGCGGCCGACTTAGGTATCACTCTTCGTGCACTTTGCTAGGCCTTGATGAGGCGCCAATGAAGGACGTAGTATTTACATATGTGAAGAATGGCCCTCTCGTCGAGCCTGCGCGAGAAGAGGATCTACCTCGACAAATGAAAGGTGCTGCTAAATTGGTACAAGGGTTACATAAAACATAAAAATGCCAAAGACTATATCTATGCGGAAGTTAGATATGAGCATCACTTCAAACATTACTGGGTACAAATTCATCCGAGTGAATTGTTCCGAACTGTTCAATCTGCGCGACCTCGACAAATCTATCATCAGTTGCTACGTTCTGTAAGTGATTTATTAATTTCTACCCCATCTCGTTCATTGCCTGCACTATATATATATATATATATATATATATATATATATTGTCCTAACTATCTTGTTGTGTACGCTATTATGCAGAATGAAGAAGCGGGAAATGCGAATAAGGAACATCCATGATGTTGGGTTCATTGACCCACAAATCGTTAATTCATATGTGTTAGAACACCACCCCGCCGACGTGGAGGATGACCTGTGGCGGTTTATTAGAAAAAGCAACAGAAAAGTGATATTCTATTTGAAAGGACACGGATGTCGCCTACAGGGGGGGTGAATAGGCGATTTAAAACTTTTACGAGATGGGCTTAACAAATGCGGAATAAAACTAGCGTTTACTTTGTCAAGCCCAAAGCCTATATACTATGGTTCACCTATGTGCACCAACAACTTATTCTAAGCAAGAGTTCACCTATGTGCACCAACAACTTATGCTAAGCAATACAAGCAAGTATGTGATAGCAAGATATATATAACTTCAAGCACGATGGCTATCACAAGGTAAAGTGCATAAGTAAAGAGCTCGGGTATAGAGATAACCGAGGCACGCGGGAGACGATGATTTATCCCGGAGTTCACACTCTTGCGAGTGCTAATCTCCGGTGGAGAGGTGCGGTTGCTTAGTGCTCCCGAACGCCACAAGAGGCTCACCTTGAGGTGTGGTTGCTCGATGCACACCAACGCCACAAAGGCCTCACCCCAAGATGCGGTACTCACACCACACACCGAACGCCACGAAGGCGCCTCACCTAAATCTCCGGTGACCCTCGCCACAAAGGCCTAGGTCACGGTTCCACTAAGGGATTTCCTTCGAGGCGGAAACCGGGCCTTACACAAAGATTGGGGCACACATCCACAACTTAATTGGAGGCTCCCAACAAATCGCCACAAAGGCCTAGAATCCGTCTAGGGTTCCAAGAACCCAAGAGTAACAACCTTCTTGCTTTCACCACCACGAATCACCGTGGAGAACTCAAACCGATGCACCAAATGCAATGGCAAGAACACCACAAAGATGCTCAAGTCCTTCTCTCTCAAATTCCAACAAAGCTACAAAAGCTATTGGGGGAATAAGAGAGGAAGAACAAAGGAATTCACAAAGAACACCAAGATCAAGATCTAGAGAGTTCCACTCACAAAGAGATGGATTTGATTGGTAGAAATGTAGATCTAGATCTCCTCTTCCTTTTCCCTCAAATGGATTCAAGAATCATTGGAGGAGTAGAGGGATGTGGGAAGCTCTCAAGGTCAACAATGGTGGAGAGCCAAAGGAGGAAGAAGAAGTGAGGAGGAAGAGGAGGAAGAAGGCCTTAAATAGGGGCCTCAGATTTCTGCCCGTTGGGGCAAAAATCGCGACAGGCCGGCAGTGCCGGCCTTGTGCCACCGGCAGTGCCGGGGTGGCCGGCAGTGCTGGCCATTTTCCACCGGCAGTGCCGGGGTGGCCGGCAGTGCAGGCCTTGCGCCACCGGCAGTGCCGGGGTGCTCCCGGCGGCAGTTCCGGCGGCAGTTCCGGCCCCCCAGTTTTTTGCCCAAACACCCGATACGAAAACTTTAAGAACTTTTGCATCCGGACTCCGATTTTGATGATCTTGGGCTCGTTTCGAAGCTAGTAACAAGCTCTACAAGATCATGCAGGGAACCATCATAGTCCAGTAAGGTAGGATAGAAATAAAAGACGAAAGGTTTGACCTGTCTAAAAAGACATACCGGTAAAACCTCCAACCTCGAAAATGCAACAAGTTGAGTTAGGAAACTCGGATTTAGGTGAAACCAATTTTGTTGTAAAGGGTATGACAAGAGCTACCCAACAAAGAGTGAAAAGCTTAAGAACAAGTGGGGTAGGTTTTTCTATGTATTTTAGAGTGAAACCTCTCAATACGAGAAACCGAGAAAAACTCCAATATCGAAAACGCAACAAGTGATTCATGCGGAATCCGTTTTCGATGAACTAGAGCTTGCTATGGAAGTAACCACAAGCTCTACATCACCATATGGATAAGATCCAAATAACAACCAAGAAAGATGATGATGAACCAAACTCGAAAACGCAACAAGTGATCTATACGAAATCCGTTTTCGATGAACTAGAGCTTGTCATGAGAATAAGCACAAGCTCTAAAACATCACATGGATAAGATCCAAATAACAACCAAGAAAGATGATGCAAGGATGCAAAGGTTTGAGCTCTCTCCGAATGATACGATCGAGTTACTCACTCGAGAGCCCTCTTGATAGTACGGCAACTAAACTATAAACCGGTCTCCAACTACACTATGAGACCGGTGAGAAAGAAACCCTATCAAGAGCAAACCTTAAACTTGCGCATTCCACTTGAGCTCGATGATGACGATCTTGACCGCAACAAGATGGAACGCCTTTCTTGCTTGTGCTTTCTAGACGAAGTCTTGTAGATTGCTCCCCATAATCCACCATGGGAGAGCTTCTTCTTCGACACAACTTCACATATCCATGATCACCATATGGATGACAAGAGTCAATCAAAGGATCTCTTCGAGATGGCTCATCTTGAACTAGCACTTCATTTCTCCATGGCAAGCTTCAAGCTTATGATCTCTTCGAGTTGGCTCATCTTGAACTTGCACTTCAATTCTTCATTCTTCATCATGTTGATGTCTTGAAGTAACTTGAGGGCACACTTCATCTTCATCTTCAAGACATACTTGACACTTGATATACTTCATCAATTTCTTCTTATTGCAACCTTGAAGCCAACATATGGTTCAAGAATTGCCTATGGACAACTCCTACAAATATAACTCAATGCAAACATTAGTCCATAGGGATTGTCATTAATTACCAAAACCACACATGGGGGCTCCATGCACTTTCAATCTCCCCCATTTTGGTAATTGATGACAATCTCTTTGAGAGGGTTTATATAAGGAATTTAAGTAACAAATAAGTTGAATATATAGAGCAAACTCCCCCATAATATATGCATGTGTGAATGATCTTGACTTTCATTGCATATATTGGCATTCAAAGCCTAGTGGAGTTTCCTCTAAATATTCAACTATGCAAAGCAACAAGATGCAATGCAATAAAGGCACATGCTTAAGCACAAAGCAAAGACATAACCAAATTCCCTTAAACCCTCCAAACTTCTCCCCCATTGGCACCAATTGCCGAAATGGGTGAAAAATTTAGAAGGCCAATATAGTGAGAGTTCCTCCATAGCGTGTGCATTTCTCATAATTTGAGTGGAATCAAATGCACATATCCAATGACGAATATTCGGAAGGAATCACACTATAGATAGGATCAAAGATTGCAAAAAGATAACAAAGTCAAGAAGCTTCAACAAATGAAGCAAGCAACCAAATGAACCACAAAGAGGATACCAAAAGAAAGATAGATATTATGATAAGATCAAGAAGATTGCTCTAAATAATATGAGGAAGCTCCCCAAGGTTTGTGCACAAAACTAGACAATTTGCATTGGAGTATAAAGTGCACAAACATGGAATCATCACTCCCATAATATCATTCAAAAACAAAAGATACCAAGTGAATCAAACTCTAATGATCACCACAAGATAGTGCTCTAAATCAAATGAGGAAGCTCCCCAAGGTACATGCATAAATTAAAATGTTGTATTTGAATACAATATGCATAACATGGAATCCTCACTCCCTCATTTGAAACACAAACATTTGTAATAGATCATAGATAGAAAAATAAGCTTAACACTTGCAACAAACAAATAGTTGAGCAACAAGTAAGAGGCACGATAATAAAAGGCTCAACCAAGAGGATATGTGAAAGGCATGATAAAGCATATTATAAGACTATTACAAGGATGAGCAAAAAGCATCATCATAGTCTTCAATGAATTATATTGCTTAGCATGACCAATCAACACGCAATAAATAAATAAAATATCAAAAGGAGATGTATCATCTCTTATGTGTATAAGTTTCACTAAGTGGGCAATATCACAAAGATATTTATCCACAAAGAAACATGCACCCACAAAATAGATACGCAAGAAATATAGCATGATATCCAAGACGAAGTCATGCAATATACCAATAAGAATTTTTGCTTAATAGCATGGCCAAAGGCTCAATTTTATCTTATTGTACATTCATGAACTTCAACCACAAACACATCAAAGATATCACAAATATCAACAAGGGAAAGAAGATAGTTGAGATACTTTGAGAGGAGCAACAAGTATCACAAGAAAGGATACCACAACAAATAACTCAATTTGCACTTTCATCGATATTGCACATGTGTGAGCCTTGAGGAATTGATATGCAATAAAATTGCTAGATAGGCATAGTTGGGATGGATGAATCATGAGCATGATTTAGTATACTTCCCAACAAATGCACTCATCTCAAATTACTCACATTCACAATAAAGAGGATTCATTAAGACTTTTGCCAAAAAGCACAATATTTGCAAATCAAGAAATTCATGCCAAGATGCAACCATAAGGTTGGATACAAGAAAAGTATGCATGAGAAGATACTTGTTACCAAGATAGCATTGGTGTGGATGTAGTAGATATGTGTTCGTTGACCATCCTAGCTTGCCTCAAGTTACCATTGAGTCACCACTTATTCCCAAGAGTGAGACAAGCATCCAATGCATATCCATTGTACCTAACACAAAGGGAAAGTACAAAAAGGTCCCCAAACTAATTGGGTCCGAAGTAGTTAGACACACTACAACATATAGGACAAACTCCACAATTCTATGTGCATATAGATATGAAATTGAATTTCATGCACATCTTAGCCAAATTAGGATTTGATGGAGTTTACCCTATATATTGGATCAAAGAAAGTGACACATGACATAAGATATACATATATTAAATATGCATGCACAATACTTTCAAGAGCCAAAGGAAGATACAATTTGGACAAAACACCAAATAAACCAAGAGACAATGGTTGTCCAAATTATATCAAAGAATCAAATCAACACAAGATTGACCAAAGACTTATCTCATTATAAGAAGCTAATTAAACCTAATCACAAAGGAATGAGATAACCAACTCCCAAGAGAGCAAGGTTCCAACAAATAAACCAAACCCTCGACACTTTTTATGATGGCACAAAGTACCAAAAAGAAAATTTTATGTCTCCCAAAACCAAATTTTTGATAAAGATCAAGAGATGTTAAGCATTCTAATAATATAGAAGAGCTCCCCCAAGTTTGGTGCATTATCTAGGATTTTTTATATGAATACAAAATGCACAAAACTAGGATCATCACGCTACCTATATCTTCTAACAATGCTAAGAAAGTTTGAATAGACAACTTAGATCCATAAGATGCAAGGAAGACACATGGGAGTCAAAGCACAACAAATTCATGGCAATAAATAAGGCAATATAAATACAAGAGCCAATGTAGATATGATCAATAAATATCTACCTCATAATTGATTACCAATTGTCCTAGGACAAGAGGTATTAGGAAATATTTCCCGGTGGTAGTTTGTAAGTATACATAAGATCATATTTACAACGAACAAAGCATATGGTAAAAGATAAGAGTTAACCATCATGCAAAGATAGTTTCTTGATAGCTTCATTTAGTCATACCAACATGCAAGGCAATTAATAGTATTCATACCAACATGCAAAGCAATTAATATTATTCATACCAACATGCAAAGCAATTAATAGTATGACTTGAAGCACATGGTTTTCCAAAAATGTATTGAGGGACACGTTGGGAAAAACCATGCCAAGAAAAACTTTCACAAATAAGATCCACAAAGATATTAGCAATGAAGCCATTTAAGCAAATTGGAGCTTGTTTGAGCAAACATGCCACATAGGAGAGAGATAATTTACGGTATCAATTCTATGTGACACAACCTCAAATGTTCACATTTTCTAGGCTTGTAATATGCACAAAGCTTATTACTCCCCCATAATGTGATAAGGAATTTATTTTCACAAGAGGCAAATAAGATCCAACTAGAGATATTAATGAACATTAGAATTTGAATTTCTCATGAAGATGACATACCACATAGAGACTAGATAATCTTGCAATATCAATTCTATGTGATATTCCTCATGTACACACATTGTTAGGATTGTGAAATTCCTAAAGGAATATCACTCCCCCAAAATGTTATAGTCCATTAATCTCTCATAAGAGCCATATAAGATACAACAAGATGCAAAGAGGCTCCAACACAAACACAAATACATGGTGTGCAACCCAACATGCATAGACTTGATTTCTCAAGAAAAAGCAAGTAGGAAGCACAACATATACAAACACATGTTAGGAACAAAACTAACACATGCAAAGGGGCGAGTAACTTTCAATATAAATGAGTTGAGCACATGTTACCGCAAGGAGGAACATTGAATATATGATAGAAGCAAGATAACCAAGACTTGGCTTGAGATAATATAAATGATGAAGATCCCTTAATTCTTCATGATGTAGCCAAGTCTCCAATGCCCTCCAACAAGCACCTATTGATCAAGTTTTGGATCGTTGGTCCCCAACTAAGTTGGGTCCTAAGAGGTTAGTCACAATAGGCTTGGCAACCCAAATGGTTCTTTTCTTGACACCACTTTGAGCACCAACAAATTTGGCAAACACATTGCCACCCTCATCCTTACGAAGAGAATAAACATCATCAATGGTGATAGAGTTGGATGAGGTACCAATAGTGCAAAAGGAGGAGATGTGACCCTTCTCACGGCATATGTAGCAAGTTCTTTTCTTCTCCTTCTTCTCACTAGATTTCTCCACAATGGGAGCATTGGCTTGATTCTTCTTGGGAAGTGGCATTTCTTCAACTTGAGGTTGAATATGAGTTTGAGCTTGAGGCCGCTTCCCTTTTTGCTTCTTCTTCAAAGGGCAAGATCTAACATGATGCCCTTCAATTTTGCACTTGAAGCAAACAATCTTGGCCGGGTCTTTGACTTGTAATTGGCCCTTCTTAATATTGTTGTTCTTGGACTTGTTCTTGTTGTTGGAGTTGAATCCAAGTCCACTCTTGTCATTGGGGGATTGTTGCACACTCAACATCTTGTCAAGTTTGCATTTCCCTTCATGACTCTTTACCAAGTCGTTCTTCAAAGAAGAGACTTGGGCCTTGAGCTCTTTGATTTCCTCTACATGGTTAGTAACAACACAAGTACTAGAGGAAGTAGAACCTACATTGTTAGAACAACAAGGCAAGGAAGATAATTCATCACAAGATTTAGCAATACTATGAGTGGATGAATTACTAGGACTAGCACATGGCAATATAGCATTTTGAGTAGTAGTGCTAGTATCCACATGAGGCTCACAAGGTGTTGCCTTAGATATGATAGCCTCATGAGCTAACTTTAGCCTATCATGAGAGGCTAGAAGATCCTCATGGGAGCTAGAAAGCTTTCCATGATTTTCTTCCAATTTCCCATAATTGCTAGTTAGCAAATTAAGTTGAGAAGTTGAGCCCTTAGCTCAACATTCTCCTTTAAGATAGATGCTTCACAAGAAGTAGAGTTAGTAGCACAAGCATCATCACAAGACATATCAAGAAGAGAGGGTAACATAGCATGCTCTTTTAAATAGGAAGCTTGAAGTTGCTCATGGGACTTGGTGAGGATAGAGTGTTCGCTCTCCAAGACCTTGTGGGCCTTGTCTAGATCATCTAGATCCTTAACAAGTTTATCATGACCAACACCAACTTTGGAATTTTCCTTTTTAAGCATTTTTACTTGAGCTTTAGCATGGTCTCTTTCCTTAGTGAGTTTAGAAACTATTTCATTTTGAGACACTTCAAGGGTTTGAAGTTGCTCCTCAAGAGAGGCTACGGTCTCTTGTTCTTCTTCAAGATCATTCTTTAAAGATGCTACATCATCGGCATACTCTCGTTCAAGAGCACCCTTTTTATCAATGGTGTTCTCATGCATCCAAATAAGTTTTTGGCTCTCAATAGCGGTAGTCAAGATTTCAAAGAAGTGAGAGCTAGCAATT
Source organism: Lolium rigidum (assembly GCF_022539505.1). Lineage (NCBI taxonomy): Eukaryota > Viridiplantae > Streptophyta > Magnoliopsida > Poales > Poaceae > Lolium > Lolium rigidum. The sequence continues at coordinate 313,842,668 of NC_061508.1, read as the reverse complement.
TTATCTTTGTAAAGAACCTTGAATACACTCTCACCTTTATCGCGTAGAGAGACAACCCAATCCTCTTCTTCATATTCATCCTCATTCTTATCACCACGAGACATATTAGGTTCCATGGTAGGAGGTACCGTGGAACCCTTGGCCATAAGGCATATATGAGGACCGTGAAATAAAGATGAGGAGTTACTTGAGGCTCCTTTCAAGATCTTGTCTTGACCAATAGAATCTTTGGTTTCCTCTACATTGTTAGACACACAACAACTAGAGGAAATAGAATCATTTTTATCATGGCCACAAGACAATGCAAGCATATCATCATTAGATTTATTCAAGCAACTTACACATGATATGCAAGGACTATCAACACAAGCATGTAAATCATTTCTAGTGCTAGATGTGTTTAAGTCCAAAGATGAACCATTGCAATGAGATATAGATGAAGGATCATCAATAGTAAGCTCAATACCAACATTGCAATTTCCATCACCACTCACCATATCATTACCTTGTGTCTTGAAACACTTTGGTGAAGTGGATGAAGATGAGAACTCATCACGGCCGGAAGTGGAAGCAATACAATCATCCTCAATGATATTGGACACATCATATTTATCTCGAAGCTTTGTCCATAATTCATGAGCGCTCCCAAAAGGCATGATTGAAGAAGTAACTACATTGCTCACAACAATGGAAAACACATGAGAAGCAAGAGCATCGAGACAAGAGTTTTTCTTATCCTCATAAGATAAATTTTGGGGATCCTTAGGAGAAGAAAAACCCATGTCAAGAAATCGCTCCATGTTCGGGGAAATACCCCGCAAAATATTAAGCACATAAATTTTCCATAGATCATAATTTGTGCCATCAAATATAAACAAGTTATTGTGATCTAATCCCCTAACCGACATCTTTACTCTCAAGGCGGTGAAGCCTAAGAATGAGAGACCTTGCTCCGATACCAATTGAAAGGACACGGATGTCGCCTAGAGGGGGGGTGAATAGGCGATTTAAAACTTTTACGAGATGGGCTTAACAAATGCGGAATAAAACTAGCGTTTACTTTGTCAAGCCCAAAGCCTATATACTATGGTTCACCTATGTGCACCAACAACTTATTCTAAGCAAGAGTTCACCTATGTGCACCAACAACTTATGCTAAGCAATACAAGCAAGTATGTGATAGCAAGATATATATAACTTCAAGCACGATGGCTATCACAAGGTAAAGTGCATAAGTAAAGAGCTCGGGTATAGAGATAACCGAGGCACGCGGGAGACGATGATTTATCCCGGAGTTCACACTCTTGCGAGTGCTAATCTCCGGTGGAGAGGTGCGGTTGCTTAGTGCTCCCGAACGCCACAAGAGGCTCACCTTGAGGTGTGGTTGCTCGATGCACACCAACGCCACAAAGGCCTCACCCCAAGATGCGGTACTCACACCACACACCGAACGCCACGAAGGCGCCTCACCTAAATCTCCGGTGACCCTCGCCACAAAGGCCTAGGTCACGGTTCCACTAAGGGATTTCCTTCGAGGCGGAAACCGGGCCTTACACAAAGATTGGGGCACACATCCACAACTTAATTGGAGGCTCCCAACAAATCGCCACAAAGGCCTAGAATCCGTCTAGGGTTCCAAGAACCCAAGAGTAACAACCTTCTTGCTTTCACCACCACGAATCACCGTGGAGAACTCAAACCGATGCACCAAATGCAATGGCAAGAACACCACAAAGATGCTCAAGTCCTTCTCTCTCAAATTCCAACAAAGCTACAAAAGCTATTGGAGGAATAAGAGAGGAAGAACAAAGGAATTCACAAAGAACACCAAGATCAAGATCTAGAGAGTTCCACTCACAAAGAGATGGATTTGATTGGTAGAAATGTAGATCTAGATCTCCTCTTCCTTTTCCCTCAAATGGATTCAAGAATCATTGGAGGAGTAGAGGGATGTGGAAAGCTCTCAAGGTCAGCAATGGTGGAGAGCCAAAGGAGGAAGAAGAAGTGGGGAGAAAGAGGAGGAAGAAGGCCTTAAATAGGGGCCTCAGATTTCTGCCCGTTGGGGCAAAAATCGCGACAGGCCGGCAGTGCCGGCCTTGTGCCACCGGCAGTGCCGGGGTGGCCGGCAGTGCTGGCCATTTTCCACCGGCAGTGCCGGGGTGGCCGGCAGTGCAGGCCTTGCGCCACCGGCAGTGCCGGGGTGCTCCCGGCGGCAGTTCCGGCGGCAGTTCCGGCCCCCCAGTTTTTGCCCAAACACCCGATACGAAAACTTTAAGAACTTTTGCATCCGGACTCCGATTTTGATGATCTTGGGCTCGTTTCGAAGCTAGTAACAAGCTCTACAAGATCATGCAGGGAACCATCATAGTCCAGTAAGGTAGGATAGAAATAAAAGACGAAAGGTTTGACCTGTCTAAAAAAGACATACCGGTAAAACCTCCAACCTCGAAAATGCAACAAGTTGAGTTAGGAAACTCGGATTTAGGTGAAACCAATTTTGTTGTAAAGGGTATGACAAGAGCTACCCAACAAAGAGTGAAAAGCTTAAGAACAAGTGGGGTAGGTTTTTCTATGTATTTTAGAGTGAAACCTCTCAATACGAGAAACCGAGAAAAACTCCAATATCGAAAACGCAACAAGTGATTCATGCGGAATCCGTTTTCGATGAACTAGAGCTTGCTATGGAAGTAACCACAAGCTCTACATCACCATATGGATAAGATCCAAATAACAACCAAGAAAGATGATGATGAACCAAACTCGAAAACGCAACAAGTGATCTATACGAAATCCGTTTTCGATGAACTAGAGCTTGTCATGAGAATAAGCACAAGCTCTAAAACATCACATGGATAAGATCCAAATAACAACCAAGAAAGATGATGCAAGGATGCAAAGGTTTGAGCTCTCTCCGAATGATACGATCGAGTTACTCACTCGAGAGCCCTCTTGATAGTACGGCAACTAAACTATAAACCGGTCTCCAACTACACTATGAGACCGGTGAGAAAGAAACCCTATCAAGAGCAAACCTTAAACTTGCGCATTCCACTTGAGCTCGATGATGACGATCTTGACCGCAACAAGATGGAACGCCTTTCTTGCTTGTGCTTTCTAGACGAAGTCTTGTAGATTGCTCCCCCATAAACCACCATGGGAGAGCTTCTTCTTCGGCGCAACTTCACATATCCATGATCACCATATGGATGACAAGAGTCAATCAAAGGATCTCTTCGAGATGGCTCATCTTGAACTAGCACTTCATTTCTCCATGGCAAGCTTCAAGCTTATGATCTCTTCGAGTTGGCTCATCTTGAACTTGCACTTCAATTCTTCATTCTTCATCATGTTGATGTCTTGAAGTAACTTGAGGGCACACTTCATCTTCATCTTCAAGACATACTTGACACTTGATATACTTCATCAATTTCTTCTTATTGCAACCTTGAAGCCAACATATGGTTCAAGAATTGCCTATGGACAACTCCTACAAATATAACTCAATGCAAACATTAGTCCATAGGGATTGTCATTAATTACCAAAACCACACATGGGGGCTCCATGCACTTTCACTATTTCCTTACCATTTTGGGTGAGCGTTTCTGTCTTGAGCACATTCTCTTTTGTTTACTCCATGCATGGTATGTGGCTAATCGATGAGTTATGCATGACTGTGCATGTATCGTGTCCGCAGGTTCCACTGGATTCTTATGGTAATTCAAGTTCAGACCTCCTCAGTTCTCGTCCACGACTCTCGAATATGGATCCGGCGCTTTGGGCCGACATGAGAAAAATGATGCAAAAGTAATTATTTTCATTCATTTGCGCTCTATATCGATCGGCCTATTTCGTTCATCATTTCCTAATATCAAGTAACTAATTAATAACTCTCTTGTTTATTTAATTTTCTTTGCCTCTCGTAGGGTTTGGAGACGGTTCGTAGATACCAAGGTCGGTGAATTCAAAAAAGAGCTACATTTTAAAATGGCAAGTGCGGACGACGGGGATATTCAGCCACCGGGGACCAATCTATGTGGATACTATGTTTGTGAGAGGATCCGGAGATACCGCAATGAGCGGGACCAGAAGTGTGAGAACAACATCATGAGGAATAACCTCCGGAAGACGCTTAGTCCGAAGCTCGCTTCCGACCACTTCAAGAGGAACTAGCTGGATGGTTGGCGAGGAAGTCATCGATCCTAGAGGAGAACACCATTACGATGACGTAGAACTTTATATGCACTAAATTATGGATGGAAACTTGTTCAAAATTGTATATGGTCATCCGATATTGAATATATATTGTATATGGTCATCCGATATTGAATATATATTGTATATTCCTCTTGAATTCTTTTTGGTTCTAATTTCAAATTTGTTTGAAATTGTACATTCATATGCATATATGTATGTAGTACCGTAGAATATGTGAAACTCCTTCAAAATTAAAACCCAAAAGAAATAAAATAATACAAATTAAAAAGAAACCAGATTTAGGGGGAGGGGGGCTAAACCCTAAACCCTGCGGAGGCCTTTAGTCGCGGTTGGCCGGAAGAACCGCGACTAAAGATCCTCCGCCTCGGCGCTCGCCTGCGGCCCACGTGGACGGGCCTTTAGTCGCGGTTCGTAAGGAACCGCGACTAGAGGGGGGGGGCTTTAGTCGCGCTACTTTGGTCGCGGTTGCGCCACCGCGACTAATGGCAGTTGCCAACCGCGACCAAAGCCCCTTTTTCCACCAGTGAAAGTTATAAATAGCCGGCTATAGTCCGGCTATAGACTTTCGGGAGACCTGCCGCTGCGAGTATGCATGTATAGGCTAAATGAGAAAAGGCCGATAATAGTGCGTTATAGCCCTATTTAGCCTCTATTTAGCCGCTAAATCTCTTGTATTTTGAATTTCTCTTCTCTTCTCTTATATTTTTTATTTTTTGTTTCCGAATTGGCGTTAAATATATTTAGATATAAATTGTGAGTTGAATAATTGAATAATTGTTTGCCTTAAATAGTTAAATAAGTTGTATCACAGAATCGTGTTTGAGTCATAGTTTTTCTCTACTTTTGGTAAAATATGAATCAAATATTCCAATTTTTGGAAAAAAAGATAAATGGAATAGCCCGCTATAATCGGGCTATAGTCTTTTATAGCCTCCAAAAATATCGCGGCTAAATGAGATAGCCGGCTATTTTAAACTGGCTATTTCAAACTATGTTACTGGCTCATCTTCTATACAATAGATAATCGAATCAGAGGTACATATGTACAGTGCCGATATTTTCTTGATTAAATGATTGGGGTCGGACCAAGACGATCACAACTTCATCATGAGTTTAACATATGAGAACAGGCGCGACACAACCTCTTCCACACCTGCATCAGCAATGGTGATATTGATTCAATGATTTAAACGGAAAAAATAATTGTGAGATTGATTCAATGATTTAAACGGAAAAAATAGCCATCACCGCGTCTCAGATCCTTTTTTGCTGACCCTCCATAGGCTGCGGTCTGCTTCGTTGCACATTTGAAGCTGCAAACGCCGCGATCAGTATTGGCAGTCGGCCGAACATACTGGCAGCAACAAAACGTAGCAGAAATAGTAGTAATAGTAATCAGTAGCAAAGCACCATTCGTATCTGTTGATTATGAATACCAATAACTCTCATTCCATCTCTCTTCTCTTTCAAATCAGCCTGAGCCAAGCTACTGTGTATAACATCTCTCTACTCGAGTAGCAGCGATTAATCCCTTTCCTGACCAAAAGGTACCAAGAGCTCAGCCCCTTGTAGCCTAAATTGCAATAGCAGCTCGTACATAACACACAACTGAATGACACAAAAGCAGCTACAGAGCATCAAACAATAGGTGCACCACTGATCTGGAAGAGATAAAAGCAACAGGTTACCAATATCAAAGCATCGAGCATTGCGGCGAAATTAGTGACTCGATCCACGCGTAAATCCGATAGCATATAAAGAAGAGCTTTGCATATGCGCCCTGGCTAGAAAGATCAATCCAGGAGCTGTCACATTATATGTAGAAAGATCCGATCAATTTTGCCCAAAATCCATCATCATTATTGTAAAACCGGTGTATTATCCTCTAATTGCAGACCTCCGTACTGAATTCCGAAATCCCCTCTCCCTTGAATATCTCCTTCTGTTTTATCTGGAATTAAATAGGGAGAAACTCCGGTTGAGCTGGCTTCTCGGGTTCATAATAGTAGTCTGAAACCGCTCGCCTTGGCCAAGCTCCGATCGATCTGCACCCAGACAGCAGCGGCATCGAGGCATTTCGGAGGCACGCATGGAGCTGGCCGCCGCCATCCACCGCCTCCCCCTCCATGGTGACCGTGAAGGCAGGCCTCTGATTCTCCTCCCCCGTCTCCTTCGAGTTGCCACTCGCCAGATCCACACCAACCGAAGAACATCTGCTGGATGGGAGGCCCGACGGCGTGGAGGAGGGACTCTTCTTACAGAGAAGATGCTCCGGCTGGGAGATCCGCCACTTTAGAGGCCCGGTCATGGCTCATGGCCGTGGTTGCGGAGGAAGGAGGAGTTAGCGGTCGATGGCGTTGAGGAATCGAGAACATGTGATTGTGGGTGATGGCGGCTGGAGGAGGATTTAGGAGAGCCGTCCGTGCGGACTTAACTAAAGCGATTCAGGGTAGGGTTCCTGATGGATTTCCGGGCGTCTTTGGAGAAGCGCGGCGGCGGGAGGCATGTGGGGGGCCTGTCCGGAGGCGGTCTAGCCGCTGGCGGGAGGCACGTGGAAGGAGCGCTGGCCGGCGGTGGATTCGTTCGGGACGGGGAAAATAAATAGCACGAACCGGTATAGAATGGCATTGTGCAGTATTATGCCATTTGGTGGGAGGGTAAACTGGTCTAAATAAAAGTTGGACGAAAATTTTGGCAGAAATCTTAGCTCCTTTATTATTAGGTAGGTACTAGGACAATGCCCGCGCGTTGCCGCGGAAAACTGATTGTTGACCTTGTAAGTTCTACTCAGTGAACATGTGCCGCACTCTCATAAATTGCTCGTGCCTTACCGTTGGAGTAGCTGACGGCCATGACGAAGCCGCGCCATCTCCGACTGGATGGACGTCCCGCTTTGCCCGGAGCACGTTGCACTCCTCCTCCTTGACGGCGTCGCATCGGCACTTGGCCTTCTCCCACACGTCGGTGAAGACCGTCATGAGGGAGAGGAGTGCGGTGGCAGCGAGGATTTGAAAATGGTGGTCCGCAAGGAGCTCGATTTGGTGGAGTGTGGCATGTAGTGGCGGGTGAAGGAGGCGAGTCGAGAATGCAGATTTACCCTATACTTTTGTGTTTTAAAGCAAACAAAAAAAGTCTCGCACCCGCCTTAAACAGGGGCTTCGTGGGCTGGGTTGGGTACCCTGCAACGAGAATTCAACGTGAGGCGGGATGCCGATCTATTCGAGCCGCGTTTCAGCCTAATACCGTATGAGATCGCTATGCGGGACGGATGTGTATCTTGTTCCAGAGATGCTAAAAATAAGTATCTTTTTGCTCCTGGCCTAGATATTATACTTGGCGTAGCACACTTTTTTTCTTTTAACTAATACAATAAGTATAGTCTGCATCACATTTTTTTGTCATAACATCCATTCGGCCTAGGTGTAAATTGCCTTGTACCGTTTTGTTTACAGCAAATTGGCTTCTAACTTTTTTTTACATGAAATTAGCATGTACTTGATTTGCAAAGAAAATTCGATGAAAAAAATAAATGGAGACCCTCAGCACTTACCGGGCCAGCCAGAACAGACTGGCCCACCTAGGCCCCAGCGGACGGACAGCAATCCCAGACGCGCCGCCTCCCGGCATGGGGAGCGCACCTCAATCCGTCCTCTCTCGTTCCCCCTCCGTCCTCTCCCTTTCACGAGGCGCCTTGGCCATCTCCATGGATGGCTATATCGTCCTGTCCCCAAAGCTCAGGTTGGGCCCGGTGGTGGCATGCGGATATCCTACTTATTATCGGCATCGAGCTGCAGAGGAGATAGGGGACGGGCGTGATCCAAGCGCGGCTCTTTCCCACTCCCTTCGGTAAGGTCCGACCAGATTTCTAGATAGAACCAGGACTTGTATTGTAGAGTAAGAATGGCTGAGTCGTCCCCTACCTTTCTCCTTCCTTGCCTCCAGCAGCACCAGAGTGCAATTTTTCTGCAATTCCTCTTTTCATTTCTTCTCTTTCCGTCCTCGCCATCACCAGCGTGCGAGCTGCCATTCGCTTTCCCCTCATTCTATTTCCTTTCTCATGACACGAGCTTGCAAATTCTCCTCATCATTTACATTCACTTCCACATTAGATCTTAGACCATAGGATGAGATGCGCCTCAATCCTAAGCTCTATCACAGCCCACAAAACTTAAGCATATAAACCGGTGGGACTTCGTATACGGGAGCGAGGTGGGACTATCGATAGAAAATTCTATGCATTAACATGTTGACCATACAGATAATTCTTTTTGTGCTGATATATTCTTAGCTGGGGAATTGGGCCGTTTAACCACCGGCCCGCATAAAGCAATGCTAGCAGCTAGCGGTTGCCCAGCTCGCCCGAGCGTTTGGCGCCGATCAGCCACAAAAGTACAATTTTCGGGAAAACGTTCTGCGCTCGTTTAAGCGGTGGCATGTGGAGTAATTTCAGCTCAAGAGCGAGGGCATTTTCAAAACGGACGAAAATAATGAGGAGAAACCTTCCTTCCTTTATTAGTAGGTACTAGCAAAATTTGCCCATGCGTTGCACCGGGAGAAACCAATATATTGGTCACATATTTGTTTATTCGCAACCTACATAATCAATCCCAACAAAAAGATTACAAGCTCCTCGCTAAATATGTCGAATAAATACACAAACATAAACAATGCAATATTTTACCTTGTGGGAGATACTCGTATGTTAAATTATTTGTTATATGTTTATCATCTTCCGCTGAAATTGGAGATAAGGCCAGTTGGTGATGGAGAAAATAGATCTTCATTCATCAATTCTAAACTAACAGAGTTAGAATATTCCGAAACGATAGATCATCTAAAACACATGTTTTAGAACTTTTGTTCTATTTTAGAGGCCTATTATCAAAATCATCAACATTGGTTGATTCGATGTTGAGATCAATTTCCTGAAATAACAAAAATGTTATAATCGGATTATTCAAATAATTATTCAGAAAGCAATGCATAAAAATTGATGCTATTATTTGTGATTAATATTTTTTTAGCACAGTCATATAATTCATCTATTATAGCATTGCACCACATATTCTGCTTCCAATCTACTACGTGTACATCTGAAGGATAGAGCATACTTTGATACTTGCTGCAGCATACACCATGCTAGAAAAAACTCACATAAGCTATTCAAATTTTACCTCCTCATCCGTAGAAACAGATACTTCCTCACTTTTCTGCAAGAAACAAACACATCTGACTGCTATACTGATTTTTTTCGCCATGATATGTAGAGTAATCAAGATCTTTTGTCAATTTGTTTTGTTGTTTTCAGAAAAAACTAATAGAAGCTATTGCAAATTTACCTCGACATCCATAGAAACAGATGACTTGACTTCAGTTATTGCTGCCATCTCTTGTCCTGCTCCTGCCTCAGTTCTCTGCAAGATACAAACGCTCAACGATTCATTGTCTGACTACAGATAAATAGGGAGATACTGAAAAACTTTGCCATGGTTTGTAGACTAATCAATCTGCAGTGTTGCTTCCACATCAATTATCTGCAAACGATGAATGATTCATTATCTGACTACAAATAAGGAGATACTGAAAAACTAATCAATCAGCAGTTCAGCACAGATGTTAGCCGGAAGAACAAACCACACGAATTCAGCAAATCCATCAGTACTAATGACGTACCTCGGGTGGAATTTGTGCGCCCAGCGCCTGCGTCTCGTCGACGGCGCCCGCGTAGTAGCTTCCGCCGCCGCCGACGCACTCGAGGCCGCGCTCCGGTTGCATCAGGAATTCCTCGGGTAGGCTCCCTTGGTCGTTGCTCCCGCCGTGGCACGACATCGTCTGCGGCTGGAAGCCATCGTAACCCATGTCCAGCGCGAGGTGCCCCGGCTCCAAGGCGTAGTCATAGCCAGCGACGTGAGCTGTTCGAGATCGAGCCGGCCGTCGGCGGGCAAGCCGAGAGCACCCATCTTGTCGGCCGCGTCCCTCAACGTGGCGTCGATGGTCTCGAGCACCTTCCACACCTCGTCCACCGTCATGTCGTTGAGCGCCGCGTCCCAGTCGGGCAGCGCACCCGGCCGCGCCCTAGCGAGCTTCGTCGTTCCCTTGCCCAGCTCGGCCATGAGGTAGCTCCGGCGCGTGTGCTGCGCGCGCGTCTCCGGCGGGATGGCGGCGGCGGGGTACCTCTCGAGGACACCCTCTTCCGAATCCCACACGAGCCGCGGAGCCCCGGCGCCGCCGAAGGCGGCGGGGGCGCAGACGAGCGCGACGGGAACGCCGCAGAGCGTGGCGAGCAAGAGCACTGGTCTGGGGGACCCAGGTGGGTGTAGGCATCGGCGGCGCACGACCTTGGGGATTGTACTGTGAGGGGATTTTTCGGGGTGAGAAGAAAAATAAGGAGTCAACCTAGGCGGTGGCATGGTCTGTAATTTCTACCGAAGAGTAGGGGTAAGTTAAAAACGGACGAAAAATTAGGGGAGAAACCTTCCTTCCTTTATTATTAGGTATAGATATAGATAGATAGATACCATGTCACCAAAATATCTTGGGTTGTATGATGTTACCACCTATGTTACCCCACTATGAGCAGTCTAAAAAAAAATTAGGGGAAAGCGAGGCGGGAGAAGACTTTGGAAGAAACTTCGCCCTGGTTGGTCGATCGGCCCTCGATCGATGGGGAGAGAGTGGAGGAAACTTCCCACGCCACGTTGCTGGCTTCAACCTTGAAGCAAGGCACGCAGCGCGTTGAGGCATCCAACGGACAACCGAGTCAACCCTTCCTCCTCACGCGAGCGCAAGGGGAACGAGCACAAATGCACAATGCAGATAGGAAAAGGTCGGGCAGCTCTTGGGCGGAGCTTGCCGCTCCGGCCGCCGCCGCTGCGCTCACCTCCGGAAACGACTCCGCTCTGAAGCTGACCCACGCCGTCCCCTCCGGCAACGACGGAGCTTTGGAGGTGACCCACGCCGGTCCGGCCGCCGCCGGCTGCTCGTTCCTTCCAGCTCCGTCGAAGCATTGGACTGCTCTCCGACGCCCCCGTATGCCCTTCCTTGCTGTTGGTAGCCAGGAGCTGAAGATCGATTACACAGGCGTCCAGATTGCACAGCGCACCACAGTTTTTTTTAGACTCCCAGTAGCAGAACAAGGAAACTGAATTGTGTTCAGCTATTAACACTCAAACGGCAGAACATCAGGCCAATTTCAGTTCAGCGAAACAACAACAAAGGGGCAAAACAGCAGTATGTCAGGGAGAGGCCGCAATCTGACGACGAGCTTGATGGCGCCCAGCGACGCGGGAAGGAGGACGGCTGATTCGAGGGGTCTGAAAGGGGGGAGCTGAACTGCGGAGGCGGAGGTGGCCAGCGCCCACTGACCTGCTTGTTCGTGGTATTGATGTCCAGCAAGTGTCCCTGGTCATCAACTACGATCTTCCGACCTAGCCAGAGAACTACCTCCATCGAATTGGTCGCAGTGGTCGGTTTGGAAGGAAGGGTGTTGCAATCAACTTTGTGACCCGTGAAGATGAGCGTATGCTGTTTGACATCCAGAAGTTCTACAACGTTGTGATTGAAGAGCTCCCAGCCAACGTTGCCGACCTCCTGTAGATCAAAGCTCTTCCGAACATATGGTAAGGAGCCTGACAGGGCTTTGTTTTTGTTGAAACGTCACCAACTTTCATTCTTGGGGGGAAGTGATAAATGGTCGGGGGTTCTACTTTAAGGTCGTGGTTATGGACAATTTCTTATTTATTATCCCTTGTTTTGGGAATTTTTGTAGTTGCTAGGCTGTGCTATGTATGCTGCTGTGTTTAAGCTTGAGGATGAAGCTACTGTTGGAGTCCTCACTTTATTATTTGTTAAGAAGACTATGTAATGACCGAATGATGTTATTTGTGGTCAGCTCAAAGTTTAACGGGATTCCTACCATGTGCCTGACGCTCCGCTCCGAGGCGGCCTGGGGCGACTCCGATGGTGAGGGCTTCACCACCGTCCTCTCGTGCCGCCGTCGTTGTGCCCGTGCCAAGGCCTATGGGAGGCACGCACTAGGACGGCGGGAGTTCGCGGAGGAGGTGCTCGCTGCCGCGGCGTCTCCGGCCGTCTCCCCGCGTCCTCTCGAGAAGCTCGTGGCTGCCGTGGGGGTAGCCGTGTCGCCAGATCCGGTCCGAGGTGGACTGGCGCTCGCTCCTCCCTGGGATGGAGCTAGCCCCCGCTCTTGCCGTCCTGCGCCGGTGTCGGAGCCCTTGGTGTCGTCCGCCTCGCTGTCAACACCCGGATTTTTAAGTCCGAATGCCTATTATGTCATACATCGCAATCCCAGGAATATTGTTGTTGCGAGGCATAATAGTTAAGTATCACAGTCATCATTCATTAAAAACCATAAGTCTTACAAATTTGGAATCACATGATCCATATTACACGAATGGTTGATCTATCGATCAACGAACAACCACAAGTTCATAGTTCAACATAGCGGAAGCGTAAGATACAAGGACTCTCTAGTCCACAGGCCAACGCTTGACGTCGGAAGGCGCTTAGTTGTCGTAGGCGTCCCGCTGGTCATCTCCTTGGTCATCTTCATACTCTGGCCATTTGAATAGCCAGGGACAAAGCCGTGAGTACGTTGAGTACTCGCAAACTAATACTAATGAAAGTGCTAGACATTCTAGTAGGGTTTGCTAAGCTCTAGTTTATTTGCATAAAGCTAGTTTTAGTTCACAAAGTTTTGAGAAAAGCTTACTCAAGTGCTAACTAACTCAAGGGGGAACATTAGTGTCATTCCCACCATTCATGTGGTGATTTCAATTCAATCCACCACAAGTCATTTCACCATCACCTTTCACATCATTTCCAAAGATATGACATCGGAAACTGTATGGCCTTTCCAACCGTCCGTAACCGTGGACGCGGCTATTCGAATAGGTTTACACTCTGCAGAGGTTGCACACTTGTGCCACAACATTTGATTTCATCCGTCGGGATTTCCCCGAATCATCGTAACACAGTACGCGGATCATCAACCATAACCTTTCACTTACGAATCTTAGTATGAGCACCTCTCCCCATGAGCTTGGCCTCCCAGTGAAGACAGACGATCAGCCCGGGAACCGCACGAGGCTTGGGCCGGACATTCACCTCATTTCGCATCATATCGTATCGTTTCTTTTGTGGTAGAGGCAGCTTTCGGCATAACCCCGATGACGCTTGTTCAGAGGGAACCCATACTAAGACGCATAAACTTCCAGTTAAGCCCTACCCATAATCAGGTATTGTGGGGATACTTAATAATTGGAAAGGTATCGCATTCAAACCAATATCATGTTTTATCAAAAAAATCACTATCTTCTCTTGGTCATATTCACCTTCAAAAATCATTCAATGGAATGCATCTTCATTCCAAGGTTTCAAAATCCTTTCAAAAACATATTGTTCCCATCTAGAGTAGTCAAGTTTTAATTCCTTAGCACTAGCTCTAAATCATGAGGGGTGCTATCTTGCTTTGCTTGGAAGAGACTAACTCACTACTCTAATAACCAACTTGTATTTTGACCAAAGTTAACTATAAAAGTAACTCATTTAGAAAACAAGTAAAAACTTGTAAAGTAAAAACTTGGGATGGGTTCACATAAGAAAAGATAAGAAACATGGTGCCTTGCCCCAAGGGGCTTTGCACTTTGCAAGAATATTAGCTTGCATAGTAATTTAGCTTGCCTTGGTAGTTCTCAAACTGTTCCTCCTCTTCCTCCCTGGTAGCAACCTTCTTCTTCGGCGTACTCTCCGGTGCTACCATCTAAATTTGAATACGAGTATAATTACTCACTAATTCAATGGCTATTCCACACATCACAAATAAACACACAAGCTACTCTATGCACACCAAATAAATAAACTAGGGTGCATGGGTTGTGGGATTTAAATAGAACTTGTATTCCATATGTAAATGCTAGTTTCCATAGGGTTCTTGAGAAATAATTTCCTCTCATTGAAATCTTCTTAAGATTTAATTTCTCCAACAATCATGGATGAACTCATATTGACCCAAGTCAAATGTTCATCATCATCATCATTTGGGAAAATGATTTAAATGAGGTGGATCACCTCATACCATTTAAATAACACTACCTTTGATTTAAATCTCAGGTAATTCATATAAGAGAGTTTGGGACCAAGGGTCCAAACATCCCATGAATCCATGTGAGACAAGTTTAAATGAAGTGTAAGACTTCACACACTTTAACTTTAATAGTTTTGGACAATATCAACTAGTTAAACTAGTCAAAATATCCATTCATTAAACCATGGCATGATCATGCAAAGTGACCACACCATTTTATTGCATAAACAATTAGTGTAAGTCAAATGTGAGCTATTAGAGTTGGAATTTACTTAATATCTATTTTGGTTGATTTTTAGGAATTATTTGAGTAGGGAAAAGTCTCTGTCTTGTCATTTTTATCACATTTATTCTACAAAGAAACTGGCCATGAGGCCAGTGGCATTGGCTAGAGAATTTCAGTGGCTTTCTAACAACATAAAATTCACTAGATTTGGTTTAGCCAATTTGAAACTATTTAATTTCAAAGTTTGGTTAGTATTGAAATTTATTTGAATTAATTAAATCTAGTTTAAATAAAAAGGCTGGCGGGAAATGAAACTGGGCCAGATTCGAATAAAAACGGCCCAGTCCAGCCCACCACGGTCCACAGACGCGCGGGCTGCCTGACAGGGTGGGGTCCGCCTTGTCGGCCTCTTTTAAAACCCGAACCGGTATGTTTTAACGGGGACGTAGGATTAGATTGGGATCGGACGCGCTCCAGCTCATCGTCCCGCCGGCGAGAGGGGAGTTCACCGGCGGCTCGGTAGGGGGTGGGAGAGCTCACCGCGGCTCCGGCAAGGTATGGCAGTGGTGCGCGAGGTAGATGTGGACGACGGCGAAGCGGCCGGTAGCAGTGGCGGAGCTCGAGGTGGCCTGGATCAATGGCGATTTCTCCAGGGCTTCCGCGGCTCCGATCTTGCAATTGGCCTTGCTCCGGCGACGATCGAGGTGGCTAACGGTGCGAGGCGAAGTAGTGAGAGGTGGGGAGTGAGGTGGTGTGCTTAGTTCGGTCCAGGGAACCTCCTATTTATAGGATTGAGCAAGGGTTGTGGGGCAGGGTGGTGGTCGACATGCTCGCGGCGTCTCCGGCGAGCTAGCGAGCTAGGCGAGGGTGCGGCAGTGTTCTACGGTTCCTGGCGAGTCTAACGGCAGCGACAGCTTGGTCGGGGGAGGCTTGGTTGGGTCGCGTTGCTTCCACGACGGCCGCGGCGCGTACGGGATGCGGTCGTCGTCTCCGGCGCCGGCGGTCACGGGTCTGGGCTGGGCGCGTGTCTGGCGGCGTCGCGGTGTCACTGCGGTGCTCAACGCGTTGCAAGCGGGGCCAGGGCGTGCTCGAGGTCGTGGCGCGGCGCGTGGCCAGTGCGTGTCCGCGTCGTGCATGCGTGCGACGCGAGCGGCGTCCAGGGCGTGTGCGGGCGCGCGTCGTACGGTGTCTGGTCGCCGTTCCTTCGACCATGGCGGTGCTAGGGCTTGCTAGGGGACGCGTTGGCGCACGGTGGCGAGGGGGTCCAGGCAGAGAAGCAATGGAGAGAGGGGGAGGTGGTCGGGCTCGGGCGACATGGCCGGCATGGCCATGTCTAGCCTTGCTCCTCCTCTCCCTAGGGTTTCAATGTTGCCATTCAGGGTGAAAGGGGGCAGGGGAACCATTTGGTGCAAGTTGGGGTAGGTTAGTTAGGGTAGAATCACTATTTGCAATAGTGTCCAAATAGTGTTCAAATTTGGAAATTCCAAAGTTGTCCAAATTTGAAATTATTCAAATGGTGAATGCTTTTGAAAAGTGAGTGTTGAGATAAGTTGTAAATGACCAGAGGTGATTGGAGGTGGTGGTGGAAAAATTTGAATTCAAAGATTGGCCAAAATGGCTAAGTGGAGATTGTTGAATATGTTAAAAAGTTAAGACTTTGGATGAGCATAGCTAGTGATCAAAGATGAATTTGGCAGGGTGATCTTCAGCAAAGTTGTTCACCTTGATGTTGACTTTGAAATGGTGCAAAGAGTTAGCAAGAATTGGTTTGGGAAAATTGAATTGCAGGGGCTCAAAGTGGTGATCAGACTAAATTTGGCAGATTTGGCCATTATCATATGTGAGTGGGAATTGTGTTTGAAATTCATTTGAATTGTGAAACCTTGATTCCAAAAGTTGTAATAAGTGTTTAATAACATTATCCAACTAATGGTGAAGACCAAATAGGTCTAGGGTCAAGATTTATAAAAATGCCATAGGGCATATGTGAGGGTTTTTAGGGTTTTTCCATTATTGGAATTTCTTCCTCTTTGATTTATTTGGTTGGTGATCTTCATATGATCACTCTAGGGTTTTAGAGCATATCAAATACAAGTAATAACAATCATCATGGCATATCACTCAAATGCACAAGTCCTATGCATGGTACTATATGCAAAAAGAAACGTTTTTGTTGGTTTGAAAATTTGCTTTCTGGAATCCTCTAACTTTCTTTTTATTGAAATTTGGGGTGTTACAAACCCTTCCCCCTTACAAAAGATCTCGTCCCGAGATCGAAATGAAAGTTAGGTACTAAAGAGATCTGGGTATTCCTTCTTCATGAAGTCTTCGCGTTCCCGTGTGGCTTCATCCTCGGTATGATTGCTCCATTGGATCTTCAGAAACTTGATGCTTCGGGTGCGGGTGGTTCGGTAAGCTTCTTCCAAGATGCGAATCGGCACTTCGCGGTAAGTCAGATCCTTGTTGATATCCACCGATCGGTGATCGATGTTCTTGAATACTTCGGTCTTCTCAGGGACTTCAAGACATTTCCGGAGAAGTGAGATGTGAAAAACGTCGTGCACAGCCGACATTTCTTCAGGCAACTCCAGTTGATAAGATACTTCACCTCGGCGGCTGAGGACTTGGAAAGGTCCTACATAGCGAGGTGCAAGCTTTCCTTTCAGCTGAAACCTTTGCATCCCTTTCAAGGGGGATACTTTGAGATAGACGAAATCTCCGATCTCAAAGGTCATCTCCCGACGTCTCTTGTCGGCGTAGCTCTTCTGTCTGGATTGCGCAGTCTTGAGGTACTCGCGGATCTTGTGAACCTTCTCTTCGGCTTCACGAAGAACATCTGGGCCGAAAACTTGGCTCTCTCCGACTTCTGACCAGTTCAGGGGGGTACGGCACTTCCTTCCGTACAAGGCTTCAAAGGGGGCCATCTGTAGGCTGGCTTGATAACTATTGTTGTAGGAGAATTCTGCGTAAGGTAGGCAGTCTTCCCACTTGGATCCGTATTCCAGTACGCATGCTCTAAGCATGTCTTCCAGTATCTGGTTTACTCTCTCAGTCTGTCCGTCGGTCTGAGGGTGATAGGCGGTGCTGAAATTTAGGCGAGTGCCTAGTCCTTCGTGCACCTTCTGCCAGAACCTTGAGGTGAACTGTGATCCTCTATCTGACACTATCGATTTGGGGGTTCCGTGCAGAGCGACTATTCTGGAGATGTAAAGTTCAGCTAACTTGGGGCCTTGATATGTGGTTTTGACGGCTATGAAATGGGCGACTTTGGTCAATCTATCGACCACTACCCATATGGAATCATTGCCTTTGCTGGATTTGGGCAGTCCAGTGATAAAGTCCATTCCTACGTAGTCCCATTTCCATTCTGGAATCTGAAGGGGTTGCAACAGTCCGGCGGGTCATTGGTGTTCTGCCTTGACTCTCTGACAGATGTCACACTTAGCGATATAGCTACCGATCTCTCTCTTCATTCCGTGCCACCAAAATTGTTCCTTTAGGTCCTGGTACATCTTGGTACCTCCGGGGTGGATTGAATAAAGGGTGTCATGGGCTTCTTGCAAGATGACTTGCTTCAAGTCAGAGTCCGATGGTACGCAGAGACGTTCTTTGTACCAAAGCACTCCGGCTTCGTCTACAGTGAATCCGGGGGCTTTTCCTTCGGCTATCTGTTTCTTGATTCCGTCAATGCTAGCGTTGTCTTTCTGGGCTTCCTTGATCTGACCAACCAAGGTGGGTTGCAGTTCTATGCTGGCTAGGAATCCTTCACTCACAAGTTCAAGTCTGAACTGTTCAAACTCTTGGTGCAAACTGGGCTGTTCGGTTGCGAGCATGGAGTTCAACTGGCACGGCAGTCGACTCAAAGCGTCCGCTACCACATTGGCCTTGCCGCGGTGGTAGTGAATCTCCATGTCGTAATCCTTGATCAATTCGATCCATCGGCGTTGTCTCATGTTCAACTCTTTCTGGGTGAAAATATATTTGAGGCTTTTGTGGTCGGAGTAGATCTCGCATCGATTACCCATGAGGTAATGACGCCAAACTTTCAGTGGCTAAGACCACGGCTGCAAGCTCGAGGTCATGGGTTGGGTAGTTCTGTTCATGTTGCTTGAGTTGTCTGGAAAGGTAGGACACAACCTTGCCTTCTTGCATAAGCACGCATCCAAGTCCAGTCTTGGAGGCGTCGCAATATACGTCAAAAGGCTTTGCGATATCTGGCATGATCAGGATTGGGGCTGTTGTCAGTCTACTCTTGAGCTATTGAAAGCTCTCTTCACATTTGTCGGTCCACTCAAACTTTCTGTCCTTTTTCAGCAGTTGGGTCATTGGTCGAGCGATGCTCGAAAAACCTTCTACAAATCTGCGGTAGTATCCGGCTAATCCAAGAAAAGCGCGGACCTCAGTTTGTGTGGTTGGGGCTTTCCATTCCATAACCGTTTTGATCTTGGCGGGATCTACGGCAATTCCTCCTGCAGACAAGATGTGTCCGAGGAATCCAACTTCTTCCAGCCAAAACTCACACTTGCTAAACTTGGCATACAACTTGTGCTGTCTAAGGGTTTCTAGAACAATCTCCAAATGCTGTTCATGTTCCTCTTCGGACTTGGAGTAGATGAGGATGTCGTCGATGAACACAACGACAAACTTGTCCAAAAAGTTCATGAAGATCTTATTCATGAGATTCATGAAATAAGCGGGGGCATTGGTCAGTCCAAACGACATGACGTTGTACTCATACAACCCATATCTGGTGGTAAAGGCAGTTTTTGGAATGTTGGTGGCTCGGATCTTCAGTTGGTGGTATCCAGTTCTAAGATCAATCTTGGAGAAAACTCGGGATTCGGTGAGTTGGTCAAACAAGTCTTCTATTTTGGGTAGGGGGTATTTGTTTTTGATGGTGACATCGTTAAGCTTACGATAGTCCGTGCATAAACGATTTGCACCATCCTTCTTGTCGACAAACAAGACGGGGGATCTCCAGGGGGATGCACTGGGTCTAATCAAACCTTTGGCTAACATGTCATCTATTTGCTTCTTCAGCTCCACAAGTTCGGCTGCGTTCATGCTGTAGGCTCTCTGGGCGATGGGTCCAGTTCCGGGGATTAACTCTATGATAAACTCGATATCCCGATCCGGGGGCATACCGGGTAGATCATCTGGAAGCACATCAGGGTAGCGACAAACGACCCTGATTTGATCCAGAGTTGGCTTGGATACACTTTGGTTGCAGGTGAATTTCCTGGGTAGTTTTTCAGAGACGTGCTCAACTACGATACCGGTGCTGCTAGTCATGGTTATGGCTTTCTTGGCACAGATCTATCAATCCATTGTGCTTGGACATCCAGTCCATTCCTAGGACAACTTCCAAACCTTTGGTTCCAAGTATGATTAGATTTGCAAAGAAATCTACATCATGGATTTTGATAGGCACATTTTTGCAAAATTTTCTGGCTTTGGTGGTTGATCCGGGGATTTGAACTATCATAACATGCTTCAAGCTGAGGGGTTGAATTTTACTTGTTGATGCAAAGTCCTCGGTGACAAAGGAATGAGATGCTCCGGAATCAAACAACACTCTAGCAGGGGTGTGGTTGACAGAAAACATACCCAGCACAACATCTGGGGCTTCCTGGGCTTCTTCGGCGTTCATGTGGTAGAGGCGGCCGTTGCGGTTGTTGGGGTTGTTGTGGACGAACTTCTTGCCGGTGGAGACACGGCGTTGCTGCTGAGCAGGTGCAGCGGTGGTGCCGGCGAGCTTGGCAAGACGCTTGGGACACTCGTTGGAGTAGTGCCCCACTACACCACACTCATAACAAGTGATAGTGCTCTTGTCCTGCTTATTCGCAACGGGAATGGCATTGCTTCCGGTTCTGGGAGTGGTGTTGGTGTTGGTGTTGTTGTTGTTAGGGGCTCGGGGTGGAGCGCGGTTGTAGTTGTTGTTGTGGTTGTTGTGGTAGTAACCTCCCGGCTTGGAGTTTCCTCCACTCCGGTTCTGATAACCGGGGCGAGAGTTCTGCATCGGGGGTTTGTTGTGTCTCGGAGGGAAACCTCCGCTTGAGCTAGGGCGAAACTTTTGGGGGTGGCCTGATCCACTCTGACTCGCCATGCGGCGCTTGCGGTTCTCATTGGCTTGGTTTAACTTGCCCTCCATCTGGATGGCGGAGTCAACAAGGGCTTCGAGGTCGGCGAAGGGGATGTTGACGAGGACAGTCTGCATCTCATCATGCAGTCCGTTCAGGAATCTCTCCTTCCTCTTCTCAACGGTGTCAGTCTCATCAGGTGCATACCTTGACAAAGTGAGAAACTTGTCGCGGTATTCAACCACCGTCATGCGACCTTGTTTCAGTTCACGGAATTCATCCCTCATCTTCTTGATAAGACCCGGGGGTACATGGTACTTGCTGAACTTGAGTTTGAAATCCTCCCAAGTCATGAATTGACCTCCGTTCATGGCACGGGTGCTTGTCCACCAAGCACGAGCTGGTCCAGCGAGATAGTGAGTGGCGAACAACACCTTCTCGTTGGCTTCCACTCCAGCTACCTCCAGATTGTTCTCCATAGTCTGGAGCCAATCGTCGGCGTCGAGGGGCTCCTCGGTCTTGCTAAACACCGGAGGGTTGGTGTTTTGGAAGTTCTTGAGCTTGGATCCGGGGTGGTCATGATTTCCATGGCCTTGGTTGGCGATGTTCTGCAAGGCGATGAGGTTGGCATGGCGCTCGGCTCTTTCGGTTTCCCGGTCTGCAAGCAGGGTTTGCAGAAGTTGCAGCATCGCGTCGTTGGTGCGATTCGGAGGGGCCATCTGAAGATGTAGAAGATCATGAGATAAGGGGGAACATTCTATGGTTCATTTTGGTTAAGTTTGAAAAGCATTTACAAACTTGTAAACTTTTCATGACAAACATAACATTCATTCATTCATGCAACACATAGTACAAACTACACACATACTTCAATGGTTTTAAGAACCATTCTCATGCTACGATACAAGGGACGGGATACAACTCACACCTACTATAAGTGGAACTAGTGCAACTACTCCTCATCATCAATATCGATCGGGACGTAGTCGTCGGGTCCTGCCTCCAGGAACTCGTAGTCCTCCTCCTTGGTGTTCTCGTCCTCCTCAAAGTCGTCGTCAT
The DNA here is from genome assembly GCF_022539505.1 of Lolium rigidum. Lineage (NCBI taxonomy): Eukaryota > Viridiplantae > Streptophyta > Magnoliopsida > Poales > Poaceae > Lolium > Lolium rigidum. The sequence goes on along the minus strand of NC_061508.1, from coordinate 313,820,985 downwards.
CGCTCAGAAAGGCGTCTCCTCACTGAATATCGATGCCTCCATCGTCATCCTCCAGCTGACGAATCTGATCCTCCTGGGCCTTGACAGTGGCCTCAAGTGACGCGATCCGGACGCGAAGGCGGCGAATCGTAGCGTCCTTCTTGGCACGCTGCTGGCGAAGGCTTCTGCGGTCGTTGTTGAGTAGCTTGATCGCCTCGCCCTGCTCGGTGATGTGAGCATGGGTCTGGTTCGCGTAAGCGCGAGAGGCGTCGAGGTCCCTCTGAGTCTGGTAGAGCATGAAGTCCAAGTGATCCACATGGTGCCTCAACTGGGGGTGCAGTGGCACATCCATGGGTCTTCCGTCGAGTTACGCCTCGCGAGGTGCGCAAAGCGTTCCTCACGAAGTGCTTCCGCATTCTGTCCGCACGTACGAGCAAGTGCTTCCCGAAGAGCACGTGCAAGCCCGTCGAGCCGGTTGCTTTCCCCGAAAGAGAAAAGGATCCTCTCCGAGGTGGGAGGCTCCATCTTGCCCCTCAAGTCAGCGGTGATAATCCACTGCAGTTCCTCCCGGCTGGTCGTCCACCTGAATCCCGTGAAACTCGGGGTGTGGGCGGCCAAGGTGATCCGACAGGGAGTCGAGGTCATGCTCGAAGATCAAGCTTCCTCCGTTCCCAAGTTGGTAAAACTTGGTGCTGAGAGGTTCATTCGGCTCCATCTGAAAGAGAATTGGATGAGTAAGTTAGAGAGTGCAAAGTGTGGCAAAATTTTAAGTGGATTCAACAAGATTGACATGATTCATCAAATTTTGGCAAAGTCTCAAAGACAAGAGTGTAGTAAATTTTCACAAATAGTTTCTTTCATTTGATTTCAAAGTTCAATTTTTTAGAACGCCCATTCTAACTAAGGTCTTCTAAGGTCAAACAATGGCTCTGATACCAACTTGTCAACACCCGGATTTTTAAGTCCGAATGCCTATTATGTCGTACATCGCAATCCCAGGAATATTGTTGTTGCGAGGCATAATAGTTAAGTATCACAGTCATCATTCATTACAAACCATAAGTCTTACAAATTTGGAATCACATGATCCATATTACACGAATGGTTGATCTATCGATCAACGAACAACCACAAGTTCATAGTTCAACATAGCGGAAGCGTAAGATACAAGGACTCTCTAGTCCACAGGCCAACGCTTGACGTCGGAAGGCGCTTAGTTGTCGTAGGCGTCCTGCTGGTCATCTCCTTGGTCATCTTCATACTCTGGCCATTTGAATAGCCAGGGACAAAGCCGTGAGTACGTTGAGTACTCGCAAACTAATACTAATGAAAGTGCTAGACATTCTAGTAGGGTTTGCTAAGCTCTAGTTTATTTGCATAAAGCTAGTTTTAGTTCATAAAGTTTTGAGAAAAGCTTACTCAAGTGCTAACTAACTCAAGGGGGAACATTAGTGTCATTCCCACCATTCATGTGGTGATTTCAATTCAATCCACCACAAGTCATTTCACCATCACCTTTCACATCATTTCCAAAGATATGACATCGGAAACTGTATGGCCTTTCCAACCGTCCGTAACCGTGGACGCGGCTATTCGAATAGGTTTACACTCTGCGAGAGGTTGCACACTTGTGCCACAACATTTGATTTCATCCGTCGGGATTTCCCCGAATCATCGTAACACGATGACGCGGATCATCAACCATAACCTTTCACTTACGAATCTTAGTATGAGCACCTCTCCCCATGAGCTTGGCCTCCCGGTGAAGACAGACGGTCAGCACTGGGAACCGCACGAGGCTTGGGCCGGACATTCACCTCATTTCGCATCATATCGTATCGTTTCTTTTGTGGTAGAGGCAGCTTTCGGCATAACCCCGATGACGCTTGTTCAGAGGGAACCCATACTAAGACGCATAAACTTCCAGTTAAGCCCTACCCATAATCAGGTATTGTGGGGGTACTGAATAATTGGAAAGGTATCGCATTCAAACCAACATCATGTTTTATCAAAAAAATCACTATCTTCTCTTGGTCATATTCACCTTCAAAAATCATTCAATGGAATGCATCTTCATTCCAAGGTTTCAAAATCCTTTCAAAAACATATTGTTCCCATCTAGAGTAGTCAAGTTTTAATTCCTTAGCACTAGCTCTAAATCATGAGGGGTGCTATCTTGCTTTGCTTGGAAGAGACTAACTCACTACTCTAATAACCAACTTGTATTTTGACCAAAGTTAACTATAAAAGTAACTCATTTAGAAAACAAGTAAAAACTTGTAAAGTAAAAACTTGGGATGGGTTCACATAAGAAAAGATAAGAAACATGGTGCCTTGCCCCAAGGGGCTTTGCACTTTGCAAGAATATTAGCTTGCATAGTAATTTAGCTTGCCTTGGTAGTTCTCAAACTGTTCCTCCTCTTCCTCCTGGTAGCAACCTTCTTCTTCGGCGTACTCTCCGGTGCTACCTTCTAAATTTGAATACGAGTATAATTACTCACTAATTCAATGGCTATTCCACACATCACAAATAAACACACAAGCTACTCTATGCACACCAAATAAATAAACTAGGGTGCATGGGTTGTGGGATTTAAATAGAACTTGTATTCCATATGTAAATGCTAGTTTCCATAGGGTTCTTGAGAAATAATTTCCTCTCATTGAAATCTTCTTAAGATTTAATTTCTCCAACAATCATGGATGAACTCATATTGACCCAAGTCAAATGTTCATCATCATCATCATTTGGGAAAATGATTTAAATGAGGTGGATCACCTCATACCATTTAAATAACACTACCTTTGATTTAAATCTCAGGTAATTCATATAAGAGAGTTTGGGACCAGGGGTCCAAACATCCCATGAATCCATGTGAGACAAGTTTAAATGAAGTGTAAGACTTCACACACTTTAACTTTAATAGTTTTGGACAATATCAACTAGTTAAACTAGTCAAAATATCCATTCATTAAACCATGGCATGATCATGCAAAGTGACCACACCATTTTATTGCATAAACAATTAGTGTAAGTCAAATGTGAGCTATTAGAGTTGGAATTTACTTAATATCTATTTTGGTTGATTTTTAGGAATTATTTGAGTAGGGAAAAGTCCCTATCTTGTCATTTTTATCACATTTATTCTACAAAGAAACTGGCCATGAGGCCAGTGGCATTGGCTAGAGAATTTCAGTGGCTTTCTAACAACATAAAATTCACTAGATTTGGTTTAGCCAATTTGAAACTATTTAATTTCAAAGTTTGGGCAGTATTGAAATTTATTTGAATTAATTAAATCTAGTTTAAATAAAAAGGCTGGCGGGAAACGAAACTGGGCCAGATTCGAATAAAAACGGCCCAGTCCAGCCCACCACGGTCCACAGACGCGCGGGCTGCCTGACAGGGTGGGGTCCGCCTGTCAGCCTCTTTTAAAACCCGAACCGGTATGTTTTAACGGGGGACGTAGGATTAGATTGGGATCGGACGGCTCCGGTTCATCGTCTCGCCGGCGAGAGGGAGTTCACCGGCGGCTACGGTAGGGGTGGGAGAGCTCACCGCGGCTCCAGCAAGGTATGGCAGTGTGCGCGAGGTAGATGTGGACGACGGCGAGCGGCGCGGGTAGCAGTGGCGGAGCTCGAGGTGGCCTCGGATCAATGGCGATTTCTCCAGGGCTTCCGCGGCTCCGATCTTGCAATTGGCCTTGCTCCGGCGACGATCGAGGTGGCTAACGGTGCGAGGCGAAGTAGTGAGAGGTGGGGAGTGAGGTGGTGTGCTCAGTTCGGTCCAGGGAACCTCCTATTTATAGGATTGAGCAAGGGTTGCGGGGCAGGGTGGTGGTCGACATGCTCGCAGCGTCTCCGGCGAGCTAGCGAGCTAGGCGAGGGTGCGGCGGTGTTCTACGGTTCTCGGCGAGTCTAACGGCAGCGACAGCTTGGTCGGGGGAGGCTTGGTTGGGTCGCGTTGCTTCCACGACGGCCGCGGCGCGTATGGGATGCGGTCGTCGTCTCCGGCGCCGGCGGTCACGGGTCTGGGCTGGGCGCGTGTCTGGCGGCGTCGCGGTGTCACTGCGGTGCTCAACGCGTTGCAAGCGGGGCCAGGGCGTGCTCGAGGTCGTGGCGCGGCGCGTGTCCAGTGCGTGTCCGCGTCGTGCATGCATGCGACGCGAGCGGCGTCCAGGGCGTGTGCGGGCGCGCGTCGTCCGGTGTCTGGTCGCCGTTCCTTCGACCATGGCGGTGCTAGGGCTTGCTAGGGGACGCGTTGGCGCACGGTGGCGAGGGGTCCGAGCGGAGAAGCAATGGAGAGAGGGGGAGGTGGTCGGGCTCGGGCGACATGGCCGGCATGGCCATGTCTAGCCTTGCTCCTCCTCTCCCTAGGGTTTCAATGTTGCCATTCAGGGTGAAAGGGGGCAGGGGAACCATTTGGTGCAAGTTGGGGTAGGTTAGTTAGGGTAGAATCACTATTTGCAATAGTGTCCAAATAGTGTTCAAATTTGGAAATTCCAAAGTTGTCCAAATTTGAAATTATTCAAATGGTGAATGCTTTTGAAAAGTGAGTGTTGAGATAAGTTGTAAATGACCAGAGGTGATTGGAGGTGGTGGTGGAAAAATTTGAATTCAAAGATTGGCCAAAATGGCTAAGTGGAGATTGTTGAATATGTTAAAAAGTTAAGACTTTGGATGAGCATAGCTAGTGATCAAAGATGAATTTGGCAGGGTGATCTTCAGCAAAGTTGTTCACCTTGATGTTGACTTTGAAATGGTGCAAAGAGTTAGCAAGAATTGGTT
>NC_061508.1:313789117-313816118 GCF_022539505.1 Lolium rigidum | reverse complement strand
TAGCATTCATTCTGACGGAGAGGACTATGCCATTTATAGCTTGTAGTTCTTGAAATGCCTGTTCAGATAATGGTAGGTAAAATAAAGTGTGCAACTCTGTATTCAGCTGAATCACTTTCTGGAGAGAAATATCAGGTTGAACGGCAAAAGAGAAAATTCTGGAAAAGGTTTCACCGAGGAGGCCGTGTTCAGACCATCTGTCTTTCCAAAAAAGAATAGAGGAACCATTTCCAGCAATACATTTCGACACACCTCTAAACTGCCAAGACAGAGACCAAATATCTCTCCACCAAAAACTCCCAGCCTTCTTTGAAGCGTGTGGCACTTTGTCAGAGTAGTGGGAGTACCAAACTAAATCCACCCATGGGACTTTAGCTTTATTATAAAACTTATATAATCGTTTAAGAAGCAAAGCTTCGTTTTGTAGCTCGAGATTGATAATTCCCAGCCCTCCTTTATCTTTGGGTTTACAAACTAGTTCCCGGTGCAGCTAGAGACCGAACCTTATCACTATCTTTTTTGCCCAAATACAATGTCTTCTCCCTCTATCAAGTGTCTTGATAATCGTTTTCTGCAGACTTCATTGAACACATGTAAAAGGTTGGGAGAGCCGATAAGACCGAGTTAACATATAGGACACGACCTCGCTTGAGTCGGGAATCTTGAACACGCATTTAACCTCCTCTCACACTTGCTAACCAAAGGCGCTAGGTCATGGATTGTCGGCTTTGTAGTTCCCATAGGGAGACCAAGGTAGGTAAAAGGCATCTGTCCCAGCTTGCAACCTAACAAAGTTGTGAGATCTTGAGTTGTCTTCTCCTGACAGTTAATAGGTACTAAACATGATTTGCTGAAATTAACGATCGGACCAGGTAGCAAGAGAAAAGCTATTCGGACAATTCTTTAAAATCTGAACTTGTCCCACGAAGCTTCCATGACCACTAGCGTGTCGTCGGCGTATTGGATGATAGGAAATTCATGGCCAGGAACCGAAATTGGAGGCACCAGGTTGCCAAGTCTGAACTCATTGTTAACAATCGTTTGTAGAAGGTCAGCGGCAATCTCGAATAGTAAGGGTGACAGGGGATCACCCTGCCTTACCCCCCTGCGACAAACGAATTTGTTACCTGGCACACCATTGAGCAAAATGGAGGAGGTTGCGGATTTAAAAGTGTTTTCCACCCAACCAATCCATTTATCGTCAAAGCCTAAAAGCTCCATAATCCTTAGGATTGATTTATGTTCAACCATATCGAAAGCCTTCTCGAAATCAAGCTTCAAAATTATAATCTCCCTTTTTGTTTGCTGACATTGATAGATATATTCAAAGGACCAAGCGAGACAGTCTTGGATTGTCCTTGACTTTATAAATCCGTACTGATTAGCATGGACGATATCAAGAATTCTCCCTTGTAGCCTATTGGCTAGTAATTTTGTGAGCAACTTTAGGCACGAATTCAATAAAGATATCGGCCTGTAATCATTTGGAGATTACGGAGAATGGATTTTGGGAATAAGAGTGATCAAGCACTCATTTAAACCCTCTAAGCTAATCAGCCCATCATGAAAATCAGAGAACAATTTATAGAAATCTCCTTTTATTATTGGCCAACATTTTTTCAAAAACATCCCATTAAAACCATCCGGCCACGGGGCCTTATCAATAGGCGAGATCGAGCAACAATATTGTCAATCTCGTCATGTGAGAATGGTGCGAAAGAAGATGTAAGTTGGGAATTGTTTGGATTAGCGTAGCAACACTATCACGGGAAGATTATTTCAGTGAGTCCGACCAAGTCTGTTTCTGAAAGTCTGCCATAAAATTCCTGATTTTTCTGTATGTTCAGACACCTCTCTTCCATCTGGCAAAGTGAATCTCGCAATGCTATTTTTTCTGTACCGAACAGTAGCCATTGCATGAAAAAATGCAGTGTTCTCATCACCCATTGTCGCCCACCTTATTGTACATCTGCTTTTCCATATATCTTTCTTACAAGCTGTGAGATGCTGATATCTTTCTTTAATAATTTTTCTGAAGTTCCACTCAGATATATGTAAGGTCCATACTGATGGATTACTTGAATCACTTGACTTTGAGTCACTTGATAGATGCGAAGCATGTCTAATGGGAAAAATGACTAAGACTCCATTTTCTGGTATGATGGAGCGAGCTACTGACTTATTGGAAATCATACATACCGATGTGTGCGGACCAATGAGTGTAGCATCGCGCGGTGGTTATCGTTATGTTCTAACCTTCACGGATGATCTGAGTAGATATGGGTATATCTATTTCATGAAACATAAATCCGAAACTTTTGAGAAGTTTAAGGAATTTCAAAGTGAAGTAGAAAATCAACGTAACAAGAAGATTAAATTTCTACGATCTGATCGCGGAGGTGAATATCTGAGTTATGAGTTTGGCATGCATTTAAAGAAATGCGGAATACTTTCACAATTGACACCGCTGGGAACACCACAACGAAACGGTGTGTCCGAACGTCGTAATCGAACTCTCTTAGATATGGTTCGTTCTATGATGTCTCTTACTTGATTTGCCGTTATCATTTTGGAGTTATGCATTAGAGACAGCCGCATTCACTTTAAATAGAGCACCATCAAAATCCGTAGAAACGACACCGTATGAATTATGGTTTAATAAGAAACCTAAGTCTGTCGTTCCTTAAAGTTTGGGGTTGCGAAGCCTATGTAAAAAAGTTACAACCGGACAAGCTAGAACCCAAAGCGGAGAAATGCGTCTTCATAGGATACCCTAAGGAAACTATAGGGTACACTTTCTATCACGGATCCGAAGGCAAAATCTTTGTTGCTAAGAACGGAACCTTTCTTGAGAAAGAATTTCTCACTAAAGAGGTGATTTGGAAGAAAAGTAGAACTCGATGAGATTAATGAATCTATACTCGTTGATCGAGTAGCGCGATATCGGAAGTTGTACCTGTACCGCCTACACCGGCAACGAGAGGAAGCTAATGATAATGATCATGAAACTTCGAACGAGGAAACTATCGAACCTCGCGGATCGACAAGGGAACGTGCCACTCCTGATTGGTATGATCCTTGTCTAAATGTCATGATTGTGGATAACAATGATGAGGACCCTGCGACGTATGAAGAAGCGATGATGAGCCCAGATTCCAACAAATGGCAAGAAGCCATGAAATCCGAAATGGGATCCATGTATGATAACAAAGTATGGACTTTGGTAGACTTACCAGATAGCCGAAAGGCTGTCGAGAATAAATGGATCTTCAAGAGAAAAACAGATGCTCGATGGTAATATTACTGTCTATAAAGCTCGACTTGTCGCAAAGGGTTTCCGACAAATTCAAGGAGTTGACTACGATGAGACTTTCTCACCCGTAGCGAAGCTAAAATCTGTGAGAATTTTGTTAGCAATAGCTGCATTTTTCGATTATGAGATTTGGCAGATGGATGTCAAAACGGCGTTCCTTAATGGAGACATTGAGGAAGAGTTGTATATGGTACAACCCAAAGGTTTTGTCGATCCTAAAAATGCTCGACAAAGTATGCAAACTTCAGCGTTCAATCTATGGACTGAAGCAAGCATCAAGAAGTTGGAACCGACGCTTTGATAAGGTGATCAAAGACTTCGGGTTTATACGGTGTCATGGAGAGGCCTGTATTTACAAGAAAGTGAGTGGGAGCTCCGTAGCATTCCCGATATTATATGTAGATGACATATTATTGATTGGGAATGATATAGAACTATTAAGCGGTGTAAAAGGTTATTTGAATAATAGTTTTTCAATGAAAGACCTTGGTGAAGCGTCGTATATATTAGGCATCAAGATTTATAGAGATAGATCAAGACGCCTAATAGGGCTATCGCAGAGTACATACCTGGACAAGATTCTAAAGAAGTTTAGAATGGACGAAAGTAAGAAAGGGTTTTTACCTATGTTACCAGGCAAGGTCTTGAGTAAGACTCAAGGACCGGCTACGGCGGAAGAAAGAGAAAGGATGAATCAGATCCCCTATGCTTCGGCGGTAGGCTCTATTATGTATGCCATGCTATGTACAAGACCGGATATAGCGCATGCCGTTAGTTTGACTAGCGAGATATCAAAGTGATCCGGGAATGGAACACTGGACAGCGGTCAAGAATATCCTGAAGTACTTGAAAAGAACTAAGGATATGTTTCTTTGTTATGGAGGTGACCAAGAGCTCGTTGTAACAAGTTACACCGATGCAAGTTGGAACAACGATCCCGATGACTCTAAGTCACGGTCCGGGTACGTGTTTATATTGAATGGTGTCTGCGATAAGCTCGGGCAAGCTCGAAGCGGTGCACGGTGGCGAAGTCTTCAACGGAATCGGAGTACATATCGGCTTCGGAGGCTTCATCGGAAGCGGTATGGATGAAGAGGTTCATTGTAGAGCTCGGTGTGGTTCCTAGTGCATTGGACCCACTAGTCATATACTTGTGACAACATGGGTGCCATCGCCAATGCACAAGAACCAAGGTCACACAAGAGGCTGAAGCATATCAAGCTGCGTTACCACTCGATTCGCGAGTACATCGAAGATGGAGAAGTAAAGATTTGCAAAGTACACACCGATCCGAATGTAGCAGATCCGTTGACTAAAGCTCTCCCTAGGGCAAAACATGACCAACACCGGAATGCCATGGGTGTTAGGTTCCTTACAATGTAATCTAGATTATTGACTCTAGTGCAAGTGGGAGACTGTTGGAGATATGCCCAAGAGGCAATAATAAAAGTGGTTATTATATATCTTTATGTTTATGATAAATGTTTATATACCATGCTATAATTGTATTAACCAAACATTGATACATGTGTGATATGTAAACAACAAAGAGTCCCTAGTATGCCTCTTAACTAGCTTGTTGATTAATGGATGATTAGTTTCATAATCATGAACATTGGATGTTATTAATAACAAGGTTATATCATTGTATGAATGATGTAATGGACACACCCAATTAAGCGTAGCATAAGATCTCGTCATTAAGTTATTTGCTATAAGCTTTCGATACATAGTTACCTAGTCCTTATGACCATGAGATCATATAAATCACTTATGCCGGAAAGGTACTTTGATTACATCAAACACCACCTGCGTAAATGGGTGGCTATAAAGGTGGGATTAAGTATCCGGAAAGTATGAGTTGAGGCATATGGATCAACGGTGGGATTTGTCCATCCCGATGACGGATAGATATACTCTGGGCCCTCTCGGTGGAATGTCGTCTAATGTCTTGCAAGCATATGAATAAGTTCATAAGAGACCACATACCACGGTACGAGTAAAGAGTACTTGTCGGGAGACGAGGTTGAACAAGGTATAGAGTGATACCGAAGATCAAACCTCGGACAAGTAAAATATCGCGAGACAAAGGGAATTGGTATTGTATGTGAATGGTTCATTCGATCACTAAAGTCATCGTTGAATATGTGGGAGCCATTATGGATCTCCGGATCCCGCTATTGGTTATTGGTCGGAGTGAGTACTCAACCATGTCCGCATAGTTCACGAACCGTAGGGTGACACACTTAAAGTTGGATGTTGAAATGGTAGTATTTGAATATGGAATGGAGTTCGAATATTTGTTCGGAGTCCCGGATGAGATCCGGACATCACGAGGAGTTCCGGAATGGTCCGGAGAATAAGATTCATATATAGGATGTCATTTTATGTGAATAAAATGTCGCGGAAGGTTCTATGGAAGGTTCTAGAAGGTTCTAGAAAACTCCGGAAGAAACCACCAAGGAAGGTGGAGTCCCATGGGAGGATTCCCAAGTGGACTCCCCCTTAGGGGGCCGGCCACCCCCCCATATGGGAGGTGGAACTCCCACCTTGGTGGGAATCCTAGCTAGGCTAGGTTTCCCCCTCTCTATGGAAGGTTTTTGGTTCGGGTCTTATTCGAAGACTTGGAGACCAACTCTTGGGGATCCACCTATATAATGAGGGGCATAGGGGAGGGGGCCGGCCACACCAAAGCCACAAGTTGGCCGCACCCCCTTGAGGCCGGCCACCCCCTCCCAAACCCTAGCCGCCCCCTTCTCCTCCATAGCTCCCGCGTGCTTTAGCGAAGCTCCGCCGGAGTTCTCCACCGCCACCGACACCACGCCGTCGTGCTCGTCGGATTCAAGAGGAGCTACTACTTCCGCTGCCCGCTGGAACGGGAGGTGGACGTCGTCTTCATCAACAACCGAACGTGTGACCGAGTACGGAGGTGCTGCCCGTTCGTGGCGCCGGAACCGATCGTGATCAAGATCTTCTACGCGCTTTTGCAAGCGGCAAGTGAACGTCTACCGCAGCAACAAGAGCCTCATCTTGTAGGCTTTGGAATCTCTTCAAGGGTGAGACTCGATACCCCCTCGTTGCTACCGTCTTCTAGATTGCATCTTGGCTTGGATTGCGTGTTCGCGATAGGAAAATTTTTGTTTTCTATGCAACGTTATCCTACAACAAGGATGATAGGAAATCAACTTCCGGGGCTTGCCAATTCCTTGGTATGTCCTTGGTGTGTTGGTGTTCTAAGAAGCAAAATTGTATATCTCTCTCCACCGCCGAAGCCGAATATGTTGCCGCCGCAAGTGGATGCACTCAATTGTTATGGATGAGGCAAACTTTAAAGGAATACGGTGTCATTTGTGACAAAGTGCCTCTATTGTGTGACAATGAAAGTGCCATCAAGATTGCCTATAATCCGGTGCAACATTCAAGAACGAAGCATATTGAGATCCGGAATCATTTCATTAGGGATCATGTTGCCCGTGGTGATATTGAGCTTATCTATGTTCCAACCAAAGATCAACTTGCCGATATATTCACGAAGCCTCTTGATGAAGCAAGGTTCTCTTATTTGAGGAATGAGCTAAATATCATTGATTCAAGGAGTATAGATTGACCATCTTGCAAACACACCTTTGTCTCAAAGCTTTATTTGGTTTAGATGTGGGCATGGAAATAGGGGGAGTGCGGTTTAAATTATTGAGCTATCCCTCCCCCCATAATGCCAACATTAAGAAATCATTCTCTTTATATCATATGTTGATATGTGAGCGTCAATGATGAGTAGTGGCTTGGACCCAAGATATATCTTCGCGGTGCCATGCCACAACACTCATATATGGTGGCCTAGGCCACCACACTCTTCTTAGTGAAGAGTTGGAGTTATTTGGATATTCATTGAGTTTCATTGACATCTCCTTGTTTATGGGAAATCACTCACTTTTGGCCTTCATTTGCATTATTTGCAAAAATGAGTGATCATGTACCATCTCACAGTTTGGCGCATCTGTCCTAAGCCTATCTCATCTAAGCCATATCCTCTTCTTTCTCCGAGTGCACCAACTTCCTGTCAAAACATGCTCCCAGCACTTGTTTTCTCGTTTCATCGGAAGTTCCGGTCGTTCGACCGGTACTTTCGGCTGGAGTTCTGCCCGGTTCGCCGTCGTTGCTCGTTACGTTGGAGTGGTTTACGGGGACTGGAAGTTCCGGCTCCAACGAGCGGAACTTCCGCCCTTACGGAACCACTTCATATCCGGCCGGGAACGGGGAGGCAGTTCCTGCCTCCTCACTTTCCCCCATCCAAGATCTATTCACGTGCTCTCTCCTTGTGGTGGCTGCTCCTCCCTCTCCGGCCGGATCTCCCACCTCCGGCGACCTCCGCCGGATCGGCTCCGTGGATCGGCATCCTCTCCCTCTCCTCCTCCATGGCTCCCCCCGGTTTGTGCCCTCTCCCTCTCTATGTGTGGGTAGACCTCACTAGATGAACTATAGGGCATACTCTAGGCAAAGCTATGGTAGATCACCTCTAGATGCCTTCCCCTTACTAGAACTTGCTTAGGATGTTGTTGTGATGCGGATCTTCGAGCCAATGCCTCGGATCACGGTGAGAACTGCCACTGTTTTCGAACGGCCGGAAGTTCGGCTCCACACGCCGGAACTTCCGCCCCGGGCTGAACTTCCGCTCGTTCTCACCGGAACTTCCGGCCCGGCAATTTTTTACTGCATGTTACTCAATATCCTGTGCTTGGCTCGGTTTTGGCCTCCTTGATAGTGTGCACTCATTTATCAGTCATATCTTGTTGATTCCATCCCAGGTTCATCCAAGAAGAGAGGCAAAGGTCATGTGGATGAGATTGAGGAAGAGTTTGAGCAAACAAGACTGATACGTCTCCAACGTATCGATAATTTCTTGTGTTCCATGCCACATTATTGATGTTATCTACATGTTTTATGCACACTTTATGTCATATTCGTGCATTTTCTGGAACTAACCTATTAACAAGATGCCGAAGTGCCGGTTCTGTTTTCTGCTGTTTTTGGTTTCAGAAATCCTAGTAACGAAATATTCTCGGAATCGGACGAAATCAACGCCAAAGTTCCTATTTTCATCGGAAGCATCCGAACACCCGGGAAGGACCGAGAGGGGGCCACGGGGCCACCAAACCCTAGGCTGGCGCGGCCGAGAGGGGGCCGCGCCGCCCTATGGTGTGGCCCCCCTGTCGGCCCTCCTGCGCCGCCTCTTCGCCTATATAAAGCCCCTGGATCGGAAAACCCGATACCAATTGACGAAACCCACGAAACCCGCCGGAGCCGCCGCCATCGCGAAGCCAAGATCCGGGGGACAGGATCTCTGTTCCGGCACCCTGCCGGAGCGGGGAAGTGCCCCCGGAAGGCTTCTCCATCGACACCGCTGCCATCTCCACCGCCATCTTCATCACCGCTGTCTGCTCCCATGAGGAGGGAGTAGTTCTCCATCGAGGCTCGGGGCTGTACTCGGTAGCTATGTGGTTCATCTCTCTCCTATGTGTGTCAATACAATAATCTCATGAGCTGCCTTACATGATTGAGATTCATATGATGATGCTTGTAATCTAGATGTCATTATGCTAGTCAAGTGAGTTTTACCTATGTGATCTCCAGAGACTCCTAGTCCCACGTGTGTAAAGGTGACAGTGTGTGCACCGTGTGGGTCTCTTAGGCCATATTTCACGGAATACTTACTCATTGAATGGCATAGTGAGGTGCTTATTTATATCTCTTTAAGATTGCAGCATGTTGTATCACAATTTATCTATGTGCTACTCTAGTGATGTGTTATTAAAGTAGTTTATTCCTCCTGCATGTGTGCAAAGGTGACAGTGCGTGCACCGTGTTAGTACTTGGTTTATGCTATGATCATGATCTCTTGTAGATTATGGAGTTAACTATTGCTATGATAATATTGATGTGATCTATTCCTCCTACATATGCATGAAGGTGACGAGTGTGCATGCTATGCTAGTACTTGGTTTAGTAGCGTTGATCTATCTTACACTAAAGGTTACTTAAACATGAGCATTATTGTGGAGCTTGTTAACTCCGGCATTGAGGGTTCGTGTAATCCTACGCAATGTGTTCATCATCCAACAAAAGTGTAGAGTATGCATTTATCCGTTACTGTTATGTGATCAATGTTGAGAGTGTCCACTAGTGAAAGTGTAATCCCTAGGCCTTGTTCCTAAATACTGCTGAGTTACTACTGCTTGTTTACTACTACTTGCGTTACTACTGCTGAGTTACTACTGCTTGTTTATCGTTTTACTTGCGTTACTACTTCGCTGCAATACCACCACCATCAACTACACGCCAAGCACTTTTACGGCACCGTTGCTACTCGCTCATACTTATTCATACCACCTGTATTTCACTATCTCTTCGCCGAACTAGTGCACCTATTAGGTGTGTTGGGGACACAAGAGACTTCTTGCTTTGTGGTTGCGGGGTTGCATGAGAGGGATATCTTTGACCTCTTCCTCCCCGAGTTCGATAAACCTTGGGTATCCACTTAAGGGAAACTTGCTTCGCTGTTCTACAAACCTCTACTCTTGGAGGCCCAACACTCGTCTACGGGAAAGGAGGGGAACGTAGACATCAAGCACTTTTACGGCGCCGTTGCCGGGGAGGAAAGGTAAAAAGGCTCTCATACTACGGTCTCAGGTAAAGTATTTTTCTGGCGCCGTTGTGTGTGTGCTCAAAGCTATTTCCTTTAGATCCTGCAATTGCATCTTGTTGTTTCTTGTTTACACTAGTTTGGCATAATGTACAAGAGTGAGCTTTTTATTCTATTTCCTGATTTAAAACATGGATTGTTTGATGCGAAACTTAAAAAACCTATGAAATCTTCTTTGCATGCTTGGTAGTAATATTAGTATGAACGCTTTGAACACCATTGTTGACAATAATATAGAAAGTTCTAAGCTTGGGGAAGCTGGTTTTCATGATCTTTTTAGTCCCCCAAGCATTGAGGAGAAAATTTACTTTGATGATTCTTTACCTCCTATTTATGATGATTATAATGATAGTGGTCTTTTGGTGCCACCTACTATGGAGAGTGAATTTGATTATGATTACAATATGCCTCCTATATTTGATGATGAGAATAATAATGATAGCTACTTTGTTGAATTTGCTCCCACTACAACTAATAAAATTGATTATGCTTATGTTGGGAGTAGTAATAATTTTATGCATGAGACTCATGATAAGAATGTTTCATTTGATAGTTATATTGTTGAGTTTGCTCATGATGCTACTGAAAGTTATTATGAGAGAGGAAAATATGGTTGTAGGAATTTTCATGTTACTAAAACACCTCTCTATGTGCTGAAATTTTTGATGCTACACTTGTTTTATCTTCCTATGCTTGTTACTTTGCTCTTCATGAACTTGTTTATTTACAAGATTCCTATGCATAGGAAGCATGTTAGACTTAAATGTGTTTTGAATTTGCCTCTTGATGCTCTCTTTTTGCTTCACATACTATTTCTTGCGAGTGCATCATTAAAGCTGCTTGAGCCCATCTTAATGGCTATAAAGAAAAGAACTTCTTGGGAGATAACCCATGTGTTATTTTGCTACAGTACTTTGTTTTATATTTGTGTCTTGGAAGTTGTTTACTACTGTAGCAACCTCTCCTTATCTTAGTTTTGAGTTTTGTTGTGCCAAGTAAAGTCTTTGATAGAAAAGTAAGTACTAGATTTGGATTACTGCGCAGTTCCAGATTTCTTTGCTGTCACGAATCTGAGCCCACTGCCCTGCAGGAAGCTCAGAAAATTATGCCAATTTACGTGCATGATCCTCAGATATGTACGCAACTTTCATTCAATTTGAGCATTTTCATTTGAGCAAGTCTGGTGGCCTAATAAAATCCATCTTTACGGACTGTTCTGTTTTGACAGATTCTGCCTTTTATTTCGCATTGCCTCTTTTGCTATGTTGGATGAATTTCTTCGATCCATTAATGTCCAGTAGCTTTATGCAATGTCCAGAAGTGTTAAGAATGATTGTGTCACCTCTGAACATGTTAATTTTTATTGTCCACTAACCCTCTAATGAGTTGTTTCGAGTTTGGTGTGGAGGAAGTTTTCAAGGGTCAAGAGAGGAGGATGATATACTATGATCAAGAAGAGTGAAAGCTCTAAGCTTGGGGATGCCCCGGTGGTTCACCCCTGCATATATCAAGAAGACTCAAGCGTCTAAGCTTGGGGATGCCCAAGGCATCCCCTTCTTCATCGACAACATTATCGGGTTCCTCCCTCGAAACTATATTTTTATTCCATCACATCTTATGTGCTTTTTCTTGGAGCGTCTGTGTGCTTTTGTTTTTGTTTTTGTTTGAATAAATTGGATTACATCATGCTTGTGTGGGAGAGAGACACGCTCCGCTGGTTCGTATGAACACATGTGTTCTTAGCTCATAATATTCATGGCGAAGTTTCCTCTTCGTTAAATTGTTATATGGTTGGAATTGGAAAATGATACATGTAGTAATTGCTATAAATGTCTTGGGTAATGTGATACTTGGCAATTGTTGTGCTCATGTTTAAGCTCTTGCATCATATACTTTGCACCCATTAGTGAAGAAATACATAGAGCATGCTAAAATTTGGTTTGCATAATTGGTCTCTCTAAGGTCTAGATAATTTCTAGTAAGGTGTTTGAACAACAAGGAAGACGATGTATAGTCTTATAATGCTTGTAATATGTCCTTTATGTGAGTTTTGCTGTACTAGTTCATCCTTGTGTTTGCCTCAAACAACCTTGCTAGCCTAAACCTTGTATCGAGAGGGAATACTTCTCATGCATCCAAATACTTGAGCCAACACTATGCCATTTGTGTCCACCATACCTACCTACTACATGGTATTTCTCCGCCATTCCAAAGTAAATTGCTTGAGTGCTACCTTTAAACAATTCAAAATTTATTACCTCTTATTTGTGTCAATGTTTTATAGCTCATGAGGAAGTATGTGGTGTTATCTTTCAATCTTGTTGGGCAACTTTCACCAATGGACTAGTGGCTTCATCCGCTTATCCAATAATTTTGCAAAAAGAGCTGGCAGTGGGATTCCCAGTCCCAAATTAATTAACCAAAAATAGACACTCCTCCATGGTATGTGATTGTTGGACGGCACCCGAAGGATTCGGTTAGCCATGGCTTGTGTAAGCAAAGGTTGGGAGGAGTGTCATCATAATAAAACTAAAATAAAAAGGTACTCCTTCATGGTATGAGATTGTTGGCGAGGCACCCGAGGATTCGGTTAGCCATGGTTTGTGAAAGAAAGGTTGGAAGGAGTGCCATCCAAAAATAAAATAAAATGGGAGCCGCTCTTTGAAGGTTTGTATGGCAAGGGGGTTAGAGTACCCGCTACCATTCGTTGACAACAACAAACACCTCTCAAAACTTTACTTTTATGCTCTCTTTATGTTTTCAAAATCAAAGCTCTAGCACAAATATAGCAATCGATGCTTTTCCTCTATGGGGACCATTCTTTTACTTTCAATGTTGAGTCAGTTCACCTATTTCTCTCCACCTCAAGAAGCAAACACTTGTGTGAACTGTGCATTGATTCCTACATACTTGCATATTGCATTTGTTATACTGCTTTGCATTGACAATATCCATGAGATATACATGTTATAAGTTGAAAGCAACCGCTGAAACTTCATCTTCCTTTGTGTTGCTTCAATACCTTTACTTTGAATTATTACTTTATGAGTTAACTCTTATGCAAGACTTATTGATGCTTGTCTTGAAGTGCTATTCATGAAAAGTCTTTGCTTTATGATTCACTTGTTTACTCATGTCATACACATTGTTTTGATCGCTGCATTCTCTACATATGCTTTACAAATAGTATGATCAAGTTTATGATGGCATGTCACTCCGAAATTATCTTTGTTATCGTTTTACCTCGCTCGGGACGAGCGGAACTAAGCTTGGGGATGCCGATACGTCTCCAACGTATCGATAATTTCTTGTGTTCCATGCCACATTATTGATGTTATCTACATGTTTTATGCACACTTTATGTCATATTCGTGCATTTTCCGGAACTAACCTATTAACAAGATGCCGAAGTGCCGGTTCCTGTTTTCTCGCTGTTTTTGGTTTCGAAATCCTAGTAACGAAATATTCTCGGAATCGGACGAAATCAACGCCAAAGTTCCTATTTTCATCGGAAGCATCCGAACACCCGGGAAGGACCGGAGGGGGCCACAGGGCCACCAAACCCTAGGCCGGCGCGGCCGAGAGGGGGCCGCGCCGCCCTATGGTGTGGCCCCCCGTCGGCCCTCTCCGCGCCGCCTCTTCGCCTATATAAAGCCCCTGGATCAGAAAACCCGATACCAATTGACGAAACCCACGAAACCTCGCCGGAGCCGCCGCCATCGCGAAGCCAAGATCCGGGGGACGGGATCTCTGTTCCGGCACCCTGCCGGAGCGGGGAAGTGCCCCGGAAGGCTTCTCCATCGACACCGCTGCCATCTCCACCGCCATCTTCATCACCGCTGCTGCTCCCATGAGGAGGGAGTAGTTCTCCATCGAGGCTCGGGGCTGTACCGGTAGCTATGTGGTTCATCTCTCTCCTATGTGTGTCAATACAATAATCTCATGAGCTGCCTTACATGATTGAGATTCATATGATGATGCTTGTAATCTAGATGTCATTATGCTAGTCAAGTGAGTTTTACCTATGTGATCTCCGGAGACTCCTAGTCCCACGTGTGTAAAGGTGACAAGTGTGTGCACCGTGTGGGTCTCTTAGGCCATATTTCACAGAATACTTACTCATTGAATGGCATAGTGAGGTGCTTATTTATATCTCTTTAAGATTGCAGCATGTTGTATCACAATTTATCTATGTGCTACTCTAGTGATGTGTTATTAAAGTAGTTTATTCCTCCCGCATGTGTGCAAAGGTGACGGTGCGTGCACCGTGTTAGTACTTGGTTTATGCTATGATCATGATCTCTTGTAGATTATGGAGTTAACTATTGCTATGATAATATTGATGTGATCTATTCCTCCTACATATGCATGAAGGTGACAAGTGTGCATGCTATGCTAGTACTTGGTTTAGTAGCGTTGATCTATCTTACACTAAAGGTTACTTAAACATGAGCATTATTGTGGAGCTTGTTAACTCCGGCATTGAGGGTTCGTGTAATCCTACGCAATGTGTTCATCATCCAACAAAAGTGTAGAGTATGCATTTATCCGTTCGTTATGTGATCAATGTTGAGAGTGTCCACTAGTGAAAGTGTAATCCCTAGGCCTTGTTCCTAAATACTGCTGAGTTACTACTGCTTGTTTACTACTACTGCGTTACTACTGCTGAGTTACTACTGCTTGTTTATTGTTTTACTGCGTTACTACTGCTGCAATACCACCACCATCAACTACACGCCAAGCACTTTTCTGGCACCGTTGCTACTGCTCATACTTATTCATACCACTTGTATTTCACTATCTCTTCGCCGAACTAGTGCACCTATTAGGTGTGTTGGGGACACAAGAGACTTCTTGCTTTGTGGTTGCAGGGTTGCATGAGAGGGATATCTTTGACCTCTTCCTCCCCGAGTTCGATAAACCTTGGGTATCCACTTAAGGGAAACTTGCTGCTGTTCTACAAACCTCTACTCTTGGAGGCCCAACACTGTCTACAGGAAAGGAGGGGGAACGTAGACATCAAAGACCATCCAAGCTCACCGCTCGTCAGCAATCCGGCCAAAGGCAGAAGACACCCGCTGTGAGAGGAAAGAACATCCATGTGTCCGTGAAGAACATGCAATATCCCGAGTACAAGGAGCTCCGTGACGTGAACCCTTACCTTACCCCTCGGAACAATAGGGTTACGGATAAGAGGTTCCACAACAAGACCCAAGAAGAGATTTTCTATGAGGTGTATGTGCCGTTCAAGAAGGGGGTAGCCCCTCAACATGCCATTGACACCGGGAAGATGGCCGCTTCTACATACTTTCAAGAAGCCTATGCTATGTGTGGTGAGTTTGGGCTCTACCCCATTATGGAGCTCAACAAGGATTATGATGTCGGTTTGATCCAACAATTCTATGCCACCGTACACTTTCAGTCGGATGAAGCTAAAACATTCCGGTGGATGTCTCATGAAAGGCTACTTGAGTCTAACTTGGCTAAGTTTGGAAGTGCCCTTGGATACCCTCGCTACCCGGGCATAGATGAAAATGGTTGGAGGTGCCATGATAGCTCCTTTGCTCAAACAAGGGAAGTCTTGGAGCCCCTCTACATCAAAGGTTGGGGTGTTCCGGGCAAGAGTGCGGATCTTCTCCCTACTTGGGACATTATGCTTAGAGTCTACCGGGAAACCATTGGACCAAAGGGTGGCAACCTTGATGAGCTACATCTCTATGAAGTGGATCTAATGGCAAATTCCTTTGCTAAGAGGGGCACCGGTGAGAGGCTTGATGTGATGGACTACATCTATAATGAGATGTGGTCATGTGTGATGGAGAAGAAGCTTCCGCGTTTGCTCCATACATTATGAAGCTCATTGAGGACACTTGGGTTGATAGTTACGAGAGCACCCTCATTCACTCTATTCCCCTCAGTATCACATCCCATGAAGTAAAGGTGTTGAGGACCAAGCGCCACAACTCTCCGATAGAAGATGTTACACCCATGGATGAGAAGCCACCAAGCTGGGCTTCTAAGCTTGCTCGCCGCATGAGACAGATCTTTTGCCTCACCTCTGCAGTCAACCATCGTCAGTATCAGCAACATGCAGAAGCCAAGAAGTCTCGGGTTCGTCAGAAGAGCATCATGAGGGCTCTTGCGGTGGACGTGTCTCCTCCCGTATCCGAGGAGAACATCACTCCGGAGGCGGAGTGGGTCTCTCAGCATGGCATGCCTCTCCCTCCAGATGGTCTTGAGATCGAGTCTCCTCCGCACACTCCTCCCTACCCCGGCGCTACATCGAACCTCCCTCCCGGCTGGGCTAACGCCGACCCTTGGGACGTGTAGTTTCTCCTTTCCCCTTTTTGGTGCCTTGGTGCCAAAGGGGGAGAGCGAGAACCTTTTTAGGCTGCTCTCCGTTGGGTATTTGCATGGGGGAGTCACAAGCTCGTGTTGGCTTTGATTTTTATCGCTTGTGATTCTATTTATCTTGTGGTGTTGAACTATGTTCTAGTTTATTTGGATTGTAAACTCTATCTATGCGTTTGGAACCTTATCTATGTGTATGGTAAACTCCGTATGTGAGTCTTCCATGGTTATCTATGTGTGCATGATCTCTTTTCCATATGCCTATCACCATATTGTATTGTGCATGATCTTATTGCTAACTCATGGAAGATAGGTGCAAGATATAGGGGGAGCTTCTTATGTACCAATGCTCATATCTAGGGGGAGCTCCTCTACATCTTGCACATTGTTGGTACACATACTTCATTCCTTGCAAATACTTGTGTTGTCATCAAACACCAAAAAGGGGGAGATTGAAAGAACATTTCCTGCCCTTTTGGGTTTTGTGTGTTTGATGTCAACACTAGGTATATATTTATGTGTGTTGATGTAGACAGGTACAAGTGTTCGATATATATTTTTGTTCAGCAAGATGGTCTGCCAGTTCTGATGATCTGCAGGTTTTTTCTTCCTGGCGGAAGTTCCGGCCCCAGCTGGCGGAACTTCCGCCCTGGTATGTTTCGCAGAAGCCCTGTCAATGTTGTTTTTGTCTGCTGTTTTGTTCCCTGGCCGGAAGTTCCGGCGCGAGTGGCCGGAAGTTCCGGTCAGCGGAACTTCCGCCCAACTTCCGGGCAAGTTCCGGAAATGCGGAATTGTGGCTCAGTATAGTCCAGTAAGGTTTTCGGGCAATTCTGGAACTTGGCCGGAACTTGGCCGGAACTTCCGGTCACCGGAAGTTCCGCCCTAGTTCCGCCCTATCTTTTGTTGACCGGGTCATCCGACGAAGACCCTTCCCGGCGAAGTTCCGGCTCGCCCGGCCGGTACTTCCGGTACCAGCCGGAACTTCCGGCCATCCTGGCCGGAACTTCCGGTGTTAGTGGATTTCGCCACAACGGTCAGATCTGAGAGCTCCAATCATATAAATAGCTCTCTTCTCCAACGGGTCAAGTTGCTCAATCATTGCACAAGAAATCTGCCAAGCTTCACCTCCATTAGAACCACCTCAAGAAACACAAGATTTGCAAGATCTCCTTCCTCCCCCAACCAAATCTCTTGATCTTTGGAGATTCGAAGGAGAAGCCACCGATCTACATCCTCACCGAAGCGTTTTTCATTTCCCCCTCATTTGTTTGAGGGATCTCATGCTAGTGTTCCTATTTGGTTCCCTAGTTGATTTGTTGTTGATGTGTTGTTGTTGATTGTTGTATTGTTACAGATTTGGGAGCTTCCAATTCAGTTGTGGATGTGTGCCCCAAGAACCTTGTAAAGGCCCGGTTTCCGCCTCGAGGAAATCCCTTAGTGGAAGTGGGCTAGGCCTTTGTGGCGTTGCTCACAGGAGATCTGAGTGAAGCCTTCGTGGCTGTTGGTTTGGCTTGCGTAGCAACCACACTCCTCCAAACCTAGACGTACCTTCTTGCAAAGGAAGGGAACTACGGGAATCATCTCCGTGTCAACGCGTGCTCCACTCTCGGTTACCTCTATCCCATTCTATCTCCTATATATTGCGTAGCTATATCTTGCTTAGTTGATAACCTTATCATATAGGTAAATTCACTTAGTTGCATATCTAGAGAATTTACCTTTGTGTCAAGCCTAAATTGAAAAAGAACTAAAAATTGGGTAGCACATATTCACCCCCCCTCTAGGTGCGGCATACGATCCTTTCAGTATGTCAACCTAAACGGTGCAACATGACGCAACCTGTCTTAGCAGGCAAGGTTGGATGTTGCCGACGAGTACTTTCTCTTTTCTCGCAGCAACGCACGGGCATTGTCCTAGTCTCCTATAATACTTCCTCTGTCTATAAAAGGATGTCTTAACTTTGTCAAAATTTAGATGTATCTAGACCTATTTTAGTATCTAGATACATCTAAATTGATCTAAAGTTGAGACATCCTTTTATAGACGGATGGAGTATATAGGTCAAATTCACAACCTAGATATAGATATATGCACGGGACTAATAAACCAGAAGCAATTAATCATGCTATATAGTATTAGTTAGCGTTAGTTTATTACTAGCTCGGACCATGAGTATACTTAGAATGTGAGTTAGGAGGGAATACTTTACTTTCTTACGCCTTCATGAATTGTGTTCAAGGTTTCTGGTTATTGCGATTATCTGAAAATTCTAATCGGTACCGGGAAATTTTGAAAACCAAATTTTGTATTCAAATTAACATCGTAGACTACTTATATGGTTTTTTAAAAATTTATAAAAATTCAAGAATTTCAGGATTTTTAAATGAGTGGGAATAACCAATTAGGACTGAACTACGCAGCGGCGCCGCATATTTTCATTTCCGTGCGGCGGCCGCTGACAGCTCAGGTTTGATCGGACTCTCGGGTGAAAAAAAAGTCTGGACTGCCTGCTGACAGCCTGACACTGCAAAGCTTTCTACTCCACGTCTCCACCACACCATGCAGATACGCATCTTTTCTTGTGGTATGGAGACCATCGGCAGGTCAAAAGCACACAGGCTACCGTTTCAGCAAAAAAAATTCTTTTGTAGACACCATCGTTCATTCACAAGTCGCTTGAAATCTTAAAAAAGCAATCACCGAAGAAAAGTACTGTACTCATATTCGCTTGCCTAAGAATGGTAACCACTTGATGCGGATTAGAAACTACTAATACACTTGCCAGATTAACTGGGAGTGACTACCAGATAAATTTTACTTAATTGACAGGTTTTAAGCAAAAGTGCACTAAGTAATCTGACGAATAAGAATTTGGCAAAATAGACACTAATCAACCAGAAATGATATGCACTAATTATCCAGCCATTTAGTGTCTTTTAAATTTGGCAGCTACTCCAAATTAATCTGGAATCATAACCTAAGTAATCTGGCAATTAGAATAACAAGTAATCTGGAAATTAGTAATATGGCAGCTAGGATCTAACTAATCTGGAAATTGCTGCCAATTAATCATGGAGTTAGTCGTGATCATTCTGGCAACTAGGGACCTAATTAATCTGGCAATTATGTCAAAGTTTCATGTGTTCATCAGCACAAATGAACAGATGTCTCTCATGCAGGTAGTCTATGGCAAAAGATGCTCTCCCACCACAGCGCCTCCCAGATGGTTGCCGACGGCGAGCACCTCCCCGCATGCCTCCCGGCGCAGGGCGTCTCCGGTGTGTGCGCCACCCGCGGGAGTGCTCGGCGGCGGCCTCCCTGTAACGTTCCTCCAACTCCGTCGACGGGGCGCCTCCCGCGGCGGTGCTCGCCGTCACCCGCGGCGGCCTCCCGGTGGAGTTCCTCCACCTCCCCCGGCGAGGCGCCACCCGCGGTAGCCTCCGGGCGGCGTTCCTCCACCTCTCCCAGCGAGGCGCCACCGGCGGTGGCCTCCGGGCGGCCTTCCTCCACCTCTCCCGGCGAGGCGCCACCAGCGGCGTCCACCCGCGGCGGTGCTCGGCGGCGGCCTCCCCTCGGTCGTACTCGACGGCGGCCTAACCGCGGCGGTGTTGAGGGTGCTCCCCAGAGCTGCTCCCCATGGTGGTCAGATGAGATGAGATTGGGTCGCGCGTGTGTGGCAGAGAAGCAAGATAGGGTGCGGTGTGGGCCTGCTTCCGTACTATAGGGGCGCGATGCGAATTTTTTTCTATTAACGAAACGTCGCACGGAAGGCTGACCTATGCGGCGCTTTCCGTTAGCTTTTCCCATTATTCATATGTTTTTTTTTTTTTGCGACGCCCATTATTCATATGTTGAATGCCAGCCATTACTCACAAAATATCCGGTGACATCAATGGCTATAGTGCGGGCCTTCCTTGCTTTCGTACCTAACAAATCAAGCGACGGTGAAATTTCCGAGCCAATTCCTATAATCACCAACCCCGAGTTTTTCGGAAGCTCCTTATTTTTTCCATATAGAACGATGGCATTCACAAGATCGAGCTTCCCTATTGATACCATTGATGTGTTGTACTTGGATGGGTATTTCTTTTTGCTGAAAGAAGGACCGCGGGTCTCTATTTGGGAGATACAATCAGAAACAAGTGTGCTCACTTTCCACTTGGGCGTTCACATGGAACAAGGGTACTTTAGAGGAACTCCAAGCTCTGACCTGACCGTAGTTTTAGCCAGGCAAAGAGTATTTGCAGAGAAGATTGATAATTTTGATGATGAAGATCATGGGCAGCATGATATTGTAGCAGAGTTTTGGCTTAGGAGAAGCAATGGTTCTTGGCAGCAAGATGCTGTCGTGTGCACTCATTTGGGAATACACATCCTTATTATTCATGACGATTATTTGTTTTGGCTGATGGTACCTTATGCTCGGTGAGACAGACCGAAGAGGGGTTATACCTTGAAGAATACGAATGGGTAGAATCTGTGGACAGCAGCTTTTCACTTGTAGTGCATCTGCATAACGTCTATATAGTGAAAAGCGGTGGCATTCTGCCAAACCCAACTGAAATCTATAGAGTTGTCCGTGGTGATCCACCAGCATTCCTAGAGACCAGAATCAATGGTAAAGATGTGTTCATAGTCCGGAAAAAGTGGCTTCCTCTTCGCTAACCAAACAAATGACCGCCGTGTGTCCAGTAGTGATTCAGCTCCCTTTCCCTATACATATGGATTGCTCGTGTGCTTCAGTCTGATTTGCCTAACCATCTAATGCTCTGGTGAAGTGTTTCTGCGCATATCGCAACTGAAATTTAGGCTCTCACTGACAGTATTTATAATTTTGGACCTTGTGCGAGTTAAAGTAAATATAATTATACTAAACTTTTGAACTTATTTATAAAATTCATTATACTACGATATTAACAGATACATATTGTATATTGCATGGTTAACATTGTTAATCATGCAACAATGTTTCTGAACATTGTATAATGTTTCTGAACATTGATTATTATCTTCTTGATTATATAATTATAGCATAATTTTAATATATTTGAGTTGTGCTAAATTTAAATCATACTTTATAATATCATTTATTTTCCTCCTTGCTTAGACACTTTTCTGTAACAACATACTAAGATAGAACTATCTCGCATGCCTCCTTGGATTAAATTGTTTTTAAAAAGACGATCTCTATAGTGTATATATGTTCATTTTTGCGTGAGTGTTCTTGACCATTTATAATACTGTTAAATAGAGTGGTAAAGATTAAGTAGCATATGGTTTAACAAGTATCTTAACACAGGTTTGGACTGAATGATAAGGTAGGAAAATTTATAGAATATTCTCGAGTATAAATTGAACCATTCGCAAGATTTCAAGCAGGCCGTTGTGGCGCTTGGGACACTTGTCGTGGTGCTACCTGCGGCCAACAACTACACGCTCGGCTTGGACAGCTGTGGGAGGCCGAACTAGGGATGTAAATGGTACGGATAATTTCCGCTCCGAATCCGCATCCGTATCCGTTTTTGAGGATATGGTATGCATTTTTAGAAATCCGCCGGATATGGATACGGATGCGGATAGTGATCAAGCGGATATCCGACGGATACGGTAGAGGATATGGTATTGATACTATCCGACGGATACGGATTATCCGCCATTTTTTGCGGATTATCCGAGGTCCACAAAGAGGATAATCCGAAAAAACTAGCCCAACCCTAAATAATAATATATTTAGTTCATCGGCCAAACTATGTATTCTATTAGCATGCAATTAGCTTTGTTGAACGAACAAGTGTGTACATTTAGCTATAGTCTATAATTACAAACATATTTTACATAAAAAAACATACCTCTATTTTTTTATATGTATATTTTCTTAATAATCCGCATCCGATCCGAGTCCGGTCTGAATCCGCTCCATATCCGTAATCCGATATAATCCGCATCCGACCATTATCCGCTCCGATCCGAATCCGTTACAAAAATATGTTAAAGGATATGATAAGAGCAATATCCGATCCGATCCGATCTGTTTACATCCCTAGGCCGAACTCCATCTCCCATCTCCCATGTGCCCCATCCCCCCCTCTTCCCATTTCGATGCGCGGATGCCGCCGGAGCCGGAGGAGTCGTCAGGGTTGTTCCGGCTCCCACAGTTGGTCCAGGTGTTCGAAGAGCTGTCGCTCACGCCACACCAAGATCGTACGGTCTCCCGCCCCGACGCCGAGGAATTCACACCCATTGCTGCTTTCATACACCGTCAAGGGTAAGTTACAAGCAGATCTATGCACTCCTCCTTTTCTCCCTGTTCGTCTGTTCGATACAGGACACATGTTGCTTGCTGTACTGCTATATGCTTAATTGGGGCTTCTACTGCTTCTGATTGTAGTGGTGAGTTCAACCAGTTTGAGCTTTGGATGGGTTGGAGTTGTGACAGAGCGTCCACTAGGTTGCAGCTCTCCATAATTTGGCGGTGCACATAGTTTTTGAAGTAATTCACGTGTTTCGAGCCAATTGAATTATTTTTAGTTCCTTAGAAGGTGTTTGATAGGACTTTGGTTTGAGTGGATTACTGAACTTTGTCTACTTACATGATCATTCCTAAACATTCAAACTTAGAAATTCGATGTGATTAGCTCTTTATAAATATTGTAAATAATTGGCTGTTTGAGTGGGGATTGTGTGATGCACTTCATGATTTGAGATTAGAGCACTCTTTGATGGCTGGCTGTGTTGACTATTTAGTTAGGAGCCAATTTGGTCGCCCCACAATTGTGGTTTTCTTACAGGGAATTGTTAGGCAAATGGCTTAGGCGCTTAGCTATGACTTGAGGTTGATTGTGAACTGGTGATTGCTATTTGAACGGGTTTGGCAAGTCCTATCGAGCATCTGGATTGCAGGAAGAACAAAGTAAATAAAATATATTTGTTGAAGTGAGTATTTGTTGCATCATTGCAATATTCTCTGGACTGACCACATCATGCGCTAAATATATTACAAACGATCTCAGTGGTAGATGACTTCTATGGAAGTATATCTCAGTTCTTACTTTTATCAGGAGGAAAGTAAAGAAGTAAAAATGTTCCCAAATGAGCCAAAATAACTGATTAAGAATGAGTTGTGATAGACCCCATTGCATGTATGTGTGACTACACATGGTAGCATCCACTCACCATGAGCGTGTGCTCTTAGGGCAATGACCGATCGTATTGCCAAGTTGTGGGGAAAGACTTGGTATCCAATGCTCCGAGCTAAATAATTGTGGAGCAAGATTCATGCTCAATATTTGTAAATAATCCCTTTTTTATATCATAAACACCTGCGCTCTACTTTGTACTGCCCCGTCCCAAAAAAGATGTCAGAATTTTTTTCAAATGTTAGATATATCTATACATTATATAGTGTAAAGATACATCTAAATTTAGAAAAATCTTTTACATCCTTCACGAGAGGGAGGGGCAATTTTTTTTTCTTCCGGATGTTTAAATATACTCAATTCATGTGCAGTATAAATCACTTCACACTATTTAGCCTAATGTCCAACGTCTTCTTCTAGGCTGCCGGGGCTTGACGGTGGGAGGACGGCAGCAGCTCGGCACACAACACATCCTCCTCGCCGGCACTCTCACTCAGCTCCCGCGGGCCTGGCCTATTCCCTATGTGGTTACTATAAAAACTGAATTCTGATTTTAATATGTTTCACGCCCTACTCCAGAAACATTGCCATGCACGCGTGGTTTCAGAAATTTACACACACGACATGTCGGGCGCTTGCATAGTATATGAACAACTTATCTAAAACTTTTGAAAAAATTTGGTCTAAACATGAGGGGATAAGAAAATAGGTATGTATGGCTTACTTAGACGTGATCAAATAGGACTCTTACGATTACGAAAGAAAGATAATACCCTTTACTATTATGGGAAAGAGACTTAGGTTTCCATATTTTTTCCTTAAACTACACATTTATGTGCCTTGACTTTCCGTGTCAAATGAAGAAACTGGTACTAACATTTTTTGTCATAAAACCCCAGCTGTAAGTTACAGGCCTAACTTTGGTGGTCTGGATATTTTGTCAAGAAAAAAATAGATCATGTCAAGTTCACGTCGGTCGGTGTCGCACATGTGCATGTTTCCGTAAATATTCATTTCTTATTAAATCATTACAGATCCAATGATAAAAACAATTTGGATGATGTGGGTTAACCCCTTGTCTCTATTTAAAACCCCTTATTTTGCTTTTAGTATATAATAGAACAAATAGATAGGGTTCCGTAATGCCTTTAGGACATTTGTTGCACAGGTTATGTGCAATTGGAATCTTCGCAATATTAATATATTTCATTTATAAAAAATGTACAATATAACCGTATGAAGCGAAAATGTTCGGTGTAAACTAAGTTATGCAAAAAATTCAACGAAGACCACATTTAATTCATTTACAAAATGCTTACATACACCACATGTTAGAAATATGATGCTCTATGAACATGGTAAACCTCAAGTTCGAACTCACAATCATTTGAAATGCATGTGACAAACAAATTTAGCATGGACATATACGTTTTAATATTTTTCATTATTTAGTTTTTTATTCAAGCAAACGGTGGAACACTGCCGTTTCAATTGGATAGAAGAAAAAAAGTTTATGTACAAAAAAAAAACTGCATTTTCGTTAAAGAGGGAACAAGGCTAAGAGCATCTCCAGCCGCGTCCCCCAAAGCGTCCCCTAAAGGGATTTTGGGCGCGCCGGACAAAAAATGCGTTCCAGCCGTGTCCCCCAAAACTCATTTTTGTCCAGCGCGCCCCGATACGGTGTCCGGCGCCCCGAGCCCATCCCCGTCCCACAGGGGACACACCGGGCACGACGGACACAACGAAAAGCGAGGCGAACCGACGCGGGCCCGATGCGTCAGCGGCTCAGAAGCCTAAAACCCCGTCGCCTACCTTTGGTCAAGCGACGTTAATGGCGTCCCTGTTTTCCCAGGCGACGCAGGGACGCGTCTCGTCGTGCATGGCCGCGTGGCCATCCGCGCCGGCGTTATTGCGTGCACCCACCCGCTGCCGCCGCTGTTTAAAGACGCTCTGCAGTTCTCACCGCTCACAAACCTTCTCGTCGCCGCCGCCTCCCCCCTCCCAGATCTTCTCCTCGCCGCTCCAAAAATGTCGAGCTCGTCCTCCCGCAAGATCGCCGCGGCGAACGGCTTCGGCCGCGGCAGCCTCACCGTGCCGGAGGCGTGGGCGCTGTACCACGCCCGGTATCCAGTCCCGCCGAACATGCGGCTGCCAAGCAGCGGCGGTTGGAAGATGGCCGTGAACAGCATTGGCGTCCCGCCGCCGCCGAAGCCGCGCACGGATCAATGGCGGGACGCCATCAAGGCCCGTCGGGCTCAACTCACCGCCGAGGAGCGGTTGGATCCGACGTGGGCGGCCGACAACAACGACGCCTGGTGGACGATGTACTTCAAGGCGAAGTACGACGTCGAGATGTATAGCACCGAAGGGCTCGTCGGCGACACCAACAACTGGAACAAGGACGGCCGCGCCAGGTTCTGGGGCGTTCCGGGGCGCACCCTCGAGAACATCATCCGCGGCATCCGCAACGGCGCTCCAAGGTTGGAGATGCCGTCGTCACCGCCGCCGTCTCCTCAATGGCAGCCGAGGAGGAGGACGTACTCATCCTCCTCACACTCTTCTTCCTCAGGACCGGCGCGATCGACGCCGTCCTCGTCGTACCGGTCGGCGCCCTACACCGTCCCCAAACGGGAGGTGAAGGAGGAGCCGGCGACGCCCGTCAACACGAGGCGTGGCGGCAGCGGCCGGCGAGCGGCAGCAAGGGAGGCGCGGCGGCGCCCTCCTCATCCCGAAGCCGGAGGTGAAGGAGGAGCCGGAGGAAGCGTCCACGGGCGGCGTTGCCGGCGGAGTACGAGCGGCAGCAGCGGCTCATCGCCGGCAGCCGACGACCCCGAGGACCGCCGGTGTCTGCGGGCGGCGTTCTTGGCGTCCATGAACGACAAGGACGCCTGGAGGGGCGACCTCGACGCGACGATCGCCTTGTCCATCCGCGACTCCGGCAAGCCGCTGGTGGACCTCACCGACGACGGCGAGGCAGGACCAAGCGACGCGGTGAAGGACGAGCCCGTCGACGAGCCCGTCGACGAGCGCGTCAAGCAAGAGGTCGTCACCGACGACATGTACAACTTCCAGCAGTACTACGACGCCTCCGGCCGCCGCAAGTGGTTCTAGATTAGGTTTAGTTTAAATTTAGTCAAATTTCGTTCGAATCTATGTAAGTTTGGACGAATCTTAGTCGAATCTCGTTAAGTTTAAAATTTCCGAAATTTTGTTTTGGGGACGCGACTGGGGAGCGACGTCCCCCAAAGGCGGCACGAACGAAACACGTACCCCAAACGCTCAATCTGGCGCGGTTTGGGGGACGCTTTGGGGAACGCGGCTGGAGATGCTCAAATCCCTGAACCTAACTAGCAGTTTATCTGTATTTTTAGATTGTGTTTCGAATTTGGATTTAAGTTTTGGTGACATGATTTATATGTTCTCTATGTGAAAAAAAATTGTGTGATTTTTCGCAACTTTTGGAGCGACGTTTTTGAATTTACAAGCACCCAAACGTTCTTG
>NC_061508.1:313651431-313789017 GCF_022539505.1 Lolium rigidum | reverse complement strand
TTTTGTAAAATTATGAAGGTTAATTAATTTGGGACTGGAAACCCCATTGCCAGCTCTTTTTACAAAATTATTGGATAAGCGGATGAAGCCACTAGTCCATTGGTGAAAGTTGCCCAACAAGATTGAAAGATAAACACCACATACTTCCTCATGAGCTATAAAACATTGACACAAATAAGAGGTAATAACTTTTGAAGTGTTTAAAGATAGCACTCAAGCAATTTACTTTGAAATGGCGGAGAAATACCATGTAGTAGGTAGGTATGGTGGACACAAGTGGCATAGTGTTTGGCTCAAGGATTTTGGATGCATGAGAAGTATTCCCTCTCAATACAAGGCTTAGGCTAGCAAGGTTATTTGAAACAAACACAAGTATGAACCGGTACAGCAAAACTCACATAAAAGACATATTGTAAGCATTATAAGACTCTACACCGTCTTCCTTGTTGTTCGACCCTTACTAGAAAATATCTAGACCTTAGAGAGACCAATCATGCAAACCAAATTTTAGCAAGCTCTATGTATTTCTTCACTAATAGGTGCAAAGTATATGATGCAAGAGCTTAAACATAAGCACAACAATTGCCAAGTATCACATTATTCAAGATATTATACCAATTACCACACACTAGTGGAAAACAGGGCTTCCGTGGGAGCCTTTTGTCGCGGGCGCGCCTGCACCCGCGACAAATGGCCTGGCCACGTCGCCCCGAAACCATGTGGAGCGCGCGGAGGCTTTTGTCGCGGCCTTGTGTCGCGGGCCGTATTACGACCCGCGACAAAGGGGTAGGAGCGACGTGGCCACCCCTTTTGTCGCGGGTCGTAATACGGCCCGCGACAAAATGTCCCCGCCCTATATATAGAAGCAGCCAGCCACCCCCCCCACCTCATTTTTTCCTTGGTGGTGAAGGTGGAGGTGTATGCTAGCTCATTTTTTCTACATGTGCACAAGAGGTGTTTGATGGAATGCTTGTGAGAGGGATGCCACTTGGTTTATTTGATAAGATTTCTCCTCTTTTTGATCCAAAAAGGTTAGCAACTATTTTCTTGACTATATATATATGCATAGTCCGTACAATACTAATTTTAGCAAGGTGATTGCATCCGATACATATATAATTGTGCTTATGATGCGGATGAGTCATCCATGGATGTACGGTAACCGATGTGCTCCCGCTTTCGTAGAGGGCGTGAATTCTTTCTTGCTTGTGGCCGAGGCCAACAAGTCGAAGCAAGGTTTTATGTGCTGTCCATGTCTAAAATGTAAGAACGAGAAGGATTACTCTTGCTCAAGAGATATTAAGAGCCACCTGCTTCGGTTTGGGTTCATGTCCAGCTTATAATGTTTGGACCAAGCACGGAGAAGAAGGGGTTATGATGGAAGACGGCGATGAGGAAGAAGATAATGATGAGAAGTATTATCGATCTATGTTCTCTCGAATGCTTTGATACCGCAATGGACGACAATGAAGAAGAAGGAGGTGAAGAACGTGCATCGGATGATCCCGTTGATGATGATCTTCGTCGGGCCATTTCGATGCAAGAAGAGATCGTGACACGGATAAGGAGAGGTTGCAGCTCGACAAGATGTTAGAGGACCACCACAAATTGTTGTACCCAGTGTTGTGAAGATGGGCATAGAAAGCTGGGTAGCATATTGGAATTGCTGAAATGGAAGGCAGCAGGTCGGTGTGACCGACTCGGGATTTGAGAAATTGATGATAATATTAAAGAAGTCGTTTCCAAGAAATAATGAATTGCCCGTCGAGACATATGAAGCAAAGAAGCTTGTCTGCCCTCTAGGATTAGATGTGCGTAAGATACATGCATGCATTAATGATCGTATCCTCTACCGCGGTGAGAAGTACGAGAATTTGAATAAATGCCCGATATGTGGTGCATTGCGGTATAAGATCGTAAAAGATGACCCCGGTGATGTTGAGGGCGAGCCACCCAGGAAGAGGGTTCCCGCGAAGGTGATGTGGTATGCTCCAATAATACCACGGTTGAAACGTTTGTTCAGAAACAAAGAGCATGCCAAGTTGTTGCGATGGCACATGGAAGAACGTAAGAAAGACGCGATGTTGAGGCACCCCGCCGATGGTCGGCAGTGGAGAAACATCGGGAGAGAGTTTCCGGATTTTGCAGTGAGGCAAGGAACTTATACTTTGGTCTAAGTACGGATGGCATGAATCCTTTTGGGGAGCAGAGCTGCAGCTCACAGCACCTGGCCCGTGACTCTATGTATCTACAACCTTCCTCCTTGGTTGTGCATGAAGCGGAAGTTCATTATGATGCCGTTGCTTATCCAAGGCCCAAAGCAACCGGGCAACGACATTGATGTGTACCTAAGGCCATTAGTCGATGAACTTTTGGAGTTGTGGGCCAAACCAGGTGTACGTGTGTGGGATGAGCACACGGAGCAAGAATTTGACCTACGAGCGTTGCTATTCGTAACCATCAATGATTGGCCTCGCTCTCAGCAACATTTCAGGACGTGACGAACAAAGGATACAATGCATGCACACACTCGTTTAGATGAGACTCGAAAGTAAATATTTGGGAAAAAGCGAAAAGTTGTGTACCCGTTCAATCGTCGTTTCCTTCCGCGCAAGCATCCCTTAAGGAAAAAGGCAAGCATTTCGATGGCGAGGCGTACCGCCGTCCGAAGCCCGTCCCCCGTAGTGGTGCCGATATATTTGACATGGTCAAGGATTTAAATGTTATCTTTGGAAAGGGTCCAGGCAATGCCGACTCGTTCCGAAAGACGATGACGGACACGCGCCCATGTGGAAGAAGAAATCTATTTTCCGGGAGCTAGAATATTGGAAAGTCCCGGAAGTCCGCTCCGCAATCGACGTGATGCACCCGACCAAGAATCTTTGTGTGAATATTCTAGGTTTTCCGGGCGTGTATGGAAAGACAAAAGATACAACGTAAGCACGGGAGGACCAGGAACTTCATAAAGGACGAAACGGCAATCATCCAGGGCAGCTTGTAGGGCCTCGCCGCCTATGCTCTTACCAAACAAGAGAAGGAGATCTTTTTTGAAGCCCTATTCAGTATCAAGGTTCCGTCTGGTTTCTCGTCGAATATAAAGGGGATAGTAAATATGAAGGAGAAAAATTCCAGAACCTCGAAGTCCCATGACTCGTCACGTGCTTATGACACAATTGCTTCCGATTGCATTGAGGGACTTCTACCGTAAAATGTTCGACTAGCCATTGTGAAGATATGTGCATTCCTGAACGCAATTTCTCGAAGGTAGTGGATCCGTAAACTTTGTCGAGATTACAGGAAGATGTGGTCCAATGTCTTGTCGCCTTCGAGTTGTTGTTCCCACCATCCTTCTTCAATATTATGACGCACCTCCTCGTTCACCTAGTTGAAGAGATTAGAATTCTCGGTCCCGTATTTCTACACAATATGTTCCCCTTCGAGAGGTTCATGGGAGTCTTAAAGAAATATGTTCATAACCGAGCTAGGCCGGAAGGAAGTATCTCAAAGGGCTACGGAACTCGAGGAGGTCATTGAGTTTTGTGTTGACTTTCTTCCCGACCTTAAGCCGATTGGTGTTCCTGAATCTCGTATGAGGGGAGGCTGACTGGAAAAGGCACACTAGGAAGGAAAGCAACGGTGTGGAGGGACAAGATTTCTTTCAATCAAGCGCACTACACAGCTCTATACAATTCCAGCTTGGTGGCTCCGTACATCGAGAAACATAAGAATGTTTTACGAGAAATAAACCCGGGCCAGCCCGAGTCCTTGATTACACGTCAACACATGAATACCTTCGGCAGCTTGGTTGCAAAGACATCTCATTAATGACCCATCTGCGGTGGAGCAGCTGTACTTGTTGGCCAGGTTACCATCTTCAAACATATGTACATTCCAAGGGTACGAGATAAATGGGAATACATTTTACACGATCGACCAAGATAAGAAGAGCACCAACCAAAACAGCGGTGTCCGCTTCGATGCAACAGACGAGAATGGGCAGACCACCACATATTATGGATACATAGAGGAGATATGGGAACTTGACTATGGTCCCACTTTTAAGGTCCCTTTGTTTCGGTGCAAATGGGTGAAGCTCAGCGCTATACATATTGACGATAAGTACGGTATGATAACAAGTGGATCCCAACAATCTTGCGTACCCGGACGAGCCTTTTGTCCTAGCCAGCGAGGTGGCTCAAGTTTTCTACGTGAAGGACATGTCTAGCAAATCAAGAAAAAGAAATCAACAAAAGAATACATCAATCGAGGAGCCAAAGCGCCACATAGTTCTTTCGGGGAAAAGAAACATCGTGGGAGTGGATGACAAGACAGACATGTCGAAGATTATAATAAGTTTAAAGAAATTCCGCCCTTCACGGTGAAAATTGACCCAAGCATCTTGCTAAATGATGAAGATTCTCCATGGCTACGGCGTAGAAGATCACAACACTAGATGGCGATGTAATAATGTATTCTTCATATATAGTTCCCAAGACAATCTCTACATTTATGTAATAATGAAGATTAAACTCGTGCTTGGCTTGTTGATCTCGCTTGGCAAGGCGTATCGATGCTCCTTTTATAGGCACGGCACCGCTTCTACTTTGTCTTATTACTTCGACAGCCGTCGTGCGCTACATGCTTTATCTCATCGAGCAGAGGCGTCCACCCACGCGTCCTTATCCCGCCGACACCTTTAGTCGCGGTTGCAGCCACCAACCGTGACAAAAGGTTACCGACACATCCTTATCCTCGCCGACAGCCTTTAGTCGCGGTTGCAGCCACCAACCGTGACAAAAGGTTACCGACACATCCTTATTATCCTGCCGACATCTTTAGTCGCGGTTGCAGCCACCAACCGTGACAAAAGGCCCTCCTAGATAAGCCTCCCCGCCTTTTGTCGCGGTTTGAGCCTCCACCCGGGATGAAAGTTTCGCGCGCCACTTCGTTCCCGCCTATTTTCTTCCCGCATTCCCGCCATTTTCCACTATATATATGTAGGCTTGGACTCTCATATCTGCAAACCTCATCACTCTCTCCCATGGCTTCCATCGTATGTCTAACACCCCGGAGGCGGAGGCGCTTGCGCCTCGAACTACCCCCGCCCGCCCGGCTACCGCGTCCCGACCGGCCGGTTGCCGAGCGTCGGAGGCGTACCGGTCCCTCCTATCCCCGTAGGTGTGCCACGCGAGATGGCCATCACGAACCACTACTATTTCGAGCTCACGCCCGAGCAGCGGAGGAATCCCCGAGTGGCATCCCGACTACAGCCCGACTTGGGACAGCTTCTTCATCAATCGGCGTGAGAGGGCGGCTGCCGTGTACGAGGAGGACGGCCCGCCTCCTTCGAACTTCAACGAGGCCGGCCGTCGGATGTGGTGGCGCGGCCGGACTCTCCGCAGCGTCCCGGCCTATCGTGGCCCCCGCCCGCGCTACCCTCAATCCCAGCCCACGCGTGGTCATCCGCCGAGGTTCGACAACCGCGACCCCGATGCTAGCGACGATGACGTCGGCGACTTTGATGACTACAAGTGGCGACGTGTATAGGACTAGGCACGACTATGATTGAATGGCTCCAACATTCGAATCTAGCCATGTATCTTATTTTTCAGCTTGAGCTCCGTACTTTAATTTCAGTTCAATCGTAATAAATTTCGTGTCAACCACTTTATTGAACAAAAACAACCGACAACGACTTTATAAACTAAATTTAAACTAATAGAACCGACAACGACTTTATTGAAATTACAATAAAATAGATAAATTACTAGTCTAGTCTCTACTCGTCGTCGGAGGTTGTCTCCGTCCAAAGGTCATCCCACCGAGGGTCGTTTTCGGTCCAAGTTGTATTCGAGTTCTCGAGCTCGAAGGCGGCGACGGCCCGACGGTTGCGCCCGTTGGACCTGCGTTGTGCCCTAAGGTTAGCAAAGAACGCGTCGGGGGACCGCGCCCTCCACCGGCGCATCAACCGCTCGCCGCGCTCGGCGATGGCGATCCCGCGCTGCACCCGGCGATGCCGGCGACGGTCCTCGTCGGTGACGAGGCACGGCGGTGGCGCGAGGAACTCCGCCTCCTCTAGCGATTCAACATCCGGAAAGTTGATGTCGTGCCCCGGCCGCCGAAGCGCCACGCCGCCGCGTCGTAAGCGCGCGCCGCCTCCTCCGGCGTGTTGTACGTGCCGAGGGTGAGGCGGAAGCCACCGGCGCGTATCTCGGCGGTGAACCTACCGCTCGGATGCACTCGAACGCCACGGAAACCGGACGCCCCTCGACGACATGGAGGCATCCCGGAGATGAATGAGCGGAGGCGGTGGCGACGTGTGGTTGCGCCCGCACTCGTCGCTCTATATAGCGCACGCGGGGCATGGCACGTGTTAGCGGTGGCTACACGCCGCACGCCGGCGTCGGCGGGGTGAGGCACGTGGCAGCGGTGGCTACACGTCGCACGCCGGCGCCGGCGGGGCGAGGCACGTGGAAGAGGTGGCGACACGTGGCACGGGGACGCGACACGAGTGGATATGATGCGAGATGCAAATAGTTATATGGATATCATATTCATGTTCATTGGATTTTTCTGATCAATTTTCATATATAAAACTTTTCTTTTTGAGTTACCATTTAAAAGTTATTGAAATAATAGTTTTTATTAAAAAAAACAGAAAAACAAAAAACAGAAAAAAACAGAAACACAAAAATCGTTGCAGGCCTGATCCGCGTGAAGCGCATCCAACGGCTCCAGTGCCGTTTGAATCCAACGGCCTCGGGAGCCGTTGGATGCGCTTCACGCGGATCGGCCGCCTCCCTCCCACCCCTTTTGTCGCGGGTCGAGCCACGGCCCGCGATAAAGGACCCTCTTGTCGCGGGTGGTGGCACGACCCGTGATAAAAGGGGGCCTTTATCACGGGTCGTGCCACCACCCGCGACAAAAGGGGTTAGGTATAAATACCTAACCCCGCGGGCGGAGCCCCCACCCGCGACACACGGAGGCCAACACTTAGCGAAATTCACGCCGCCAGGCTGCCGGATTTTGCCGTGCCGCCGTCGATCCGCCGCGCCGGCCGCCGCCGTCGATCTCCTCCTCGCCGCGCCGTCGCCGCCGTAGGCCTCCTCGAGCTCCCTCTCGCCGCGCGTGCCCTCTCGCCGCCCGCGCCCGCTCGCCGCCGCCGATTGCCGCCGTCGATGCCGCCGCGCGTGCCGCCCGCGCCGTCGATTGCCGCCGTGCCGCGCGCCCGCCGCCGCCGCCCTGTGCCCGTGCCGGCCCCGCCGCCGCGCCGCCGCGCCCCCTCCGCAGGTACAAGCCGCCGGCCATGTGCGCAGGCGCCGGCGCGGGCGCCCCCGGCCGGCCCTCTTTTTTTTTAATTTTTTTTTTCTTAGTTAGATAATTTGTATAATTAGTTAGTTCATTTTTGTAATTAGTTATTAGTTAGTTTATTTTTGTATATAGACATTTTAGTAATTAGTTATTAGTTAGATAATTAGTATGTAATTAGTTAGTTCATTTTTGTATATAGACATTTTAGTAATTAGTTATTAGTTAGATAATTAGTATGTAATTAGTTAGTTCATTTTTGTATATAGACATTTTAGTATGTAATTAGTTAGTTCATTTTTGTAAGTATTTTGTTGTAATTAGTTAGTTTATTTTTGTTGTAATTAGTTAGTTCAAATTTGTAGTTTAAATTTTGTAAGTATTTTGTTGTAATTAGTTAGTTTATTTTTGTTAAATGTAATTAGTTAGTTCAAATTTGTAGTTTAAATTTGATTAGTTAGTTCAAATTCGGATCGGCCGCCGACACACCCCTCTCGCAAACACCCGCCGACACACCCCTCTCGCAAACACACCCCTCTCGCAAACACCCGCCGAGACCCCTCTCGCAAACAACTGACGTCGACTCCCTCCCCCTCGCAAAAACCCGTCGCCGACACCCTCCCCCTCTCGCAAACACGCGCCCTCTCCCGCTCGCAAACACGCGCCGACACCCCTCTCCCTCTCGCAAACACGCGCACTCTCCATCTCGCAAACACGCGCCGACACCCCTCTCCCTCTCGCAAACACGCGCCGCCGAGACCCTCTCCCTCTCGCAAACACGCGTCGCCGACACCCCTCTCCCTCTCGCAAACACGTGTCGCCGATTAGGGTTAGGGTTTGGTTTGTGTTTGATTAGGGTTAGGGTTTGGTTTGTGTTTGAACATTTACTTATCGATTTAATTCTTTTGCGTAAACAATGGATCAATTCGAACGGGACTTGGAACAGGAAGACATATTCGAGGACATGATCCGCGATGGTACGTGAAGCCGACCGAGCCGTCTCCGGTGATGGAGAAGCCGACGGCTCCGGTCATGGAGAACCCGACGGCTCCGGTCATGGAGAAGCCGACGGCTCCGGTGACGGAGAAGCCGACGGCTCCGGTGACGGAGAAGCCGACGACGGCTCCGGTGACGAGGTATTAATGGAATTCTATATGTACATATGTATTGAGGCATTAGTATAGAGGCATTAATGCAATTCTATATGTATTCTCTTAGGCCTCCGAAGATAAGATAGAGAAACGAGGCCCGGCAAAGAAGTTGACCAAGAAAGACCACTTCACAATTGAAGTTATATCACCGGAAGGCCAACCGGTGGCACCCGAGAATGTCGGAGTGAAGTTCAAAAATCAGTGCGGAGTTGTGGTTAGAGATCGTGTCCCGATCACTGTCAGAGAATGGAACAAGACGAAGAATGTGTCCGAAAATCAGGTTGCCGATAGGTACAAGGACACACTTTTCGTAGACCTCATGGCACATTTCACTTTGCCGCATTTGGGATCGGAGTCCGAGAATGCTAAGCAGCGAGAGCTAGTGAAGAAATGGGCTCTTAAGAAGATGGGCGAACTTTTCCGGGCGTATAAGAACCGGTTATGGAAAAATTATAAGAAAGACAAGAAGCCTCCGATATTCGAGAACTACCTAGCGAAGCAGGAGCATAACTCGGGAAGAATTTGTGAGGTACAAAGAATCGAGGAGGCTGTGAACTCCGTCGACGAAAAACAAGAAGAATGCAAGCGAGAAGAAATATCACCATCATACGGGGCGAGGGGGCTACGGAAGAGCCATGCCTAAGTGGGATGCACAAGAGGCTGAGATGGAGCCGAACGGGATCACTCCGTAACCCACGCGAGAAGGATGGGACATAAGGGCTCGAAATTGGTTCCTCGCGCATGGCTGTGAGTATGACATGAAGACAGGGAACATTGTTGAAAGTGACACCGGGGTTAGGGTACCCGTGCAAAAATGGATTGAAGTGACGACAGATATAAAGGCGGGAAAACTAAAGTTTGCTCCCGATAGAGAGAAAGACTTGCCGACGCTTGTCCTCGGTAATCCCGAGAAGGGAGGACGAACAAGAGGCTTCGGCCCTAGTGTTCCGTGGTCGCTTGGGTTTCCGGCCGACGCGGAGACTTATAGAAGCCGAGCGAGAGCTAAACAACGCCAGCCGGAGGTGCAGAATGACCGGATGGCCGAGTTCCAACGCCGACTTGACCAGCAGCAGCGGAGCTTCAGCAGCAGCAGCCGGGAGATAAATGAACTAAAAGGACAGCGCCCGCCGATAATACCGCTGAAATATCTCGCCGACGAGACAGACAGCCGTGGCCGACTCGGAGGCCCCTCCTACACGGATGATGATAGATGCCGGTCCCGGCGACCCCTTGGATGGAATCAAGGAGACAACACCTTGTGATCTCCATGAGGTGTTCGGGAAGGTTTCGTTAAGGTGGCGGTCGGCTATGTCTTACCGGCATTTGGACCTGAAGGTGAGCCGGCAACATGGCATGGCAATCCGATTCCAGCTGGCTATGCTCGTGTCGGGGTGGATTCAGCTTGTCCCGCAGTGGGGAGACATTGGAGCTCCATATCCCCGGAGGTGATGGGGGGCTTACACTCGGAGAGGTGCCGGGAGAAATCATTCTCTCGGGAAAAGAAGAACATCGAGCTGCCAGGCTGGGTAGCACCTAGTACCGGTCGTCCCAGCAGGTCACCATCACCTCCTCCAGGTGATCGCAAGCCACCATCACCTCCTCCTACCGATCACATGTCGACACCATCACCCCGTGGGTACGACGTCGACCACGACATCGGTACTCCATCTCCATCTCCAGCCGCCGCCGCCTCCGCCCACTAAGACTCGGAATGCACCCAGCCGGAAGCGTTTCAAGAGTCCTCGTCCCCAAGAGGTCGCCCCTCCCAAAAGTACCAAAGGTTCCTCCCCCCGTCCTTGGGATCTTACCGTCGAGGAAAATGCGGCCGCTGTTGCGAAACACAACTATGATCATTTCCATAAGCCAAAACCTCCAGCGCCGTAGCCATACACAGAGAAGCAAATAGAATATGCTACTAGTTTTCTGAACACACCATCGCAAGTATGAGTTACACGAGAAGAAGGATGACTATACACGCACTCTTGCGAAGGTAATTGACCAAAAGAAGGATGAAAAGGCTAAGGAGAAGGACATTGCCGGCACGGGCAAATCATCGGCTAGAAGTGCGGATGAGAAAAGGTCAAGTTCAACAAGTGCACCCCTCAAGGCCAAGCAAACGACAAAAGGCAAAAAGAGAAAGGAAGTTCCCCTCCTCGGTGCTCAGCCCAAACAATCGATCCCAAGCACTCAAAGTGTTTAATGTTCCCAAGGTATACCAGGAACATGGTGGTTTCGATATGGAAGAAGCTGCTAGCCTAGCGGCTGCCTCGTAAAGTTTCCGTGGAGGAATTGCTACTTGCAGCAGATGCTGCACTACCCATCGCCGATATAGCTCCTAAATTTGTCTACGGGGCCGACTTGGTCGCAGAGAGCAGCTGCATAAACTACCAACACATATGCGGAATTTGCATCGGTGGTACCTTGATGCATGCAAGGAGAAAAAATGTACATCGTGGCGAGTATACCATGGGAATATTACTACCGAAAGGAGGAGATCCATATTGAGATGAATGAACTCGGCAGCTTATTCAATCTAGAAGCCCTCGACAAATCTCTCATGAGTTGCTATTGCTTGTAAGTTGTTAACTACATATAAGTTCATTTTCATTCAGTTCATGTTCGTTTTCATTGCATATATATACTCATTATATCTTATGGGTTCTCTTTGCGGACTGAAGATCGGTGAGTGCAAAAGTAATAATATTATCAATGTTGGGTTTGTTGACCCGGATAAAATACATGTTGAAACGGTGAAGCATAAACGCGAAGAAACGGGGGGAAACCTACTAAGGTTTTTGGGGCAGCAATATTTCTGTGATTCAATATTGTTTCCTTACAACTACGAGTGAGAGTCTTAATGATCTTTTATATATGCACATTCAATTTTTCTTACTCGATGTTAAGTGTAATTCCCGACGTATATGCATAACATGTGCAGCTTCCACTGGATTCTACTAGACATTCAACCCGATAAGGGAATAGTTGAAGTAAAAGACCCACCGAGTAGAGGCCCGGACGGGTTCCGGGACTTGCAGAAGTTGCTCCAAGTGTAATTTCCTTCATCGCCGCGCTTTATCTTTCGTGAGATATCAATTAATTATCCACTCATTCAATCATTCTTTTGCATGGCAGGGCTTGGCAAGCTTTGAAGAATGTTCATAAGGAGATTACCTTTGCAAACAAGCTAACATTTAATCTCGTACCGTGCCCCCGGCAGCCACAAGGGACGAATCTATGTGGATACTACGTTTGCGAGTCCATTCGCATGTTAACCACCGAGAAGCGGAACAGAAATAAATTCAACGTAAGCAATAACATTCACAACTTTATTTATTATCATCAATATTTCGTTATCAAGACTGATATAGTCATACTCATCTCATTTTCGTATATAGGTCGACTTCATGCGGGACGGACTCCAACCAAAGGAACACGCACTAGGAATCGCGGAGGAACCGGCGGGACTTTTGGTTAGAGAAGTAATAAACAACAAAGGCTTGTTTAGTCCGGATAGTTGTTCTACCTCCAAATAGACGGTCGTTAGTACCGTTTGTCGATCGTGAGCTCCATGTATATATGTAGGGAACCTACGAATATGTGTAAGGGGAATCGACTTCGCTTCCAATCTTTGTTTGATCGATCTATATATATATAATGAATGAATGTGTACAACTTCTAGTAGCGTACAAATATATGCAACTTTTATTTTCGGACGAAAAAAATGAAATAACAGGCGGTCGGTGGCGGGGGGAGGGGTGCTGCACCCCTCAAACCCTAAAGCGTGAAGCGTTGTGCGCGCGCCACGTAGAGGGCCTTTTGTCGCGGGTGGTAATACCGCCCGCGACAAAAGGGCTCGTGCCTCGCGCGCCCCGCGGCTGCCACGTGGTGGACCTTATGTCGCGGGTCGTAAGTGACCCGGGATAAAAGGCCACCCTTTTATCGCGCCTTGCTTGTCGCGGCTGGCCGCCCGCGACAAAAGGCCCTAACCACCCGGATCAAAAGGCCTGTTTTCCACTAGTGACATGTAGCATTTTCCGTTTCCAACCATATAACAATTTAAGGAAGCAGTTCAACCTTCGCCATGAACATTATGAGTAAAGCTAAGGACATATTTGTCCATATGCAACAGCGGAGCGTGTCTCTCTCCCACACAATG
This sequence comes from Lolium rigidum, assembly GCF_022539505.1. NCBI lineage: Eukaryota > Viridiplantae > Streptophyta > Magnoliopsida > Poales > Poaceae > Lolium > Lolium rigidum. The sequence continues at coordinate 313,776,402 of NC_061508.1, read as the reverse complement.
AATGCTAGGATCCACTTTATTCAAACAAAAACAAAAATAAAAACATACAGACGCTCCAAGCAAAGCACATAAGATGTGATGGAATAAAAATATAGTTTCACTAGAGGAACCTGATAATGTTGTCGATGAAGAAGGGGATGCCTTGGGCATCCCCAAGCTTAGATGCTTGAGTCTTATTGAAATATGCAGGGATGAACCACCGGGGCATCCCCAAGCTTAGAGCTTTCACTCTCCTTGATCATATTGTATCATCCTCCTCTCTTGATCCTTGAAAACTTCCTCCACACCAAACTCAAAACAACTCATTAGAGGGTTAGTGCATAATCAAAATTCACATGTTCAGAGGTGACATAATCATTATTAACACTTCTGGACATTGCACAAAGCTACTGAAAGTTAATGGAATAAAGAAATCCATCAAGCATAGCAAAACAGGCACTACGAAATAAAAGGCAGAATCTGTCAAAACAGAACAGTCTGTAAAGACGAATTTTTTTAGGAGCACCAGACTTTCTCAAATGAAAATGCTCAAATTGAATGAAAGTTGCGTACATATCTGAGGATCACTCACGTAAATTGGCAGAATTTTATGGGTTACCTACAGAGGCTACTGCTTAAATTCGTGACAGCAAGAAATCAGTTTCTGCGCAGCAATCCAAATCTAGTATGAACCTTACTATCAAAGACTTTACTTGGCACAACAATGCAACAAAACTAAGATAGGGAGAGGTTGCTACAGTATTAACAACTTCCAAGATTCAAATATAAAACAAAAGTACTGTAGTAAAATCATGGGTTGTGTCCCAAGAAGTGCTTTCTTTATAGCCATTAAGATGGGCTAAGTAATTTTAATGATGCACTCCCAAGAAATAAGAGTTGAAGCAAAAGAGAGCATCAAAAAGCAAATTCAAAACACATTTAAGTCTAACCCAATTCCTATGAAAAGGAATCTTGTAAATAAACAAGTTCATGAAGCATAATGCAACAAGCATAGAAAGACTAGACAAGCGCAACTTCAAGATTTTCAGCAAAAAGAGAGGTGTTTTAGTAACATGAAAATTTCTACAACCATATTTTCCTCTCTCATAATAATATCCAGTAGCATCATGAGCAAACTCAACAATATAACTATCAAATGAAACATTCTTACCATGAGTCTCATGCATAAAATTATTACTCTCCACATAAGCATAATCAATTCTATTAGTTGTAGTGGGAGCAAATTCAACAAAGTAGCTATCATTATTATTCTCATCAAGTGTAGGAGGCATAGTATAATCATAATAAAATTTACTCTCCATAGTAGGTGGCACCAAAAGACCACTATCATTATAATCATCATAAATAGGAGGCAAAGTATCATCAAAGAAAATTTTCTCCTCAATGCTTGGGGGACTAAAAATATCATGCTCATCAAAACCCCAGCTTCCCCAAGCTTAGATTCTTCCATAGCTTTAGAAATAATAGTGTTCATACTAATAACATTGCTACTAGCATGCAAATAAGGTTCAATAGGTTTTTTCATTTTCACATCAAACAATCCATGTCTTAACTCAGGAAATAGCTTCAAAAGCTCATTGTTACTTTCCATTATGCTTAACTAGTGAAATAAAAACATGCATGATATTAAGTAAAGTAAAAAAAGTAACCAATTTTTTTTTGTTTTCGATATAATGCAGCAAACAAAGTAGTAAATAAAATAAAGCAAGACAAAAACAAAATAAAGAGATTGGAAGTGGAGACTCCCCTTGCAGCGTGTCTTGATCTCCCCGGCAACGGCGCCAGAAAAAGAGCTTGATACGCGTACATCACGCGTCCGTTGGGAACCCCAAGAGGAAGGTGTGATGTGTATAGCAGCAAGTTTTCCCTCAGTAAGAAACCAAGGTTTATCGAACCAGTAGGAGCCAAGAAGCACGTTGAAGGTTGATGGCGGCGGAGTGTAGTGCAGCGCAACACCAGGGATTCCGGCGCCAACGTGGAACCTCCACAACACAAACAAATTACTTTACCCCAATGTGACAGTGAGGTTTTCAATCTCACCTGCTTGCTGTAACAAAGGATTAGATGTATAGTGTGGATGATGATTGTTTGCAGAAAACAGTAGAACAAGTATTGCAGTAGATTGTATTCGATGTAAAGAATGGACCGGGGTCCATAGTTCACTAGTGGTGTCTCTCCCATAAGAAATAGCATGTTGGGTGAACAAATTACATTTGGGCAATTGAAAAATAAAGAGGGCATGACCATGCACATACATGTTATGATGAGTATTGTGAGATTCAATTGGGCATTACGACAAAGTACATAGACCTCTATCCAGCATGCATCTATGCCTAAAAAGTCCACCTTCAGGTTATCATCCGAACCCCCTCCAGTATTAAGTTGCAAACAACAGACAATTGCATTAAGTATGGTGCATAATGTAATCAACAAATACATCCTTAGACATAGCATTGATGTTTTATCCCCAGTGGCAACAACACATCCACAACCTTAGAACTTTCTATCACTGTCCCAGATTTAATGGAGGCATGAACCCACTATCGAGCATAAATACCCCCTCTTGGAGTTACAAGTAACGACTTGGCCAGAGCCTCTACTAATAACGGAGAGCATGCAAGATCATAAACAACACATAGATAATAGATTGATAATCAACATAGCATAGTATTCCATATTCATCGGATCCCAACAAATGCAACATGTAGCATTACAAATAGATGATCTTGATCATGTTAGGCAGCTCACAAGATCTAACAATGATAGCACAATTAGGAGAAGACGACCATCTAGCTACTGCTATGGACCCATAGTCCAGGGGTGAACTACTCACACATCACTCCGGAGGCGACCATGGCGGTGAAGAGTCCTCCGGGAGATGATTCCCCTCTCCGGCAGGGTGCCGGAGGCGATCTCCTGAATCCCCCGAGATGGGATTGGCGGCGGCGGCGTCTCTGGAAGGTTTCTTATAGGCGAAGAGGTAGGTTAGGGGCGCCACGAGGGACCCACACAGTAGGGCCGCGTGGCCAAGGTATGGGCCGCGCCGCCCTAGCGTGGCGTCGCCTCGTCGCCCCACTTCGTTTCCCTTTCGGACTTCTGGAAGCTTCGTGGAAAAATAAGATCCTGGGCGTTGATTTCGTCCAATTCCGAGAATATTTCCTTACTAGGATTTCTGAAACCAAAAACAGCAGAAAACAACAGAATCGGCTCTTCGGCATCTCGTTAATAGGTTAGTGCCGGAAAATGCATAAATATGACATAAAGTATGTATAAAACATGTGAGTATCATCATAAAAGTAGCATGGAACATAAGAAATTATCGATACGTTGGAGACGTATCAAGGAGCGCAGCGTGTCGACGTAGAGGAGGGCAGGCCTGCCGTGCAACGCACGCATGCATGCAGGGGACATCGCATCAGATCTATTTTCAGTCAAAGCATTGATCGCGCGCAGCACAGAGCATGAGGCTGCCATCGCCTAGCACACGGTACCATTTACTTCCTCCGCTTTCCCACGTAGCTTCACCAACCGGCTTCATCTCACCCAATTAATTCACTACGCCTCAACTTTCTCGCCCCGGGTCAATAAATAGTGCATCTCAACTTACTCTTCTTCTTCATCTTCTAAAAGCCTAGCCACCATGTTGTACCACCCACCCTTGAGCAGCAGCTCCGAGGTCAGCGACGAGGACAATCATCCTGACCGACACCATTGGTATGAGCGGTTGCTGCCGAAGAAGTGAGCCCGACGCGAGTGACAGGGCGGGCGGGGTGGACGCACCGCCCACATCTTCGACTCCGACTCCCCCAAGGAGGAGTCAACCGACGTATTCGTCCACAACCCTGACCCGAACGACGTCTTTATCCCCTGCTCCGAGAAGTGGTGGGAGGAGCAGTACCGCCTGGAGGCTCGTGAACTAGCTCGTGACGTGCGGAAGGAGGAGTTGAAGGAGAGGGGCGCCGAGGCACAGCGACACCGGGACAGGGAGGCACGCATCGCGGCACGGCTCCGGGAGGAGGGTTATGCCGTGTTCGACGTGACCCAGAGGGCGGCGAGGAGGGAGGACTGAATCCCAGCGAGGTGGAAGCCACCGGCGGGGCAGTAGGTCAGCCTCCCGGCGGCGAGGATGGCCGCCAGACTAGGCTAGGGTTTGGGGTGGGGCCAGCCTCAGTAGTATTTATATATTTTTAATGTGTTTTATCTATGTGTAAAAAGGCTACTATGTATATGTTCGTGTCATGACACGACAATCGTGTTTTAATGTTTTTATCTATTATGAGTGTTTTAATTTTTTTATCTATTATAATGTATTTTTATCTATTTCCTTGTTTTATGACAAATTCAAATGCTCATTACTACTCCCTCTGTTCCTAAATATAGGGTGTATAGTTTTTGGCACGGAAATTAAGAAACGCATATTGAGGGAAAGTTACAAGAGTTTTGGGCAGGATTACCCCTAAACTATTGCTTTGAGCAAATAGAGGAGTTTGCATGAGCTAAGTCCAACTGAGTGGTTCTACGCAATACACCTTATATTTTGGAGCTTTTTTCGAAAAAACTATACATCAAGGAACAGAGGGAGTACTACCTTCCACTAAAAACACTTATAAAAATACTCAGTAATATTACAAATTCATTGTCAAATTCAAATTCAAATTCAAATTTCAATCACTATTACAAACACTTATAAGAAGCGACCGTATTGGGCTTGAAAACGCACTATTGGGCCTGGCCTTTCCCAGAACCTGTCTTTGGTTTTCTTCATTTATCTGAACTTTGCAAACCCTGCACGCGTGACCTGAACAACATGGTAGTGCCAAATTATTATTGAAATTGATTGAACACTGATTACAAAGCATACGATCCATCTCATTACTATTACAAAGCATGGAAATTGTTAAGTGAACACTGATTGCTTTGTCTAACGGCTAATGATCAAGAGATAAACAAAGGTGAGAGAAATTACACAAAAATAAAATAACCCGCCCATCAAATTATCCTACTTTTTCAAATTGACAAGTTTCACTAGATGCTTGTTGATCTTCTTCAACTCCTTCACCTCCATCTCTTCCGCAACCCCTTCTGATTTCCCCACCGTAGCAGCAGATCCCAGTTGCTCCACCGCCGATGGAAAATTGAACCCCAGGGTTGCGCCCTCCATCTCAATCCTCCTGATGTACTCATCAATCCATTCAAAATGTGTGCATTTTGCCAGATCCTGATAAAAGAAATAAATTAACCCAAATTCCCAAATCGGATGAAAACGCAAAATTGGCAGAGGGGAAACTCAGATCCCACCTTCCCAGGCTCTGCTTTGCTCTTGCATTTGACAAACTCATGCCGACGTTGCCATTCTTGTCGCTCATGGTGACCAGCCTCTTCAGGGGCGCCGTCTGTGGGCAATCAGGGCAGCTACCCAACGGCATTGGACCGTAGTGTGGCCATTTGAGCTGGAGGCGGAAGAGGAGCTCGACATCGTATGTTGGCGTTGTCGCACGTCATCGTTGGCGAAGAAGGGGGAAGAGAGGATGCAGGGGAGGATGCAACGGTCAGGGATTGCTCCGGCGCAGGGGCGAGGAGACTCTATTTTGTACCAGCTGAGAGCTGTGGGTCTCATGCAGTGAGGTGGATAAGTTGTGGGTCCCGCGGTGAGGTCGAAAAGAGGTAGGTCCCGCGCTCGGAGGTGTCCTGTGCTGATCACAACTAGGAAAAGGCTTATAGCCGCACTCCTTACCGCCGACAAATACGATTTGAAGATGCCGGAGGTAATGCCTTCTAGGGGTGCCTAACTCTACCGCCAGCAAGATTGAAAGGATGACACCGGGGGTGCGTCCATTACCATCTGCGAGTTGGGCACGAAGGTGCATGCGATATAATGCGCCGCGGGGTCCCAATTGGGCCTGGCCTTAGCGCCGATGATTTGGGCCCAAAAGCGCCGGGGGTAGCTGATACGCGTACAGCACGCGACCGTTGGGAACCCCAATAGGAAGGTGTGATGCGTACAGCAGTAAGTTTTCCCTCAGTAAGAAACCAAGGTTTATCGAACCAGTAGGAGCCAAGAAGCACGTTGAAGGTTGATGGCGGCGAGATGTAGTGCGGCGCAACACCAGGGATTCCGGCGCCAACGTGGAACCCGCACAACACAACCAAAGTACTTTGCCCCAACGAAACGAGTGAGGTTGTCAATCTCACCGGCTTGCTGTAACAAAGGATTAGATGTATAGTGTGGATGATGATTGTTTGCGGAAAATAGTAGAACAAGTATTGCAAGTAGATTGTATTCGATTAAAAGAATGGACCGGGGTCCACAGTTCACTAGAGGTGTCTCTCCCATAAGATAAATAGCATGTTGGGTGAACAAATTACAGTTGGGCAATTGACAAATAGAGAGGGCATGACCATGCACATACATGATATGATGAGTATAGTGAGATTTAATTGGGCATTACGACAAAGTACATAGACCGCTATCCGAGCATGCATCTATGCCTAAAAAGTCCACCTTCAGGTTATCATCCGAACCCCTTCCAGTATTAAGTTGCAAACAACGGACAATTGCATTAAGTATGGTGCGTAATGTAATCAATAACTACATCCTCGGACATAGCATCAATGTTTTATCCCTAGTGGCAACAAGCACATCCACAACCTTAGAACTTTCGTCACTCGTCCCAGCATTTAATGGAGGCATGAACCCACTATCGAGCATAAATACTCCCTCTTGGAGTTAAGAGTAAAAACTTGGCCAGAGCCTCTACTAATAACGGAGAGCATGCACGATCATAAACAACACATAGGTATAAATTGATAATCAACATAACATAGTATTCTCTATCCATCGGATCCCAACAAACACAACATGTAGCATTACAGATAGATGATCTTGATCATGTTAGGCAGCTCACAAGACCCGACAATGAAGCACATAAGGAGAAGACGACCATCTAGCTACTGCTATGGACCCATAGTCCAGGGGTGAACTACTCACTCATCACTCCGGAGGCGACCATGGCGGTGAAGAGTCCTCCGGGAGATGATTCCCCTCTCCGGCAGGGTGCCGCAGGCGATCTCCTGAATCCCCCGAGATGGGATTGGCGGCGGCGTCTCTGGAAGGTTTTCCGTATCGTGGCTCTCGGTACTGGGGGTTTCGCGACGAAGACTATATGTAGGCGGAAGGGCAGGTCTGGGGGCCGCACGGGGGCCCCACACACTAGGCCGGCACGGGCCCCCCTTGGGCCGCGCCGCCCTGTGGTGTGGCCACCTCGTGGCCCCACTTCGTCTCCTCTTTGGTCTTCTGGAAGCTTCGTGGCAAAATAAGCCCCTGGGCGTTGATTTCGTCCAATTCCGAGAATATTTCCTTACTAGGATTTCTGAAACCAAAAACAGCAGAAAACAACAACTGGCTCTTCGGCATCTTGTTAATAGGTTAGTTCCAGAAAATGCATAATAATGACATAAAGTATGCATAAAACATGTAGGTATCATCAATAATGTGGCATGGAACATAAGAAATTATCGATACGTCGGAGACGTATCAGCATCCCCAAGCTTAGTTTCTGCTCGTCCCGAGCAGGTAAACGATAACAAAGATAATTTCTGGAGTGACATGCCATCATAACCTCGATCATACTATTGTAAGCATATGTAATGAATGCAGCGATCAAAACAACGGTAGTGACATGAGTAAACAACTGAATCATATAGCAAAGACTTTTCATGAATAGTACTTCAAGACAAGCATCAATAAGTCTTGCATAAGAGTTAACTCATAAAGCAATAAATTCATAGTAAAGGCATTGAAACAACACAAAGTAAGATTAAGTTTCAGCGGTTGCTTTCAACTTATAACATGTATATCTCATGGATATTGTCAATGCAAAGTAATATAACAAGTGCAATATGCAAGTATGTAGGAATCAATGCACAGTTCACACAAGTGTTTGCTTCTTGAGGTAGAGAGAAATAGGTGAACTGACTCAACATAAAAGTAAAAGAAAGGCCCTTCGCAGAGGGAAGCATTGATTGCTATATTTGTGCTAGAGCTTTGGTTTTGAAAACAGAAACAATTTTGTCCACGGTAGTAATAAAGCATATGTATCATGTAAATTATATCTTACAAGTTGCAAGCCTCATGCATAGTATACTAATAGTGCCCGCACCTTGTCCTAATTAGCTTGGATTACCGGGATTATCATCGCAATGCACATGTTTCAACCAAATGTCACAAAGGGGTATCTCTATGCCGCCTGTACAAAGGTCTAAGGAGAAAGCTCGCATTGGATTTCTCGCTTTTGATTATTCTCAACTTAGACATCCATACCGGGACAACATAGACAACAGATAATGGACTCCTCTTTAATGCATAAGCATGTAGCAACAATTAATGTTCTCATATGAGATTGAGGATATATGTCCAAAACTGAAACTTCCACCATGATTCATGGCTTTTGTTAGCGGCCCAATGTTCTTCTCTAACAATATGCATGCTCTAACCATTAAATGAGTGGTAAATCGCCCTTACATCAGACAATACGGACATGCATAGCAACTCACATGATATTCAACAAAGAGTAGTTGATGGCGTCCCTAGAAACATGGTTATCGCACAACAAGCAACTTAATAAGAGATAAAGTGCATAAGTACATATTCAATACCACAATAGTTTTTAGGCTATTTGTCCCATGAGCTATATATTGTAAAGATAAAGAATAGAAATTTTAAAGGTAGCACTCAAGCAATTTACTTTTGAATGGCGGAGAAATACCATGTAGTAGGTAGGTATGGTGGACACAAATGGCATAGTGGTTGGCTCAAGGATTTTGGATGCATGAGAAGTATTCCCTCTCGATACAAGGTTTAGGCTAGCAAGGCTATTTGAAACAAACAAAAGGATGAACCGGTGCAGCAAAACTCACATAAAAGACATATTGTAAACATTATAAGACTCTACACCGTCTTCCTTGTTGTTCAAACTCAATACTAGAAATTATCTAGATTTTAGAGAGACCAATTATGCAAACCAAATTTAGCAAGCTCTATGTATTTCTTCATTAATAGGTGCAAAGTATATGATGCAAGAGCTTAAACATGAGCACAACAATTGCCAAGTATCAAATTATCCAAGACATTTTAGAATTACTACATGTAGCATTTCCCGATTCCAACCATATAACAAATTAACGAAGAAGATTCAACCTTCGCCGTGAATACTATGAGTAAAGCCTAAGGACATATTTGTCCATATGCAACAGCGGAGCATGTCTCTCTCCCACAAAAAGAATTATAGGATCCATTTTATTCAAACAAAAACAAAAACAAAAACAAAAACAAACCGACGCTCCAAGCAAAGCACATAAGATGTGATGGAATAAAAATATAGTTTCAGGGGAGGAACCTGATAATGTTGTCGATGAGACGCTTGAGTCTTCTTAAAATATGCAGGGGTGAACCACCGGGGCATCCCCAAGCTTAGAGCTTTCACTCTCCTTGATCATATTGTATCATCCTCCTCTCTTGATCCTTGAAAACTTCCTCCACACCAAACTCAAAACAACTCATTAGAGAGTTAGTGCACAATCAAAATTTACATATTCAGAGGTGACTTAATCATTCTTTACACTTCTGGACATTGCACAAAGCTACTGAAAGTTAATGGAATCGAAAAATCCATCAAGCATATCAAAACAGGCAATGCGAAATAAAAGGCAGAATCTGTCAAAACAGAACAGTTCGTAAAGACGAATTTTATTGAGGCACCATACTTGCTCAAATGAAAATGTTCAAATTGAATGAAAGTTGCGTACATATCTGAGGATCACTCACGTAAGTTGGCATAATTTTCTGAGTTACCTAAAGATAATTAGTCCCAGATTCGTGACAGCAAAGAAATCTGTTTCTGCGCAGTAATCCAAATCTAGTATGAACCTTACCATCAACGACTTTACTTGGCACAACTATGCAACAAACTAAGATAAGGAGAGGTTGCTACAGTAGTAACAACTTCCAAGACAAATATAAAATAAAAGTGCTGTAGTAAAAACATGGGTTATCTCCCATAAGCGCTTTTCTTTAACGCCTTTCAGCTAGGCGCAGAAAGTGTGTATCAAGTATTATCAAGAGACGAAGTATCAACATCATAATTTGTTCTAATAATAGAATCAAAAGGTAACTTCATTCTCTTTCTAGGGAAGTGTTCCATACCTTTCTTGAGAGGAAATTGATATTTAATATTACCTTCCTTCATATCAATGATAGCACCAACAGTTCGAAGAAAAGGTCTTCCCAATATAATGGGACAAGATGCATTGCATTCAATATCCAAGACAACAAAATCAATGGGGACAAGATTATTGTTAACGGTAATGCGAACATTATCAACTCTCCCCAAAGGTTTCTTTGTAGAATGATCAGCAAGATTAACATCCAAATAACAATTTTTCAATGGTGGCAAGTCAAGCATATTATAAATTTTCTTAGGCATAACAGAAATACTTGCACCAAGATCACATAAAGAATTACAATCAAAGTCATTGACCTTCATCTTAATGATGGGCTCCCAACCATCCTCTAGTTTCCTAGGAATAGAAGCTTCGCGTTCTAATTTCTCTTCTCTAGCTTTTATGAGAGCATTTGTAATATGTTTCGTGAAAGCCAAGTTTATAGCACTAGCATTAGGACTCTTAGCAAGTTTTTGTAAGAACTTTATAACTTCAGAGATGTGGCAATCATCAAAATCCAAACCATTATAATCTAAAGCAATGGGATCATCATCCACAATGTTGGAAAAAATTTCAGCAGTTTTATCAGTTTCAGGCAGTTTTTCGCGCTTTGCATTTGAAGTGGAAACATTGCCAACACCAATTATTTTACCATTATTACTAGGAGGTGCAGCAACATGTGAAGCATTAGCATTGCTAGTGGTGGTAATAGTCCAAACTTTAGCTATATTATCTTCTTTTTCATTTTCTTCTCTTTCCCACCTAGCACGCAATTCAGCCATCAATCTTATATTCTCATTAATTCTAACTTGGATGGCATTTGCTATAGTAACAATTTTATTATTATGATTTTCATTAGGCATAACTTTCAATTTCAAAAGATCAACATCAGCAACAATACTATCAACTTTAGAAGCAAGTATATCAATTTTCCCAAGCTTTCCTTCAACAGATTTGTTAAAAGCAGTTTGTGTACTAATAAATTCCTTAAGCATGGCTTCAAGTCCAGGGGGTGTGTTCCTATTATTGTTGTAAGAATTCTCATAAGAATTACCATAGCCGTTGCCATTATTATAAGGATATGGCCTATAGTTGTTACTAGAATTGTTCCGGTAAGCATTGTTGTTGAAATTATTATTTTTAATGAAGTTTACATCAACATGTTCTTCTTGAGCAACCAATGAAGCTAACGGAACATTATTAGGATCAACATTAGTCCTACCATTCACAAGCATAGACATAATAGCATCAATCTTATCACTCAAGGAAGAGGTTTCTTCGATAGAATTTACCTTCTTACCTTGTGGAGCTCTTTCCGTGTGCCATTCGGAGTAATTAATCATCATATTATCAAGAAGCTTTGTTGCTTCACCAAGAGTAATGGACATAAAGGTACCTCCAGCAGCTGAATCCAATAAGTTCCGCGAAGAAAAATTCAGTCCTACATAAAAGGTTTGGATGATCATCCAAGTAGTCAGTCCATGGGTTGGGCAATTTTTAACCAAAGATTTCATTCTTTCCCATGCTTGTGCAACATGCTCATTATCCAATTGTTTAAAATTCATTATGCTACTCCTCAAAGATATAATTTTAGCAGGGGGATAATATCTACCAATAAAAGCATCCTTGCGTTTAGTCCATGAATCAATACTATTCTTAGGCAGAGATAGCAACCAATCTTTAGCTCTTCCTCTTAATGAGAAAGGAAACAATTTTAATTTTATAATGTCACCATCTACATCTTTATACTTTTGCATTTCACACAATTCAACAAAATTATTGAGATGGGCAGCAGCATCATCAGAACTAACACCTGAAAATTGCTCTCGCATAACAAGATTTAGTAAAGCAGGTTTAATTTCAAAGAATTCTGCTGTAGTAGCAGGTGGAGCAATAGGTGTGCATAAGAAATCATTATTATTTGTGGTTGTGAAGTCACACAACTTAGTATTTTCAGGAGTACGCATTTTAGCAGCAGTAAATAAAGCAAACTAGATAAAGTAAATGCAAGTAACTAATTTTTTTGTGTTTTTGATATGGAGTGCAAGACAGTAAATAAAGTAAAACTAGCAACTAAATTTTTTTGTATTTTGATATAATGCAGCAAACAAAGTAGTAAATAAAATAAAGCAAGACAAAAACAAAGTAAAGAGATTGGGATGTGGAGACTCCCCTTGCAGTGTGTCTTGATCTCCCCGGCAACGGCGCCAGAAAACAGTCTTGATACGTGTACAGCACGCGACCGTTGGGAACCCCAAGAGGAAGGTGTGATGCGTACAGCAGTAAGTTTTCCCTCAGTAAGAAACCAAGGTTTATCGAACCAGTACACTACAAGAAAAGTTCTGATAGACAACGTCTCAAAATCGTCCGCTAAGGGGTATTTTTCATCGCCTATGGGCCTAACCCGACGATATGGGTTCTGTTGTCGAAACTGCGTCAGGCAAAGTCCTACGACGATTTTTTCGGTCCGTCGCGCTTGGGCGCCCTTCCGCCACGGAAAATCGGACCATTGCAGAAGTGTTTCCGGGAGCCCGTTGACTGCTGACGTCATGCAAACTGACACGTGGCAGACGCCGTTAACTGGCAGTTAACGGCGTTAACCGCTGAAACCCCGTGGTAGATGGTAGGCCCACACGAGGCCTGCCACGTCTTAAGCGGGCCGGCCCATTAAGCTTGCGGGCCGGGCCAGCTGACTTAGTTTGACCGGTCAACTATATAGCTGGGCTGGTCCATTAGTTACGTGGGCCGGGCCTAACCTCTAAGGTTGACTGGTCAAAACATTAATGGGCCGGCCCACTAAGCATGTGGGCCAGGCCGAATGCACTCGTTTGACCGGTCAACAAGCAAAAGGGCCGGCCCACAAAACATGTGGGACCCACTTTCATGTTATCGGGCCGGCCCATTTACCAAGTGGGGTCCACCTTAAAGCAAGTGGGCCGGCCCAAGAAGTTATTGGGCCGGCCCAATTAGCATGTTGGTCCCACTTTCCTGCTATCGGGCCGGCCGATTTAGTGCGTGGGGTCCACATTAGATCAAATGGGCCGGCCCACCAAGCCAGTGGGCCGGGCCAAAAGCACAGGTGGATCCCACTTTCCTGTTAATGGGCCAGCCCATTTAGTATGTGGGGTCCACCATATAGCAAGTGGGCCGGCCCAACAAGATAGTGGGCCGGGCCAAAAACACAGGTGGGTCCCACTTTCCAGTTAAAGGGCCGGCCCATTTAGTATGTGGGGTCCACCATATAGCAAGTGGGCCGGCCCAACAAGCTAGTGTGCCGGGCCAAAAGCACAGGTGGGTCCCACTTTCCAGTTAAAGGGCCGGCCCATTTAGTATGTGGGGTCCACCATATAGCAAGTGGGCCGGCCCAACACGCTAGTGGGCCGGGCCAAAAACGCAGGTGGGTCCCACTTTCCTCTTAAAGGGCCGGTCCATTTAGTATGTGGGGTCCATCATGTAGCAAGTGGGCCGGCCCAACAAGACGATAGGCCGGGCCAAAAGCACAGTGGGTCCCACTTTCCCGTTAACGGCCGGCCCGATAAGTAAGTGAGCCGGCCCAAAATGAAAGTGGGTCCCACACTACTGTTAATGGGCCGGCCCAATCTGTTATAGGGCCCCGGTTGTTTGACTAGTCAACTTGCATTAAATTTCATGAGCCTAAAATCTGATATCAATGATACACACAATTACATACACAAATAAAATAACTAGGAAAATTACAAGGCAATTAATGTGCCCAAATAAAAAAAATTACATAGAATCATTGAGGACTTCTATTAGCATCATCAATAACACGTTGACATTTGGCAATCGCCTTGATTGAATCTTGTGTACTCTTGGTCAACATATCGACTACGAGACCTTAAAGCAGCAATACCATGTCTTTTATAAAGTACAGCCTTGAGATGTTCACTTGTTTGATGAAAAGAATGGTCTAGGTTGACGGCTATGAGAGGATGCATCGGAACAAAGATCGGAACTTTTTGTGGGCCTCTCTTCTAATGAAGATTGCTTCATCGAACCGCATTCGATAATAATGCAAAAAGAGTTAAACGATGAACTATGCAAACATGTATTAAGCATTGTCGATATGAGATAGTCACAAGTACTAAGCGCGGACTTACATTATATCGTTGCATAGGCTCACGCCGGAACCTTTTTGCGCTCTATCTTCTACTAAGGACTTCTTCATTACAATCGCATTCTAGTAATATTGCAAACATAGTTACAACAGTGAACTATTCAGACATTTATTATGCAATGTAGATATAAGATAATAACAAGTTGCATAAATAAGACAATGTATGGAACTTGTACTAAGCAGACTTACATCATAATGTTGCACAGGGTCGCTTTGGCGACTATCTTCTAATGATGACTGCTTCACTAAAACTGCATTCTGATAATATTGCAAAAATAGTTACAACAATTAACTATTCAAACATGTATTACGCAATGTAGAGATCAGATAACAGCATGTAGCGTAACATACCGGCTCGCTCGCAGGTCCTTCTCTTGCGTGCACTAGTCGTGGTCGACATGCTCGTCATTTTAGGTTCAGCCATCAAGTGAAATGCTAATCCTCCCGCTCCATTGTCCTTAATCCGTGTTTAGATATCACATTTAAGACCAAGTCGACTGGTTTCAAATAACAAAAAACTTGAGCCGCCAAATGAATAAGCCAATATTTACCGGATATCAGATTAAAACCAACTAGATGTTGCTTTGCATGAGATACGAATTTTAGACATTCGTATTTAGAGTAGGGTAATGCCAAGGTTTTCCACATAAAGTAAACTCGGCATTAAGAATGACCAAATGTCAGGTTCAAATAACCTTCGCAGTTGCTCCAAGACAAGCATATCAAATAGGCAGAAACATAGTAAAGCATGGATGGCATTGCCATGGCAGGGTTCCAAGTGTTTATCTCTTGCATAAGGAACAATGCATAAAGGTTATAGATAATAACGGAAGTAAACTGCCAAAGTTACCAACCAAGAACTCAGATTCCAACCTTCCCTAGCGTCCCCGCTGTTAATTTTGGATATTCTAAGTGGTTCGCATGATCAATTCCTAGGAAAAATAACATTGACAAGTTAGTCTACGATAATACAAAGACCAGACATGCACGCAGCAATAACTATACAAGTCGTGCGACAGAGCATTCATGGAAAAAAATAGCTATAAGCTAAAGACGAGGTATAAGAGCAAGCAGATTGGAAATGCACATAGCATGATTATAAAAGCAGTAAAAGAATAGCAGACACGAGAAAACAGCTAGCGGCTAGCGGTGAGCTAATGACGTGGTATAAGAACAACCAGATTGGAAATGCCCATAGCATGACTATAAAAGGAATAGCATGCAGTACAAAAACAGTTGGCAGCAAATGAATGGGTCCCCTATAAATATGTGGATGCACACAGGTGTCGATAGAATGAACAAGTATGGCAGCGACCGGATAATGCTTTGGTACTCGTACAATATTTAAACGAACTTCATGCGAAGTAACACATCAAGAAATTTAATGGCATATGAGATCTGCAAATAACTACACAAAACATGGCTAAAGAAACACCGCGATCTAACGGGCCAGCGTACTAACCAAGCTGCGGCGGGGTGGACGGGGGTGGCAACTTGCATTCCAGCGGCGGCGAACGCGGGAGACGATGAGTCGACCCTGTTTCAGTAGAAGCGGGCGTTAGTGAAGCGGATCCGGTTGGCCGGCAAGGGATTCGGTGAAGTTGATACAGCCGCTGCGCCGAGGTAGTCGGTGGAATAGATCGGCTCTACGTGGGGGGGGGCGCGGTGAAGTAGACACGGTTGCGTTGGAGAGGATCCGGTGCGTCGACAGGAAAGGCGTTGATTGCTACGCTGTGGGCGAGGTCGGCGGTGAAGCAGATCCGTCGGTGGCGAGGTCGGCGGTGAAGCAGATCCGTCGGTGGCGAGGGCGGCGGGGGAGCGGATCAGGTGGGTGGACAACCAACACGATCAAGGCTACGCTGTGGAGGAGTATGCCGGCGGCGAAGCAGATCTAGTACGGTAGAGAGTCGAGCTTTGGCGTGTGAGAGTATTTTTGAGCTAATGGGGCGAATGGTTGGTGGGTGGGTGTGGGCCTGTGGGGAGGGTTCGGGATCTAGGCAAGATATTTCATTGTTACCGAATGAGCCCTCCATGGTCGGTGGGTTGTAGCTTCCGGACCAGGGTTAAAAGCGTAAAACTGGTCATGGGATTTTCGAATGGATGCGGCGGGATGATTTGGCGCGCGGCCGAAAATTTCAGTTTCAAGCTATGAGCAGAATGACAAAAATAATGTTGTTCCCCAGGGAGCTCTCATTTCTTCCTCTTCTCTTTCTCTCTCGAGTCTCTCCCACTCCCCTGGCTCCTCTCCCCCTTCTCTCCGGCAGCCTCGCCGGCCGGAGACGAGGCCGACTTCTCTCTCGTATATCGTACACCCTCCGAACTAAATTAATTGATTCAACTTTCCTTAGACGTGTATGTATCTCGAGTAAAAACATGTGTGGATACATCCATATTTAGATAAGCAAAGTTGAGTCGGTTAATTTGGATCCGAGGGAGTTCATGTTGTTGTAAGCTTAGATCCAAGTGTTTCCCATGAGCGGAATGGTGCAATGGAGTCGGGGATCTCGTCATCGGCTTCAGATCTGGCCTACGGTGAATCTGGCGGATCTTGCCGGCCAAACCCCGATATGGTGCCATCAAGGTGATGGCGCTAACGGTGAGGCTTGGTTTGGTCAGTACTTCAGATCTGGTCAATGGGGAAGTCAAGCTGCTAACGTTCACAAGCTCGGGGCATACGACGGCGTCATCCGTCTTGCCCGTGAACATCTTGGCCTTTCAGCGGCCCTTCTTAGAGCCAATGTGCCGTTGCTGAGGCCCTTCTTCTCCTTCATCCCGGCGACTACCGGCGACACCGTCCCAAGTGGTGCGTCCCCGGCGACGGAGTTGCCGGAAAGGATGCAGAAGCGGAGATCCGATGTGCGGTCCAGAAGGACTCGATTGATTTTCTTCTATATGTTTTGGGGTCCTTTTTTTAAAGTTGCAGGTCCTATTAGTTATTGTCTAGTTCTCTTGGACCTCTATGTAATTTTTTGGACTAGTTTCCATTTGCACCGATAAACTTGAATTTTGACAAGTTCACAGGAAAAAAAATTCCTTTGCACATATGGCCTATCATGTATGAACATTCTTGAGTTTTAAACTATATGTAATGGCCAGCACTTGCGCAAGGGGCTCGTCTAGTGCGCACTAGTTTCCATTAGCACCGATAAATTTGAATCTTGACAAGTTCTTGGAAGAAAAAATTGATTCACATATAGCCTATCATGTATGAACATTATTTGGATTCAAACTATACATAGATGGCCAACACGTGTAAGAGGGGGTCCTCTAATGTGCACTAGTTTCCATTAGCACTGATAAATTTGAATCTTTACAAGTTCTTGAAAAAAAATTGCTTCACACATATGCCCTATCATGTATGAACATTATTGGGATTCATATTATATATAGATGGCCAACACTTGTGCAAGGGGTCCTCTAATTCTTGGGGATTTCAATCTATCTATCTCTCTCGATCTATCGTTGGTGGCCGAACAACACACATATGCATGCACTTTATGCGCAAAGGCGCGGGTACCTCTAATAATTCATGTGTGTGCGTATATTTGAACATATTCTTGGGGATTTCAATCTCTATCTCTCGATCTATATATCGTTGGTGGACAAGAAACACACTTATATATATACGCATGCACTTTATGCGCAAAGGCGCGGGTGCCTCTAATAATGTGTGTGTGCACTCGATCGATGATCCCTAAACCTTAAACCCTAAAACCCTAATCCCTAATTATACCCTAAACATACACCCTAAACACCCTAAACACTAAACCCTAGACCCTAAACCCTAAACACTACTCCATATACCCTAAACCCTAAACACTAGACCCTAAACCCTAAACCCCAACCCTTGACCCTGAACCCTAAACCCTAAACCATAAACCCTAAATATATTTCAATCTCTCTCTAGATCTATATATCGTTGGTGGCCAAGAAACTTACTTATATATATATATATATACGCATGCACTTTATGCGCAAAGGCGTGGGTGCCTCTAATAATTATTAATGTGTGTGTGCACTCGATCGATGATCCCTAAACCTTAAACCCTAAAACCCTAATCCCTAATTATACCCTAACCGTACACCCTAAACACCCTAAACACTAAACCCTAAACCCTAGACCCTAAACCCTAAACCCTAAACACTAAACCTTAAACCCTAACCCTAGACCCTAAACCCTAAACACGTACTAAACCCTAAACCCTAAACCCTAGACCCTAAACCCTAATTAACCCTAACCCTAACCCTAAAACCCTAGCTAGCTAACCCTAAAACCTAAACCCTAATTAAACACTACATATATATATATAGGCCAACGACACTTAATTGCGCATCAAGTAGGCGACCAAATAATTAGCGCTGATAAATTAATTAACTTGAATCTTGACAAGTTCTCTCGAATGAAAACACATTTGATTAAGTTGCCTCATAATATATATACAATTAGTGTGCATGCGCGCATGGCATACCATGGACATATCATTCGTGCATATATATATCTCAATATATATCTGAACATATTCTTGGGGATATATATATATTTCAATCTCTCTCTCGATCTATATATATCGTTGGTGGCCAAGAAACACACTTATTATATATATACGCATGCACTTTATGCGCAAAGGCGCGGGTGCCTCTAATAATGTGTCTGTGCACTAGCTCGATCGATGATCCCTAAACCTTAAACCCTAAAACCCTAATCCATGATCCCTAATTATACCTTAAACGTACACCCTAAACACCCTAAACACTAAACCCTAAATCCTAGACCCCAAACCCCAAACCCCAAACCCTAAACCCTAAACCCTAATTAATTAACCTTAACCCTAACCCTACCCCTAAAACTCTAGCTAGCTAATCCTAAATCCTAAACCCTAATTAAACCCTACATATATATATATAGGCCAACGACACTAAATTGCGCATCAAGCAGGAGACCAACTAATTACCGCTGCTAAATTAATTAACTTGAATCTTGACAAGTTCTCTCGAATGAAAACACATTTGATTAAGTTGCCTCATAATATATATACAATTAGTGTGCATGCGCGCATGGCATATACCTTGCACATATCATTTGTGCATATATTTCAATATATATCTGAACATATTCTTGGGGATACATATATATATTTCAATCTTTCTCTCTCGATCTATATATATATCGTTGGTGGCCAAAAAACACACTTATATGTACGCATGCACTTTATGCGCAAAGGCGCGGGTGCCTCTAATAATGTGTGTGTGCACTCGATCGATGATCCCTAAACCTTAAACCCTAAAACCCTAATCCCTAATTATACCCTAAACGTACACCCTAAACACCCTAAACACTAAACCCTAAACCCTAGACCCTAAACCCTAAACACTACACCCTAAACCCTAAACCCTAAACCCTAACCCTAGACCCTAAACCCTAATTAAACACTAAACCCCAAACCCCAAACCCTAAACCCTAAACCCTAAACACTAGACCCTAAATCCTAACTAATTAACCTTAACCCTAACCCTAACCCTAAAACCCTAGCTAGCTAATCCTAAACCCTAAACCCTAATTAAACCCTACATATATATAGGCCAACGACACTAAATTGCGCATCAAGCAGGCGACCAACTAATTAGCGCTAATAAATTAATTAACTTTGTTGAATCTTGACAAGTTCTCTCGAATGAAAACACATTTGATTAAGTTGCCTCATAATATATATACAATTAGTGTGCATGCGCGCATGGCATACCTTGCACATATCATTCGTGCATATATTTCAATATATATCTGAACATATTCTTGGGGATAAATATATATATTTCAATCTTTCTCTCTCGATCTATATATATATCGTTGGTGGCCAAAAAACACACATATATATATATATACGCATGCACTTTATGCGCAAAGGCGCGGGTGCCTCTAATAATGTGTGTGTGCACTCGATCGATGATCCCTAAACCTTAAACCCTAAAACCCTAATCCCTAATCCCTAATTATACCCTAAACGTACACCCTAAATTAACACCCTAAACACTAAACCCTAAACCCTAAACACTACACCCTAAACCCTAAACCCTAACCCTAGACCCTAAACCCTAAACACTAAACCCCAAACCCCGAACCCTAAACCCTAAACCCTAGACCCTAAACCCTAATTAATTAACCTTAACCCTAACCCTAACCCTAAAACCCTAGCTAGCTAATCCTAAACCCTAAACCCTAATTAAACCCTACATATATATATAGGCCAACGACACTTAATTGCGCATCAAGCAAGCAACCAACTAATTAGCACTGATAAATTAATTAACTTGAATCTTGACAAGTTCTCTCGAATGAAAACACATTTGATTAAGTTGCCTCATAATATATATATAATTAGTGTGCATGAGCGCATGGCATACCTTGCACATATCATTCGTGCATATATTTCAATATATATCTGAACATATTCTTGGGGATAAATATATATAGTTCAATCTATCTCTCTCTCGATCTATATATATATCGTTGGTGGCCAAAAAACACACTTATATATACGCATGCACTTTATGCGCAAAGGCGCGGGTGCCTCTCTAATAATGTGTGTGTGCACTCGATCGATGATCCCTAAATCTTAAACCCTAAAACCCTAATCCCTAATCCCTAATTATACCCTAAACATACACCCCCTAAACACCCTAAACACTAAACCCTAAACCCTAAAGCCCTAAACCCTAAACCCTAAACCCTAAACCCTAACCCTAACCCTAACCCCTAGCTAGCTAACCCTAAACCCTACATATATAGGCCAACGACACTTAATTGCGCATCAAGCAGGTGACCAACTAATTAGCGCTGATAAATTAATTTACTTGATTCATGCATATATTTCAATATATTTTTGAACATATTCTTGGGGATATATATATATTTAAATCTCTCTGTTATCTCGATCTATATATCGTTGGTGGCCAAGAAACACACTTATATATATATACGCATGCACTTTATGCGCAAAGGCACGGGTGCCTCTAATAATGTGTGTGTGCACTCGATCGTTGATCCCTAAACCTTAAACCCTAAAACCCTAATCCCTAATCCCTAATTATACCCTGAACGTACACCCTAAACACCCTAAACACTAGACCCTAAACCCTAGACCATAAACCCTAAATGTACACCCTAAACACCCTAAACACTAAACACTAAACCCTAAACCCTAGACCCTAAACCCTAGACCGTAAACCCTAACCCTAAAACCCTAGCTAGCTAACCCTAAACCCTAATTAAACCCTACATATATATATATAGGCCAACGACACTTAATTGCTCATCAAGTAGGCGACCAATTAACTAATTAGCGCTGATAAATTAATTAACTTGATTTTTGACAAGTTCTCGATCTCGAATGAAAACACATTTGATTAAGTTGTCTCATAATATATATATAATTAGTGTGCATGTGCGCATGGCATACCTTGCATATCATTCGTGCATATATTTCAATACATGTTTGAAGATATTCTTGGGGATATATATATTTCAATCTCTCTCTCGATCTATATATCGTTGGTGGCCAAGAAACACACTTATATATATACACATGTACTTTAATTTATTTGCCTCACAATATATATAATAAATATGCATGCATGGCCTAACCATGTATGCTTATATATGTGTTTAATTTGGAGATTTCAATCGCTCTCTCGCCGCTCTCTCGTTGGTGGCCAACAACACACACATGCACTTTGTGCGCAAAGGCGCGCATGTGCCTCTAATAATGTGTGCGCAGTCGATCGGTCTAGTTTTGATTAATCATAGCACACAAATATAGAAGTTGTATTTGAATCCACACAACCCTAATCTAAAACACATAGCCCCTAACATGGCCTAATTAATTGACCCCTTCTCTCTAGATAATTAGTGGAAATTGCACAAAATCAAAAGGGGTCCCTCACTAATTATACATATATATCTAGATTGTGATAAACTTTTGCCCCATATTTGGTGGATGGGTGCATCTTGGCATGTAAAACAATTAATGTTTGCAAATGGCGTTGTCAAAATTTATGTACAAATGATTTCTTTCCATCCAAAGTGCATAAAATGGGAGTTTTAATGAAGAAGGTACAAATAAAACAGCTCAACATGCCTCCACACCCCGATTTTCACAGGAAGTAGAGCATATTTAAAGGATAATTCCAGAGTTTTACTATTTTTCAAGCAACTTTGCTAATTTCCACCCACTCACATGACTTTATGTCGATTTAACGAAAATAGGGCGAATTTAAACTACATGGGCGGGATAGTTTGAATTGTGCGCGCGGCAAAGGGAACCGCCTATTCCTCAACCTTGTGCACGGCAAATTACACACGCAACTCCATTAAACACCACCTACCGGGCGGCCCGGCCGCATGACCCCCCACCCACCGCTACACAACTTATCCCCGTCCGTGCGAAGAGCTTCCCCTCCCCGTCCCGTCCGTGCGAAGAAGAAGCTTCCCCTCCCCGTCGTTCTTCTCGAGACGCACCGGCGGTCAAGTTGATCCACGGTAGGGTTGCTATCTCTAGCTCAATCATGCATCGGGCAAGACGGCCTAACGATTTATATTTTCTTGATGCTGCTAAAAAAATCGTCAATATGCTCGAACTAATTGGCACTTTATAGTTTTCCGCTCGATTTGTCCTCGATCAATTTGTTCATTTGCGTGGGCATATAGAGTCAGTTCTGCACTCGATCCGTTAATTTGCTGAAATGCCATGGCAGAGATTTGTACACGATCTGTTTGCTAAAATGTCGATGGACATTTTTTGTTTTGTACTCGACATGATTGCTGAAATGCATAATCATGTACTAGTATAGTTTTGTACTCGATGGATATACATTTCCTACTTCGCCTTAAATTAATCACCAACCATTGTATCTCATAATTAAACAGATGGACGGAACTTGGATACTGCATGGACACTTATGTTCCCCTTCATATATAAATGGTGTTCAACCGTTTATGGGGTTTATTAGAGCTCATGAAGGTCACGACCTGGACGTGTATTGCCCGCGCTGCACATGTATGAATGGTGAGAAGAGGCCTCACCATGTAGTGGAAGACCATTTACACATTTTTGGGATGGACCGCACATATGTTAGGTGGGTTTATCATGGTGAACCACATAATGATCCTTCAGCGGGAGAAGCAGATCTTGCTCACACTCGTATGTGTGCTTGGCATATGTAGTTAATTATTTATATTGATGCTGTCGCTGTTTCGATCAATAGTTTGCATTGCTGTGCAAGTTCTGTACTCAAATTTAACTTGTTGCAGATGGATGGACGGGAAGGAGAGAAAAGGCGCTTGCTTCAGAACCGGGTTTCAGCTCTGGGACATGTGTTGTGCCAGATGAGAAGGTAAATATGTAAAATGGCATTTGTTCAGGTTGCATCCCTTAGATGTTTATCTAATCTGTTGATGTACTAATTGCAGAAGCATAGAGTTGAAGAGGTCTCTCAGTTTGATGGGAGATTTGAAGATGAATCTCAGTTTGATGCACCTGTGGATGGTACTGATGACGGGCCTTTCATAGACGAAGGTCCTGCACCTGAGATTATCCAGCCTACAGAAGGAGGCCGTGGACCGAGTACACAACTTTGCGTTGAAGTGGATGCACGCCCAGAGATCATCAGTGGCGTCCGGGTAGTCTCAAGACCACCCAGCCCTGATGCACCTGTGGATGGTACTGATGACGAGCCTTTCATAGACGAAGGTCCCGCACCTGAGATTATCCAGCCTACAGAAGGAGGCCATGGACCGAGTAGACAGCTTTGCGTTGAAGCGGATGCACGCCCGAAGATCATCAGGGGCGTCCCGGTAGTCTCAGGACCACCTAGCCCTGATGCAAAATGTTGAGCTACTTTATGATTCGTACTCTTATGTTCTGGTGCTGTAGTATGTACTATCTTTGTTATGATTTGTACGCCTTTGGCGCTAGAACTATAATTAAGCATTCGGTGGATGATCGCGTTGCAAAATTTGACACCCACACAATCGGTTCATCGTATGAGTAGTAGCACAATTACTTCTACAGACCGATCCCGCCGCCGCATTAATTGGTAGCATGAAACACTTTCAGGCACCCCCTCTGATTCATACTAATTGACTCAATTTTGTCTAGATATGGATGTATCTAGATGCATTTGTTAACTAGACTAACAAACTTGAGTCAGTTAATATGAATCGGTGTAAACCGCCCAAGTCCTCCAGCAGCTAGTTTCTTGACTCTGGACTCCAAGCCTCTCGCGGCAAGCCATCAACGAAGCTTTGACCAGATCTTGGCCCGCTTTTTTTTGCGAATAGCAAAGCTTTGACCAGTTCCTCTCGGGATACAGCACGCCGGTGAGCTTGCACGGTTGCCATGAGCACTTTCCGGTGGAACTTCCTCTGCAGCGCCCTCAAGCCGCCGCTGCGAGACAGCACGCAGTGCCTCGAGGTGGACGGAACGGACGGACTCGGGATCTCAGTGCGGGGGGTCCGCCTCGTCCGGGAACGATCTCCAGCGGGTTAACGAGACATGCATGGCGGCCAGGGGATTTGGTTTTTTTTTTGTTGTTGTTTGAGCTTGGGATTTGGGGTTTTTTCGGATAGGGGAGGAGGAACCGAGGAAGAGGAAGGAACAACCCACGTGCTTGGCGCGTGGCAGTGTGCTTGAATTTCGAATTTTTGTGAAATGTTTCATTTCCCCGCTACAATTCGGGAGTTTTCTTGATGCGCCAATGCGTCCCGCCGTGCAGGTTCAAGTGAATTTGGGGTGCCACACTATGGGCCCCAGTTTCAGTGAGACATGTAATGACTAGTCACATCAGTAAGTTCACTGTGTAATAAAATATGTTACCCCTCCCCTTTATGTAGCCCCCTTTGTCTCTCCCGATCGAGTGCCGACAGCCGATGGATGCAAGCCGCTAGCTCGATCCCCTCCTTTCACCTCCACCGTCCAGGCATCCAGCTTGGAGGGGCAAGCTGCATCTAGACCAAGCGGATTAGGTAGTACTAGTAATGCTCTTTCCTTTCTCGAGATCGGTTCTTTTTTCCTCACCTCGATATCTTGCGCATCTACTATTTCCTATTCTGGGGCGAAGGGTTGTCTTTCCGGTCACCCTCGCGCCGGGAGTGATTGATGGGGGTGGGGGCGGGGGCTACCTTTGCTTGGATTGGGGTGTTCTTCCTTTATTTGTCGACATTTGCAACCTTTGTAGTTTCGCGGATCCTCAATGTATCTTTTGTCGGCTTGTACAGGAAAGGAAATACCTCGGTGGTGGTGGGGGGGGGCAATGGAGCGTAAGGCCACCACGCATGTGGGCGGTTGGCCGAGCACCGAGCTGTGTCCCCGGCCCCGCAAAGCGGTACTCCGTTTGCTTATCCACTCGTCCGTCCGCATCCTCAATCTGTTCCTCGTTCGGGAAGATGCTTAAACTAGCACATGTCTTCAGCTGTTTGTGCATAAAGCCTCCGTGACACCATGCTCTATATTCTCTCGTATCAGGTTGGTACCTCCGGGTTCCGTGCCGAGGCTATGGGGAACGAGAATAGCGCCCCACCCGCCGCAGGAGCATGGCCCAATCTGCAGCACAAGAAGCGAAATGCCATCGCCGAGCTGGGCGGGGACCGCCGAGGGGTAATTTTTTTTAACCAACTTACCATGATGTAGTCTCGAATCCGATACTCCCTCAGATCCAAATTAATTGACTCAACTATCTGTAGATACGGATGTATCTAGATGTGTTTTTAGCTCTAGATACTACTACCTCCATCCCAAAGCTTGGGGATTATATTATTTTTAGAAAGTCAAACTATACCATGTTTGACTAAGCTTTTACCAAAAATCATTAACATGCAAAATACAAAATTAATATCATTAAATAGGTTGTGAAATATATTTTCCTACGGTATCTACACAATATTATATTTGTTGATAGAATGTTCTAAGATTTTGGTCAAACTTTACTTGTTTTGATTTCTCAAAAATAAATAAGCCTTAAGCTTTGGGACGGAGGTATCTAGACAAAGCTGAGTCAACTGGAGTAGTTTTTTTTGTCTGTCCATAGCTAGTGTTCATGGTGCAAAAGGCTAAGAGCATCCACTATATGCATCAGTCTATCTCATACAAGTAATTCAATATCACCGCTCGAGGTCTCGCCTTTTGTTTTGCTATTCATATGCGATCGAAACTTTAGGGCCTTTACTCAAAAGGAAGATCAAAACTGCGGCTGATCAGGCTGCCAGTATGTTGATGCCGCCCCCATCTTCTAAATGCCTCTACAAGCACAAGGCCACGCGCCCGCTGGGTGGTGATCTTTTAATGAATATGGTATATTTTCTTAATCCACAAAACATGCCTTGATATTTGTCTGTTTATTATCGGTTTTTTCTAATGCTTGCCAAAAGTTTACAACAACAACAACAACCAAGCCTTTCAGTCCCAAACAAGTTGGGGTAGGCTATAGTTGAAGCCCATAAGATCTCGAAGCCAAAAGTTTAGAAACACCAAATTCGTTTGCTTACAATCATCATACAGTAATGTTCATCTACTCTCCAGCTTCCCCTAACCCAACAAAAAATGATGTTAATTACGATTTTTAGATTAAAAGAGCACCATTAGGCGCTGTTAATTATGATTTTGAGATTAAATGTCATTTGCAATTGCTAATTACAATTTTGAGGCAAATGATTAGTTTAACCTTGATCTGTTCCGCTCTCCATTTTTCCCAACCGAAAAAATGTAACCATTCCATTCCTCTGAAATGGAACCATTCCATTCCACGCTGTTTCAGAACCGAACACACCCTTGCATTGTTGTGAACTGTTGTCCATACACAGCCATACCCTTCCACTTACATCCAGCACTATATGCATCAGTCCGTCTCGAGTCATTCAATATCACCGCTGAGATCTCGTTTCCATTCTTATGCAGGCTGAAACCGCCGCGCCTTTACTCAAGTGGATGCAAAATGAGGCCGATGAGGCTGATGTGAGGACGATGGTGCCGGCACCATCATCCGAAAACCTCTACAAGCACGAGGCCATGGGCCACTCGGGTGGTGACCTTTTAATGAATCTGGTATATTTTCTTAATCCACATACATGATTTTATTATTATCTCGTTTAATTACTCGTTGGCTTTGCCTAATGCTTACCAAAAGTTCGGAAACACCGCGTTTGCTTACAATCATCATACACTAATTTTTCACTTTTCGATCTGTCTCATCCAAGATATGAACTCGTTGAGTTCCGTTGGCTTCTTTTGTAATCATTTGCATTGTTGTCAACTCGTTGTCTATGCACAACCCTATTCTTCCACTTACATCCCGCACTTTTTGCATCAGTCCATCTCATAGATTTATTAAATATCAATGATGAGTTCTGTTGCTATTCATATGCGAGGATGAAGCTTACGTGCCTCTACTCAAATGGATAAAAAATGATCCCGATGAGGCTGCTGTGAAGATGATGGTGCCGCCACCATCTTCTGAAAACCTCCTCAAGCACAAGGCCACGGGCCAGCTGGGTGGTATCCTTTTTAAGCAGGTATATTTTCTTAATCCTCATACATGATTTGATTTGTCTGTTTATTGTCGGCTTTGTCTAATTATGCTTACCAATAGTTCAAAACACACACAACCCTATTCTTCCACTTACATCCAAGCACTATATGCATCGTTGTCTCATAGATTCATTTTATATATCACTCGTTGATGTCTCGTTGCTCATCAATTTTCATATGCGGATCGAAACCGCTAAGCCTTCATTGGTCAAAAGGATTGCAACTCGCTGCCGATGAAGCATCCGCGAGGCTGCCACCAAGTTATTGTCAGCCCCACCTTCTGGATGCTTATATAAGCTCAAGTCCAAGGACCAGCCGGGCCGTAACCATCCAAGGGTTCGGGTATATTTTCTTAAGCCACATATACATGCCATGATTTATTTCTGATATTATCACCGGCTCGTCTACTGCTTCTTGGAATTCGGAAACGCCAAATTAGCATGCTTATATTCATCATACACTAAATTTTGACTGTTCAGCTTTGTAACATAGTGTTATGCACTCGCTTGTCAACATTTGCATTGCTCTGAACTATGCACTTACACAACCTAATTCTTCCACTTACATTCAGCGCTACGCACCAGTAGTACCTCCCATGTTTCCTTCACCATCCCGATGCCGAGCTTGCGGAAATATGGCGGGCCCATGTACATACCCCGCATATAAAACCTCCTATGGCTCTATCTACCTTTCTAATAACTCCTTCACGCAGTTACAGTGTATGTATTCTCGGTGGTTTAGCATGAATTGGCATATAATAAAGTCTTGTTTTTAGTCTTCCCGCTTCTTACATTAGTATCAATTTTCACCTGCAGATCGTACCTTGTGAACTTCGTCCAATGATTAACCGGATGTGTCCGCATGAAGGGTCTTTCACTATGCATGGCA
Organism: Lolium rigidum; assembly: GCF_022539505.1. Taxonomy (NCBI): domain Eukaryota; kingdom Viridiplantae; phylum Streptophyta; class Magnoliopsida; order Poales; family Poaceae; genus Lolium; species Lolium rigidum. The sequence continues at coordinate 313,747,584 of NC_061508.1, read as the reverse complement.
ATGGCAAATTGATGAACACCTACACGGTCTATGAGGTGTATGTCTACAAGACGCAAGCCATCACATATTTGTATGGACATGATTGGAGAAAGTTTGCTTTTGACTATGGTCTGAAGAAGGGCGACGAGCTGAGCATCAGAAACTCAAACGGGCAGATATACGTAACCGCTTACGAGTTGGAGACACTTCCAAATATATAATATGTAACTTTTTTGTACTCATATCCTTTGATTACCGCATTCGAGCAGCTTGTTCTAAACCATTCCCTCTGTTCTAGCTTGCTCGGGTTTAACATGATCAAAGCTGCAGATCCCCTGATGGAACAGGAGCGGATGTCACAAAGGGCACCCACACCAGCACCGGCACCGGCTTCCCACTCTCCTCGCATCGGCACCGGTTCCTCGTACCAGTGCCGTTTATTGCATCTACCCAAGCAGGCCCCTACATCAGCATTGGTTCCCGTAGAGGCCCCATATACTACACCTGCCCAGCGAGGCTCCCGCATCGACACTGGTTCCTCTAGCTGCACCGTTTACTGCACCTGCCCAACAGTCTCCTGCATCAGCACCGGTTCCTCAAGAGGCACCATTTATTGCACCTGCCTAGCAGTCTCCTGCATCAGCACCAGCTCGTGTACCAGCCCAGGCTCCTGCACCTGCCCCAGCCAGATCACCGAGGTCTCAGCTCATTTCTGTGGCCACCCGTGTGGTGACCAGGACGCATCTGAAGGCTATGTTCGTGAGTATATGATAGCATAACTGCTCTTATCTTGATGTCTTCTCTCGCTCAAAGTCTCACATGGTTCAGTCTTCGATGCATTGGTGCCATTGACTAATTTTTGTTGGTATCTCTTGCTTTGAATCAGAAATTGCCTAAAAGTATCGCCAAGGATCTCAATGCCGGCCGAAGGGGCAAGATTTCCCTCTTCATGGAGAGTGAAGGTCTCACCGTGGAGGGACGGTACTCCGTCGGTCCCACGGATGGCCGCTTGGTCTGTTACTTCCGTGTGGAAAAAGTTCATTGACGGTGCCAAACTTCGCATTGGATCAAAGTTGAAGGTCAAGATCTTTCGATGCCGCTGTGACATGCTGGTCATCAAGTTTGCGGTTGTCTAGTTCTATTGTCCCATGAGCCCTTAGCAAATGCATTTGTAGTTATACTTATATAAGGTTATCTTATCTAAACTGCTAATTAATTGTATGGGTAGTAAAACTCTGGCAAGCTTTTGCTCTTAGCAAGTATGTATGTATGATCAGCTATTATGATAACTAATGTTTGTGTTCATCTTAATTTGCATTTCCGTTTTAGAAAAAAACTTAATTTCTATTTTGGCCGACCTCGTTAGAGAACTATCGGATTGAATCCACAACATGATTCAAATAGATTCATTACACCAAGCCACATGTCTTGACCTTGCTATACACTAGTTCCATTAATCGGTGCAAGAAGGCTTACCCGAGCTGCTCGAACCACGGCAGATTCGAATCCACCTTAGCTATCTAGCTAGAAATACAACCTTTGCGAAAAGAGGATTTGCGATACGGGGAGGCCGACATTGGGGACCCATGAGCCAGCAGCGTCGTCAACGTTTTAAAGGCGGCAGGAGATCGAAACAAAAAAAAAAGCCAAAAATCAGTTGGTAAACAAAATCCAAGAAATGAAACTTTTACCTTTCTGAGAGGATGACATGCGGGACCCATGAGGCAGCAGCATCCTCAACTATTCCAAGGCAGCAGGGGATCAAAATAAAAATAGGAAATAGCCAGAAATTAATTAGGGTAAAAAATAAATCTATCAAAGGAAACCTTTATTGTTCATAGAGGATGACATGTGGGACCGACCTGCCAGCTGCGTCGTCATGGTTTCAAATGGGGCAGGGGATCAAAAGAAAAGGCAAATAACCAGAAATTAGGGGTAAAAAATAAATCCAACAAAGGAAACTTTTATTGTTCATAGAGGATGACATGCGGGACCCATGAGCCAGCAGCTTCCTCAACGTTTCAAAGTCGGCATGAGATTGAAAGAAAAAGGCAAGTGACCAAATATCAGGAGCCAAAAATAAACCAAGAAAAGAAATTTTATTGTACATAGAGGATGACATGCGGGTCCCATTTTGCAGCGAGCGGTCTCAACATTTCCAAGGCGGCACAGGACCAAAAGAAAAATGAAGTAGCCGGAAATCGGGGGTGAAAAAAATCCAAGAAAAGAAAGATTTCAATTGGGCTGCATCCGGACATCCGGGCCTTCGAACTATCCCGCCGGGCCTTTTGACTCGTACAATTTCAGCCCACTCCAAAACAGGAAAGTTCGGATTTTTCTAAAAAAACAAGAAAGTCCTATGCTTCGCAAAAACACAAAACAAGGAGATTCAACATATAAGTTTGTTTATGTAAAAATAAAGATTTAATTTATCCATTTGCAATAGCTCAGAGCGAAATACAATGTTTATTGTCTGCAAAATAATCAAGATATCACATGTTTCTTGTACGTCATGAGCCAGCAGCGTCGTCAACGTTTTAAAGGCGGCAGGGGATGGAAAGAAAAAATAAACCAAAAATCAGTTGGTAAAAAATACAAGAAAAGAAACATTTTCGTTCTGAGAGGATGACATGCGGGACCCATGAGGCAGCAGCATCCTCAACGTTTATTGTTCATAGAGGTTGACATGTGGGACCCGTGAGCCAGCGGCGCCCTGAACGTTTTAAAGGCTCGCAGGAGATCGAAAGAAAAAATAAGCCAAAAATCGTTTGGTCAACAAAATCCAAGAAAAGAAACACTTACCGTTCGAGAGGATGACATGCGGGACCCATGAGGCAGCGACATCCTCAACGATTCCAAGGCGGTAGGGGATCAAAGGAAAAAAGGAAATATCCCGAAATTAATTAGGGGTTCAAAATAAATCCATCAAAGGAAACTTTTATTGTTCACGAGAGGATGACATGTGGGACCGACCTGCCAGTCTGCGTCGTCATCGTTTCAAAAGGGGCAGGAGATCAAAAGAAAAAGGCAAATAGCCGAAATTAGGGGTCAAAAATAACTCCAAGAAAGGAAACTTTTATTGTTCGTAGAGGATGACATGCGGGACCCATGAGCCAGCAGCTTACTCAACGTTTCAAAGGCGGCATGAGATCGAAATAAAAAGGCAAGAGACAAAATATCAGGAGCCAATGATAATCCAAGAAAAAAACTTTATTGTACATAGAGGATGACATGCGGGTCCCAATTAGCAGCAGCGGTCTCAACGTTTCAAATGCGGCTTGAGATCAAAAGAAAAAGAAAGTTGATTTTACATAGAGGATGACATGCGGGTCCCATGAGTCAGCAGCCTTACTCAACTTTTCCAAGACGGCAGGGGATCAAAAGAAAAAGGAAATAGCCAAAAATCAGAGGGTGAAAAAAACCCAAGAAAATAAACTTTTATAGCACATAGAGGATGACATGCGGGTCCCATGAGCCAGCAGGTTCCTCAATGTTTCAAACGTGGCATGAGATCGAAAGAAAAAGGCAAGTGACCAAATATCAGGATCCAAAAATAATTCAAGAAAAGAAACTTGAGTGTACATAGAGGATGACATGCGGGTCCCATTTAGCAGCAGCGGCATCACCGTTTGAGAGGCTGCACGGGATCGAAAGAAAAAGGCAAGTGACCAAATATCAGGAGCCAAAAATAATCCAAGAAAAGAAATTTTATTGTACATAGAGGATGACATGCGGGTCCCATGAGCCTGCAGGGTCCTCAACGTGGCATGAGATCGAAAGAAAAATGCAAGTGACCAAATATCAGGAGCCAAAAATAATTGAAGAAAAGAAACTTGATTGTACATAGAGGATGACATGTGGGTCCCATTTAGCAGCAGCGGTATCACCGTTTGAGAGGCTGCACGGGATCGAAAGAAAAAAGGCAAGTGACCAAATATGAGGTTCCAAAAAAAATCCAAGAAAAGAAAGTTTTATAGTACATAGAGGATGACATGCGGGTCCCATTTAGCAGCAGCGGTCTCACCGTTTGAGAGGCGGCAGGGGATCGAAAGAAAAAGGTAAGTGACCAAATATGAGGTGCCAAAAAAAATCCAAGAAAAGAAAGTTTTATAGTACATAGAGGATGACATGCGGGTCCCATTTAGCAGACAGCGGTATCACCGTTTGAGAGGCGGCAGGGATCGAAAGAAAAAGGCAAGTGACCAAATTTGAGGTGCCAAAAAACTCCAAGAAAAGAAAGTTGATTGCTCATAGAGGATGACATGCGGGTCCCAATTAGCAGCAGCGGTGTCAACGTTTCCAAGGCGGCAAGGGATCAAAGAAAAAGGAAGTAGCCAGAAATCGGGGGTCAAAAAAATCCAAGAATAGAAAGAATTTTGGTTCATAGAGGATGACATGCGGGACCCATGATCCTGCATCGTAAACGGCTCGATCGGAGAGCGTTGAACGAGATGGCGCGATCGAGAAAAAAACAATGCCAGAGAGGCTGCCATCTGGGTCCTACATCCCTCGGCGGTGCGGATTTGCGTTGACTCGGCCGGCGAACCCGAGAATTCGAGATGCACCACGTCCCGGGCCACCATACGCAACGTTTTGGCCGTTTTCGTCGGGCTAGGTGGCCTCAAAAACGAGAAAAAAACGTTTTGACATGCACAACGGACAGACCCAAAATCGTCGGCCATGGTACACCAGCAACCACGGCGCGACTTCAACTTCGTCGGCCATGGCAACTTTTCTTGTAGTGGTAGGAGCCAAGAAGCACGTTGAAGGTTGATGGCGGCGAGATGTAGTGCGGCGCAACACCAGGGATTCCGGCGCCAACGTGGAACCTGCACAACACAACCAAAGTACTTTGCCCCAATGAAACAGTTGAGGTTGTCAATCTCACCGGCTTGCTCGTAACAAAGGATTAGATGTATAGTGTGGATGATGATTGTTTGAAGAAAACAGTAGAACAAGTATTGCGAGTAGATTGTATTCGATTAAAAGAATGGACCGGGGTCCACGAGTTCACTAGAGGTGTCTCTCCCATAAGATAAATAGCATGTTGGGTGAACAAATTACAGTTGGGCAATTGACAAATAGAGAGGGCATGACCATGCACATACATGATATGATGAGTATAGTGAGATTTAATTGGGCATTACGACAAAGTACATAGACCGCTATCCAGCATGCATCTATGCCTAAAAAGTCCACCTTCAGGTTATCATCCGAACCCCTTCCGAGTATTAAGTTGCAAACAACAGACAATTGCATTAAGTATGGTGCGTAATGTAATCAATAACTACATCCTCGGACATAGCATCAATGTTTTATCCCTAGTGGCAACATCACATCCACAACCTTAGAACTTTCTCGTCACTCGTCCCGGATTTAATGGAGGCATGAACCCACTATCGAGCATAAATACTCCCTCTTGGAGTTAAGAGTAAAAACTTGGCCGAGCCTCTACTAATAACGGAGAGCATGCAAGATCATAAACAACACATAGGTATAAATTGATAATCAACATAACATAGTATTCTCTATCCATCGGATCCCAACAAACACAACATGTAGCATTACAGATAGATGATCTTGATCATGTTAGGCAGCTCACAAGACCCGACAATGAAGCACATAAGGAGAAGACGACCATCTAGCTACTGCTATGGACCCATAGTCCAGGGGTGAACTATTCACTCATCACTCCGGAGGCGACCATGGCGGTGAAGAGTCCTCCGGGAGATGATTCCCCTTTCCGGCAGGGTGCCGGAGGCGATCTCCTGAATCCCCCGAGATGGGATTGGCGGCGGCGGCGTCTCTGGAAGGTTTTCCGTATCGTGGCTCTCGGTACTGGGGGTTTCGCGACGAAGACTATATGTAGGCGGAAGGGCAGGTCAGGGGGCCGCACGGGGGCCCCACACACTAGGCCGGCGTGGGCCCCCCTTGGGCCGCGCCGCCCTGTGGTGTGGCCACCTCGTAGCCCCACTTCGTCTCCTCTTCGGTCTTCTGGAAGCTTCGTGGCAAAATAAGCCCCTGGGCATTGATTTCGTCCAACTCCGAGAATATTTCCTTACTAGGATTTCTGAAACCAAAAACAGCAGAAAATAGCAACTGGTTCTTCGGCATCTCGTTAATAGGTTAGTTCCAGAAAATGCATAATAATGTCATAAAGTATGCATAAAACATGTAGGTATCATCAATAATGTGGCATGGAACATAAGAAATTATCGATACATCGGAGACGTATCAGTAGCGGGCTCTACCGCTGGCGAAGATGAACCGAAGATGCCGGGGGTAACGAGTGCCAGGGTGGGCCACCCACACTTACCGCCGGCGTTTGTGGGCCGTAGGTGCCGGGGGTAATGGGCCCTACCACTGGCAATCGCACCTGTTGGCGCTGGTGGTAACCTGGGCCATGCCATTAAGACGACCAGCCACCTACAACCACCCTCACACACTCATATGTGATGGAAAATCAACCCAATCACTTGTTAGCTCATTCCCCCACCCATTTTAGCTATTTCAACCAACAAAATATGATGTATTTGAGCAAATCATGCACTACCTAGCCCCTCTAGCATGATTTGCATAATCTAGATCTAGATCTATCTCCTCCCACCACCTTTTCCACTAGATCTAGCTAGATCTCTCTATGTATAGATCTCTAGATCTCTCGAGCATAAATTCGATGTGTGGCGTCTCTCCGGTGCTTTTGGACGTCGCGTCGAATAATAGGTATATAACTAATGAGTGGAATGTTCATGAATTGGGGAAAAGTCGCGGTTATGTCACTAGTGATGACAAAAGGCGGTTCCATATATGTAAATGCATTCTTTTGCATTTGTTGACGCGTGCAGGAACATTGAGTTGCCAATGTTTTGCCGGAATGTTGATTAACTTCCGTTCCGGCGAATTTTTGGAACTCCAGCATGACAATATTTAGCAAAGGTCATGCCGAATGTTTTCGTGAAAACCGAGACGGTGGTTGTAATCAATTATCTTGTCTTGTAGGTGACGATGGTCATAAAGATGAGGGAAAGCGTCGTGGATAGATACGTGGAACGCGCGAAGGCCGACATGTATCAAAAAAAGCGAAAGGATATAATGTGTCCTTGTCGAAGATGCAAGCTAGGGTCATTGTTCGACCCCTTTTCAGGCATAGTAAATCAGCACCTGCTCAGGTATAGTTTCATGGAGGGGCATACTCAGTGGATGAGTGATGATGGAGATGATGATATCGAAGGTGATGATGATGGATATGATGATGGTGGAGATGATGATAACGAGGGTGATGAAGAGGATGCCCCATACGACAATGGAAACGAGGTTGAAGAGGATGTCGCACACGTTGATGGTGATCAAGAAGGCAGGGAAGAACATGCAGCCGACGAGGATATGAGTAGAAATACCCCGCTAACCGCGGCCATGCAGGACCGTCATGTTCAAGAACTTCTTCTCAGCAACACATCGACCGATGCCAAAATCGCTGGTAGACGGAAGTCTAAGCTGGATCAACTAGAGGTAGACTCAAGAACTCCGTTGTACGATGCAGCTCGTGGGACGGAGGAGAGCCGTCTGAGAGTAGCTCTCGATATTATGGAGATGAAGGCAAAACACAAATGGACGGACACAAGCGTGGACGAACTGTTCGGATACTTGAAGATGCACTTTCCTAAAGATAACACGTGTGCCGGTAGCCTACCTGAGGCCAAGAAAATCATGTGCCCTCTCGATTTACCGCACAAGAAATACCACGCCTGCATCGGTGACTGCATAATATATCAGAACGAGCATGCCAAGCTCGATACATGCCCACGGTGCGGCGAATAGATACAAGAGAGGGACGAGAAAATCTCCTCGAAAAGTTATGTGGTACTTCTCGCTCACACTCCGTCTGCAGCGGTACTTCGTGGACCCCAAGGAAGCAAAGCTCATGCGCTGGCATGCGGACAGAAAGGAGGTGGTGATGCGTGATGTAGAACGAGTTGAAAACCCAGTGCTAACACACCCTTTGGATGCAAGCCAGTGGAAACATTAGACGATGAGTATTACGAAGAATTCGGGAAAGAACTGAGGAACATCAGGTTGGGTGCGAGCACCGACGGACTCAATCCGTTTGGGAACCAAAGCAGCAAGCACAACACCTGGCCCGTGTTTGTATGGATGTACAACCTCCCTCCATGGCTATGCCTGAAGAAGAAGTACATACATATGAGTATGCTAATCCAAGGGTCGACGCAGCTAGGGAGCGATATCAACCTGTATCTGGAGCTATTGAAGGAGGAGCTAGTCACTCTGTGGGAGGAAGGAATAAAAACTTGGGACACCTACGGACAAGAAACTTTCCGTATGAAAGCCCCACTGTTCACGATGGTGCAGGACTATCTTGGATACGGATATATCGCGTGCCAGGTGTGCCACGGACACAAGGCATGTGTGAGGTGCATGGAAAAGACGTTGTTTTTACAGCTGGGTAAGGATCCCGGGTCTTCAAAAACCGTCTACATCAGGCATCGAATGTGGCTTCCGAACAATGACCCGTGGAGGAAGCGTGGAGACCTGTTCAATGGGAAGGATGAGGTCGACGGACCTCCACCTAGGCGAAGCGGCGAAGAGATAGATACTCTGTTGGAAAACTGGAAAGACTGCCCTCCGGCGGGTAAGATAAAGATCCAGAAGCGGAAGAAAGGAGATAAGAGAAAGAAAAAGGAACCCGGGCCGCTCTTGGGGTTATGGAAAAGGAGGTCAGTGTTTTGGGACTTGTCGTACTGGAAAATCCTCGGTACGCCTCATAGCCTTGATGTCATGCATATCACGAAGAACGTGTGAGAGAGCTTGCTTGGCACTCTGCTCAACATGCCGGAGAGGACCAAAGATGGGTCGAAAGCAAGACACGACCTGATGGCCCTTGATATCAGAAATGAGCTTCATTTCGCGCCTGTTGACCAGGAAACTGAGTAGGAGGAGACGGATGGCCGCAAACGCAAAAGGGTGGCCAAGCAGCGCGAAACTCTTCGCGCCTCCTGCTTCACTCTAAATCCCAACGAGCTCGAACAATTCTTCAAGTGCCTCCTGGAAGTCAAATTTCCCCTAGGCTACGCGGGGCTGATACGCAGATGGCTGGACCTGACGAAAAAAAGTCTTCAGCGGGATGAAGTCTCATGACTGTCATGTCATGATGATGCAGATACTTCCGGTTGCAATCCGAGGGATAATGGAACCGCACGTCCGTGCAACGCTGACTGGCCTGTGTAACATCTTCGACTTCATCACTCGAAAGTCGATAACCGTCAAGAAACTCTAGAGGCTGCAAGAAGAGATCATCACCATCCTATGCGAGATGGAGATGTACTTCCCGCCCGTATTCTTTGACATCATGGTCCATCTACTGGTGCATATAGTAGACGATATTGAGGATCTCGGGCCTCCGTTCCTTCACAACATGATGGCGTTAGAAAGAATGAATGGGTTCATCAAAGGATACGTTCGTAACAGGGCACATCCCTCGTCAAAGGATATGTTCGTAACGAGATAGAAATCCCTCGTACCCATTTTTGATGGCCAAGGTGCCCACTGGCTTTGGCTTTGTCACCACATACCCTGCGGACTTGATGTTCATTCGATATGAAGACATCTTCAGGCTCTTGAACATGCAATAGCTAGACCGAAACTTGGTCCGCCTCGTATCGCTCCGCATGGCGCACGATGTCTGTAACATCCCAAATTTCAAATCAATCGTGAAGTACCCATTCGTATCTTGGAGGAAGCCTTCCGAACCGCCCGCACCAGAAGTATATATCAAGTTCCTGAAGATTCAATGGAGCAATCATACTGAAGAAGAAACCACTTGGGAGCGAGAAGAGGATATGAAGACTGAATTCCCAGATCTCTTTAGTACCTAGTTTTCTTTAAGATCTCGTGACGAGATCTTTTGTAAGGGGGAAGGGTTTGTAACATCCCAAATTTCAAATCAATGAGAAAGGTGGTTTCCAATTTTCCAAATTTAGAACTAACAAAAACTCTTATTTGAATATGGTGCTATGCATAGTGTTCATGCATTATTTTGTGCCATTGCCATGATGATTGTTTGTATGCTTATCAAAGTTGCTAAAACCCTAGAGTATGATCATTTTGAGATCACAAAGAGAAGCAAAGAAAAAGATAAGAAGAAGATAAGAAATTGCAAAAACCTCACATATGGGCCTATGGACATTTTTGAAAATCTTTAACCTAGGCCAATTTGACTTGTGCCAATGTTTGGGTAATGTTAATAAACACTTAAGAAGCACTTTTGAATCAAAGAAACTCAAATCAAATCAAAATCAAATGCAAAAACTGCTCACATAAGATAATGGTCAAAACTGCCATTTATCTCATGTTACTCACTTTGAGCCCCTGGATTAAGAGTTTTCTAAACTAAAACCTCCCAACTCTTTGCACCTCATCCAAGCTCTCATCAAGGTGAACAACTTTGGTAAAGACGACCCCTGCAAATTCTTGCTAGATTCCAAGTTATGATCAAGCAAAGTAGCAACACCAAAACAGATTGTAGATTGTGCCCTTTTTGAAATTTCACAAACCAACTCAATTTTGCACACCACCACCACCATTGTGTGCCAAATTATATTAGATTCAACTCCACCAAAAATCTTTGAAAAATTCACCAAGAAGTATCTTGCGGCCATTAACACAAACACTTGGTGGGCAACATTCTGCCAACTACACACAGCCTAATACCCAGCAGATTTTTGCCTAAACCATCGTGTCTAAGTCATCAAAAACACTCTCCTCGAACCCCTGGACCTACGCCAAGCCTCAGAAATCAAGTGCATGCATGAGATCATCGAGTACATGAACATGCCGTGGCATGTCATGCCCCTCACCATGTCACTCTCCTCTCTGGTCTACTCAAGCGTGCATCAGCATGTCCTGGACCTTCCTCACCCTCTCCTCGTCACGCTCGTGCCAACTCTCGCCCAGTAGACGCACTGCATTGGCCGGAACGCGCGCGTCCAGTGACGTCCAGTGAGCGCCAGAGCGCGCCACGACACGCCCCGGAGCGCGCCAGAGCACGCACGCCCCACGTCACCCTCGTACTCCCCTTGCTCTCTCCTCGCCCCAACAGCTCCGCCACGACACTAGCTACACGTCAGACACACTCACCTGCGCCGGAGAGGATAGCAGACGACGCCATCGTCAACGACTTTCGCCACCGTACCGCAAGCTTCCGTCAAGCTCCAGCCCGCGTCACTGCATGGTTTTCACCGCCGTCAAGTGCGGCGTGCTCACCATGATGTCGCCAACCCTCCTGCGTCATCGCCAGCCCCTCTGCACCCCTGTAGCGATGTCGCCATGGACAACCTCATCCACCGAGCCGCGGCACCTCGAGCTATAAAAGGAGGCCCTCCCCTCTCGAATCCTTCACACCATCAGCTTCCCCTCTCCTCTCTGACTTGCCTCGACCACATTCCGCTCCACATTGCCCACCGTAGCTCGCCAATTTCATCGCCGGAGCCCGTGAAGCCGCCGCGGAAGGAGGAGAAGCTAGGAGCCACCTCCGATGACGTTGCTTGTACCTGGAGCCTCACCATCGTCCATAACGCCGCCGCAGCACCTCGCCGACGATCGCCGCGCCACCGGTGAGCCGCCGACCCCTGCCCTCGCCGCGCCAGTGAGCTGCGCTCATCGCCGACGATGACGCACGCCAGCCGTTAGATCTGGTTCTAATCGCACGCCTCTGGTTAATTCATACCGTTTTGTTGTTTAAAGGTCGCTGACAGGTGGAGCCCACCTTGTCAGGCAGCCCACGCGTGCGAGACGCGCTGCTGGGCTGACTTTCTCTTTTTATTTCTCTTCGGCCCGTTAGGCTGTTCCCGCCAAGCCCATTATTTCAAACTTTGATTTTCAGTTTTAAATCAAATTCAATACTGGTTCCAACTTAAAATTTAAATTTAGGAAGATCCCCTGGGCCAAATTTTGTGAATTTGGTGTTGTTGGAAAGCTTGTGAAAAGCTCTAACCAACCCCACTGGTCTCAACCCTAGCACCTTTGTAGATTTATTGTAGCAAAAAATAACAAGGCAGATCCTTTTTCAAATTCAAACAATTATTAAAAATCAACCCTAAGTGATTTTGAGTTGATTCCAACTCTCATAAATCAAATTTCACATACTCTACATGATTATGTAAAAACATCACATAGTTGTTTGTATGATCATGGGATAGACCAAAATAATGGCTATGTGGCTATTTCTAGTCCATTTAAAATTATCCAAAATTATTTATTAAATAGTATGAGAGGTTCCCTCTCATTTAAATCATGGTCCTAAGCAATTCAATATGAAGTGTTGACTTTGGTCTATAGCACCTCATAGTGGATTACTTAGAGATATTAAATTGTTGCAATAGTAGTGTTTAAATTGCATGAGGTTTAGTACCTCATTTAAATCCTTTTTCTCAAATGATAAGGGTGAAGTGTTGACCTTGGTCAACATAATCTCACACTTATTATTTAAGGAAATTAAATCTTAATAAGATTCAATGAGAGGAAATTATTTCTCTTACAAGTTTTCTTAAACACAAAGCCAACCCCTAGTGATTAATGTGTGAGGCTAGAATAGCTTGTGTGAACCATTTGTGTGTTTAGTCTATCCCTTAAGATTTGTTTGGTGATTGTATACTTCGTATCCGTTTATAGACGCTAGTACCGAGGAATACCAGGAGGAGGAGGTCTACTACCAGGAAGAAGAAGAAAGCTTTGATCACTGTACCAATCAAGGCAAGCTATACTCTTGCAAGTTACCTTAGTGCAAGCTCAACTTGAGCAAGGCACTCATACCATAATAACTTGTGTTTTACCTTACAAGTCCCAGTTTTTATCTCTCAAAACTTTTACTTGATTTTCCCAAGTCTTATTTTTATAGTTAACTTGAGTCTAGATAAGGTAGTGCAAGAATATCAAAGTTAGCCTAGATAGCTACATGCTAGTTAGCACCCCTCATGACTAGTTGCTAGTGCTAAATTAAAAGTGACTACTCTAGCTGGGAACATGTGAATCTTTTGATTTTGAAACCTTGGAATGAGGAATCATTCTATTGAAAGATTTTGAAGGTAAAAGTGATTTGAATGAACTGGTGATTTTAAAGAAAACTGATGATTGGGTTTGGATGCGATACCATTCCAATTCTTGAGTACCCCCACAATACCTGATTATGGGTAATGCTTTAGCTGGAAATTTATGTGTCTTAGTATGGGTTCCCTCTGAACAAGCGTCATAGAGGTTATGCCAAGGCTGCCTCCGTTGAAAGTGAAATGACGTGAAAAGAGTTGAATGTCCTACCCAAGCCCTGTGCAGTTCCCAGGATAGCAGTTGGTTATCACTGGGAGGCCAAGCTCATGGAGAGAGGTGTCTATACTAGGGTATATAAGTGAAAGGTTAATGGTTGATGATCCGCATACTGAGTTATGATTATTCAGGGTTATCCCTGGTGGATGTAATCAAATATTGTGGCACAAGTGTGCAACCTTTGCAGAGTGTAAACCTATTGGAATAGCCGTGTCCTCGGTCATGGATAGTTGGAAAGGCCATACGGTTCCGTCATCAGTACTTTTCCAAAAGGTTACTTGTGAATTGAACTTGAATGGTGACTTTGATTTTGAATCACACCAGAGTTGTGGGAATGACACTAATGTTCCCACTTGAGTTAAGTTAGGCAAATGAAGAGTCTTTGTTTACTAAATGCTTATGAAATAAAACTGGCTTTATGCAAATAAACTTAGAGCTTAAAAAACTCTCACTAAAACTGTTAGTACTTACAATAGTATTAGTTTGCGAGTACTTGAAAGTACTCACGGCTGTGTCCCTGGCTATTCAAATGGCCAGACTATGAAGAGGAGCAGCAGTATAGGGATGACGGACAACAGGATGTCTACGATAACTAGGATCGTCTCCTAACGTCAAGTGTTGCTTCTGGATTAGATGGACTACTACAACTTCGCTTCCGCTATGTGTTGTGTGTGTGTTGATCTCTAGATCAACTATTATTGTAATTGTGGATCATGTGATCTATTGTTGTAAGACGACTTGGCATAATAGGCATCCGGACTTAAAAATCCGGGTGTTGACAATGTCGCCATGGAGAACACAACGCACATCGCTATCATGGACCCCTTCTACATGACTCCAGCTGTCACCTAGAACGAACAAGTGTTTCTCGAGAAGTATATCAAGGATTTATTGGTGTTAAATAAGGATAGAAATGCCTTGCCATACCATATTTTCGCGAGTAAGTATTTGGTTACTAAAGTACCCTCTATTATTTATTTCATGAATTTCCTTAATAGCTGAGTATGATGGTTCATTTCCATTTTGTGCCGATTCAAGTACTGCACCCTCCTGCTCTTTCACCCGTATCATTCCCATGTCACTTATCTCGACTCCGGGCTTGATAAGGGGAAAGACTACACCGACCTTAAGTCTACACTTGATAAAGCCCTCAGCGGCTTCATAGCCAAGGTTGGCATCGACAAACTCATGCATGAGAAGAAAGTTAAAGGTTGCTACATGTGCAACGACATAACCAATTTCCCTTGACTCAAGCAATCGGCGGATGACAATGGGATGGAGGCCTGGTTTGACATCCTACAGATGAGGGCGATTGTAAGGTCTCATAACGATCTCTTGTTGCCATCCGGTCTTCAGGGGAGGTTCGTGAACATGTCAGACACCAACGATGAAAACGTGAGAGCCGAGTTCCGTGCCATCCAGCGGACCATTTGCACAATACTCTGGAGGGATGTCATCGGAAATGGTGGCTTGTTCCAGTATGGTCCCGCACTTTCTAATTCCGAGATAGAAGGCCGATTAGAAGATGGATGTGACGAGAGAACATTCAACACGCTCGAGGGCGTCCGTCCCTTCCCTCCGAAGTCGACTTGAGTCAAAAACTTTTGTGTCCTGCAAATGTTAGTCATAAAATTTCATAAGTATTTTTTATGTTTTTTCTTTGCACATCTATATGTTATATCTCTCTATGAATGTACTAACAACTTACATTTCTTTGTTGTGTGTTTGCATAGATGACGTACTATGTCGTCTACCACAACAAGATTCCTGAAGTCTACGAGGACTGGGAGGACTGTAGGAGGCAGATCCACCATTTTAGCGGCAACAGCTACAAGGGGTACACCACTTTGGAGGAGGCGGAAACTCGATACGCCAACTTTCGAGCGGGACAGAGGAGGGAGATGTGGAGGACTCCTTTCATCGTGATGATGCTTGCCGCCACCACCTCTCTAGTTTACTATGTCATTGTTGTTTAGCTAGATCGTCGACTGGACTTGTATGTATTTGTGTAATATGTGCTACTCCGAGTTGTTTGAACCATATGATCAACTATCTACTATCTAAACCTGTGTTATTAATGCATGCATGTTATGAATATTTGGGACTTTCTATATAACTGGGTATCTGTGTATCTGGCTGTAATTCTAGTAATATCTGTGTTATTGATTGATGTGCATATTCCTGTATGTATTGTGTATTCTGGTGTGTATTCCGGTGTATATACAGTACATTTCGAGTTTTATTTTTTTAATCCTGCGATCAATACCACCGGCGCTCCTAAACTATATCCCTGGCGAAATTGGAATCGCCAGCGGTGCAGCCGATTACCCCCGGCGAATTGGTAAGCCGCCGGTGCTAAGCCAGTACCGCCGGCAATTTGAGAAAATCGCCGGGGATAACGGCACTTACCACTGGCGATTTGAAAACGCCGGCGATAATGGGTTACCACCGGCGAGGAGGTCGCCGGCGAACACGAAAACGCTGGCGGTAAGGGTTTCTGGTGCGCCGACGCTGGTGCAATTCCTAGTAGTGGATGTGGATAAGTTGCGGGTCCCGCTCAGCCCATGTGATTTAAGTTGATAAGCTGTCTACTGCAGTTTAAGAGAAGTATTGCATGCTAGATATTTGCATCCTCATGAGCATCGCATGGGGGCTATTCCTACGAACAACATCATTTTCTTTCCAATAGCGAGGAAAGACCGTTGCACAAGAGCTATTTACCCGGGTTTTACTCACTTAAAAGTTTGACCTGGGCATCCCTGGTCCTTGAGCTTGGGAAGTGCTGGGATGCTATTTACCGATGGCATCACCAGATCTAAGTCCACTGATAATTCATCTGCGGATATTTTCAAGGATACACCCTGGAAGGTGCATCAAGTTTCATAGAAGAAGAGGCCAAGACGGCCGACAACGCCAACAAAGGCAACCCGATACAAACACGACGCCGCACGGATTACAACACAACCCACACCGGCCGAACGACAAACTCGCCTTGCATCGTCCAGAGGAGACGAAACACTAAGCTTCTGGGCCGCGTCACGACCGAAGAAAGGAACTCCGGGATGCCAACTCCAACTTCAAGATGGCACAAGCCAACGCACCGCCCACCCAAAAGTGCACAGGAACGGCGAGTGAACGGCGGGGTTGAACCAGATCGAGGGAGGCGTCGACCACGAAGAAGAACCGCCGACGGTGTACATAGCGCCCCGGAAGCCCAAGCTCTGAGCGGCGGCCACCACCGACTCCAAAAGGCGCATCGAGGACTCCCGAACCATCTAGGCGACGCCTCCAAGAAGGAAAACGACACAGCCGTGCCGCCGCCGCCCGATCCGAAGACCGGATCAAGGTTTCCCCCGATGTCCGATGCGGGGAAGAGCGAGCAACACCATGGCGACGCCTCCAACGAGGTGACGGCGCCCGCGGGCGTCGCCGTCGCCAGCTTACGCAGGGATTTCTCCCCGGTCCTGCCGCCAAACCCAAGCCCGTCGAAGAAACGCCGCAAGGAGCCTCCTTTTGGCCACACCGCCGTCGAGAAGCGACGCTGACGTCGTCGGAGAGGGAGGCGCTAACCTCCGTCTCACCGCACGAAGAACGGGGACTGGAGGGTGAGGCTCCAGCCCGCCACCCGGCCGGTCGCCGACACCTCCATGGTGCCCAGCAGCCGACGCCCACATGTGTCCACGCGCCGGCCTGCAGCCACGGCGGGCCCTGAGATCCCGGCCGCCGCCGCAGGGGACGCCTCCCTCGTGGGGGAGAGCAGCACCTCCGCCGACCCGGGATGCGCCGGTCGCCGGCCTCCTGCAGCACCTTGCCGCTGGAGCGCCGCCGCCGTGCTCCGCACTGCCGCCGCCGGAAGAGGAAACCGCCACCGCGCGAGGGAGAGGCCCCGCCGCCGCCGTCACCGCCCGGGCTTTGCCCGGCGGGACCTCTGGCTGCGGCGGAGGAGGGGGAGCGGGGGTGGGAGCCTAGGGTTTTTTCAGAGGAGGGGGTATGCAGTGTCTTCCCGTTCATCAAGATGGAATCCTTGCTCGCTAAGATCAAAGATCTTGATCTTAAAGCTGACTCTGACGGTCTCAACGCAGAAGGTTGTTTCAATTAATTATAATTCAATTTTTTGCGATAGAAGACGAGTATTGGCGACAACATGGTAGACTTAATTGGATGACCACACGAACTTGTTTCCAGGTTGTTTTGCATAAACTTTTTTTCTGGATGTGATCTCTGATGAGAATGGCCTACAGTTTAACAACCCTATACAGCAGAAAATCTATCTTTTACCCCTAGATTTCCGTGATGATATGACGATTACTAAAATACTCATGTTGTTCTTGCACTGAATGCTATGCTGCAACTGCACTACTACAGATCATCACATGAGAACAAGTCTTTTTTAGATTCCCAAATGCCAACTCACTGCTGCTACTTCATCGTGCAGAGATCAGAGCGAGACTACCCTAGCTGTCATTTTAACTGCAGGATATCACACCCTAGATAGATAAATTTCCCATTTCAACTACCACATCTTTCAAACATCTAGTACAACTCATTTCAAAAAATGACAATTATTATGGATATATTTCTTCTTACATCTCTCACATTCTCACTTCTGTCTAAATAACTTCCTCTGACATGTATTGAGTATTTGATTGCATGCATATACAATTATGTAAACAAAAAAATTACGGAAATTCAATTCGGCTCCCGGGTGCATATGCTCCCTCTATCAAAAAGTTATATTTCGAAATGTCGAAAAATTTTGACAAAAAATTCTACATGCACATCTCCATAATATACGTACGTTCGTCAAGTTTCGCGAGGAACCAATATGTTTTGTGGTCTGTGTAAAAAAGAGAAAATTTATCTCCTGAAAAGCCTTATTTTCAGCATTGAATTTTGTCTTTTTTACACACGTCACACGATAAGTCGGATTTTTATGAAACAACTTTGTAAGCGAGTAGCACGTGAAGATGTACGTTCGAATTTTTCGTTTCAATTTTTTGAAATTTCAAAATGTATGTAACATACATTTCAAAATAAAGGGAGCATATGCTCCCATGTGCCAAAACAGGCTCAGGGAATCATTTTGCCTTACGTGTATCCAACTAATAACGAAGAAAAAAAGCTGCTGAGGGCAAAGTGAAAGCAATGGGAGCGCCAAAACAAAACTGCTCTCTGATAATTTTTTCTTTTAGCCTGCAATAATGGAGATGCAAATTGCTTACAAATCTCTCAGGCTCTCAGCCTGCCATCTAGATGCATCAGCAGATTGAATTAATTAAAAGCTGTCATGTGGTTTCGTCTGACTGCAATAGTAGTTTACCATTTCGTCTAGCTTGATGAAGACTTCCCCTCGTCCTCTTTTGAGCTTGAAAATGTGTGGCATACATGCATGAGCCGGAGAACATGCATGGCAGGTCTCAACATTGTGGAAGGAACTGCACGCCTGCATGTGCGGAGGCCTCCTCACATGGTATCATCAACAAGTCCTACTAGGTTACTACTTCCTAAGAAAAAGGAAAAAAATTAAAGCAAGTACCACCTCCATGAAAAATACGAGATAATAGTACTACATCGGTTAGATTATTCCTCTAATGCACATGATTACATTAATTTCTTATGGCAGCAGTATTAGACTTCTGAAGATGTTTTAAATTAAAATAAACGTAGAATTATTTGGAAAAAAAAATGCATGGGTTGATTAAGTGTGTGAAAGCAAATAATAATTGGATGTTCCTTGATTGTACCCACATATTATTAGCTAATCTCCTCCTAGTGTTCTTCCAAGTTCATGTGAGTACCGAACTACCGATTGACAATCTGTTCAAGGTTGCAAGTACACACCCAAGTTGGTGAAAGATTCCCTCAACATGCAATCATGAGCAGAAGGGCCCAAATAAGCATCAAGAAAATCAGCATCCAAAGACACGCAATTAGTTTAGCTTCATCAACCATATGCATATGATTTTCCACAATAGCACAATCTTTGGGGCAATCAACTAGGCAGATCACGAATTGGCAAGGGGCTAGCCAGTAGCCACGTCGACCTAGGAATTGCTCTTGCGAGTTTCAAGTTGCATTTACTCCTGGTTTCGCTAACATTAACTGTTGTGCATTACTTTTTTTTTTCAGAAAAAGAGGTTGAAAGCCTCTTCTGCATCAAAAGGATGCATTGCTGTAAATTATCTCTTGTACTCTTCCGTTGCCATTTTAATCCGAGTATCCTTCCCCATAATGTTTTGTTTGGAAGTTTTCCATGTTTCTATGTAAGTAAATGGTATATTCTTGTAATTTTTTCATCTTAATGTAATGGGCAGAGGGCCCACCTTTTTTCATAGGTATTCTATGTCCTATGAAATCCACGTAAAGCTTTTGTGTGTTCCAGATAACAGATCTGCTTGGCTTTTAAATTTGCAAATGGGATTCTAAAAGCATAATGATGGATTTAAAAAAATACAATCGAGGTGACATGACTTCCAAGATCTTGTGGAGAATATATGAATTTCTAACCATGAAGCTAGTATATATGATGCTTCATAGATTTTTTGTAGGAATTTAAAGAGAAAAAAGGTCTAACCTCTTGCTAACTATCATGTGGAGTAGATGTTAAGGGACTCAATGAATTAAAGTTTTGGTGATCTCACTCCTTTGTTGTAAGTTAAAGGATAACTATAAAAAAAAATATAATTAATATTGTAGTACAATTTTCATACAAAACCCATTAAGCCAATCCCATGGTCTTGTGTTAGTGATTCTGTTATTATTTAGGCTCGTCATAGATGTTACTAGTCTAAGTTACTACCCACTATGGAGGTGGTAACTTGTATGTGGTTTCATGCACTGTATCATTTATTATGTTGAGTCATCTTGTCTTAGGATGTGTGATGTTATGGTATCATAACTAGTTACAACCTCATTTTTTTCATTTATTGTCATGTCATGTCACCAAAATATTTTGAGATGTGTGGTGTTACCACCTATGTTACTCCCACTATATATTAGTCTTAGCCGACTTGAAAATGGAAATGATTGTTTCTAAGTCACTGCTAAGACTTAAGCGATCTTCACACTAGATTCGAGCATTAAAAATATAGACAAGAATGGCTATCGATGCCGCAAAATAAACACCTATTTCTAAGTCCATTGAGTTGTAGTTTCTCCCCATGTATTTATCGAATGTCAGATACCAGTGTATACGTTGGAGCCATTGTACAAATCAATAATAATTGGTACAATATTATTTTTTCAACCACACAGGGAGTTAAAAATTAATTGCAGTTTTGAATGTAAATACTTGGTCAAGATTTATCTATGTACTCGACGAGTCAAAATACACATTTACTAGTAGTATATATCGGAATGGGAGATCGCTGTCGTCAGATCAAGGTGTAAGATTCTTTTTTCTCTCCGCGCATGAACCGAGGCAGGTCGGTTACTGTAATTTTTATACCTGATCACATCTCTTACGTGCCTTAATTTAACCATAGATTAAGCATAACATGATACAGAGTGTGGTTGCCCTTCTCGCAAGTTGGTGCAGGTTAATAAACATAGCATGCATGTGATGTGGAGCTAATCTCTCTCTCTCTCTAGTTTTGTGAGGCTTCTTATATTTGAATACGGGGAAGGTGTGGCTGCTTTAGAAAATTGTAGCCTCAGGTACGGCACAGCACGCTGGCTTTGTCCCGTTGAAGCCAGTTGAAATGCGAATGCATTTGCAATTAGGACCACAACATCTATACCTAGATCCTTGTAATGTTGTGTCTAGATAATCTTCAGATCAGTTGAGTATTTGTCCCTGTAACCTCACCTTCTCATTTGGAGCACACAACCTAGCTAATAATCTTTACGTACCATAAACTAGGTACTCAACCTAATGCTACCCAAATACATCATCTGCAACAGATATAGCATTTTTTTGAAGTTTCTATGGCATGTCTGTAACAGGGTTATAGCATTTTTGAATAATAGCTAGCGAACGTTATTAGAACTATGTACGGTTAGGTATCGTGTGACTTACCTCAAAAACATTACTAACGAACCATGATTCTAACTAACTAACTAATGCATGCAACATGCATTGCGTAACTGTCGCAACCGGCCGTACGTTGGTCACGCGTACGGTATGGCATTATGTGTGAGCATATTTTTTTTGCGGAATATTAAGTGTGCGCCGTTGCACATGGGCACTAGGTTAGCAGTGGATACAAATTGGATACAGATTATGCAGACAGCGGGAGCGGGCTACACGATGATAGAGCCACTAGACAAATCGCGCCCAGATCCGGCGTTGCTGCGGCTATACCTATACACGTGCACCCATATATAACCGCGTAAAGTCCTACAAAAGATATGGACACACTTTGTATGGATCAGAGGGAGTAGATGTTATTTTGTTTTATTTTATCTCACCGGTAGAAAACAGGTTTTTTCTTGCACTAGCATGCTTAACCTTCGAGTATCTTTCGTCCCGCTTTCAAATGCTTTGTGCGTATATTATTGATATTAGTATCATATCAATCCTTTTAATCTCTTGGTCACGATATCAAATTCTTTATTATTTAAATGTCAAATAATTACTTTAATAAATAAAATTAATGATGTAATAATAATTTTGAATAAATAAATAAAAATAAATTATTTAAGTATTTTATTTTTGCAAAACATAAAACCTGAAAATTTTCATACTTTCCTTTGGCAGTTTGAGAATCTAAAAATTGGCTAACCGGGTAAATTTTGCGTATAGCTACATTTTCATATATTAAACTTTTTTTCGAGTTCGTATGCAACCACAAATCCCGTTTTACCGATGCATGACGCAATTTTGCAAAAATAGTCAAAATTCATGTTTGCAAATTTCACTTGCAACTAGATGACATAACACATGGATATCTCAAAGGATTTTATTTTTTAAAGCTAAAAAAGGCGATCCAGGGGGAGCAGAAAAACTGCAGAAAACCTTTAGTCTGGGTTGGTGTCTCCAACCGGGACCCGATTTGGGAAACCAACCCTGGACTAAAGGTTTTGGTACCGCTGGGGCCTGCCGCAATCCCTTTAATCCCGGTTGGTGTTACAAACCGGAACTAAAACTTTTCAACGTGCTAGCCATTTGAACTGGGACTAATGGGCATATTAGTCCTAGATTCAAACACAGTCGGGACTAGTGTTGGAGGCAGCTCCGAACAAAAGACATGTTTTCTCCTAGTGTCTATATATTCCCGGTAAACAAGTACTAACTCTATTTTACCATAAATCTCGGAGATTATGTAACGGAGGAAGTAGGAGTGTGTTATATATCGCAAAGAAAGTGCTAGATTACTTATACACCAACTGTATATATATGTAGCTGATTTTTTGAAGTAAGATGCATCAAATGTTAAGTATTTATGGTACCAAGTTAGTCATAATTATACAAAACGCTTCTTAATAGTTAGCTAAGTCCTACTGGATCTTACCCGCGCTTGTGGAACTGGTGAAAGGATCGTATACCACACCTAAAGCGGGAGTGAATAGGCGCTACCAATTTTTTAGTTTTTTTTTAATTTAGGCTTGACATAAAGGTAAACTCTCTACTTATGCAACTATGTGAATTTACCTAGATGACAAGCAAGATACCACTAAGCAAGATACAACAATGCAAGAAATGGTAGAGGTAACTGAGAGTGGAGCAACAGAGACAAAGGGATGATTCCCGTAATTTCTTCCTTTTGAGGGGAAGTATGTCTACGTTGGAGGGGTGTGGTTGCCACGAAAGCCTAACCCACACCACAAAGTACACTAAGGGATTTCCTCGAGACGAAAACCGAGCCTTTACAAATTTCTTAGGGCACACATCCATAACCGAATTGGAGACTCTCAAGGTTGTTACAACACAACAACAAGTTATCAATTTAGTAAACAACAACTAGAGTTTCCAAAGAAAACACTAGCACAAGGGGCCCTCAGGTGAATGAGGGGGAAATACAAACCACTTTCGTGAAGTTGTAGATCGGGGTATTCTCCTTCGATTCTCCAAAGATTGGGAGTGTTGGGTTGTTGACGAAGCAGATTAAATGATTTTGGTAGCTCGGCTTGAGGTGGTGTTTTTGAGATAAAGTGGGATATTTATACCCGTTCAAGAAATCCAACCGTTGGTGATATTTAGGGCCAGATTATACAGCCTAAGTTGGGGCCGAATTATCCGGCCTCCTCAAAATGTCTGGCCAATAATCCGGGGCAAATTAGAGAGCAAATTTCTTAAATCCTTAGTTGATTTTGGGGACCGGATATTTCTAAATAATCTAGTCCAAATTATCCGACCTCCTGAATAATCTAGTGAATAATTCGGCAAAATATCCGGAGGTTATACTGAGAGCAAATCTGACAATTTCTTAGCTGAAATTTGGGGGTTGGATTATTGCAAATAATCCGGGCCGGATTATCTGGCTTGGGAATTTCTCTTGCATTTCCTTTTTCAACATAGATTGGTACAATAGATTTGTAGTTCGATGCATATGAGTCAAATATACCATGAATACCATGTACCACTTAGCACATTGTTAAACCGCCGCTTATGTTTTCATCTAACACGCAAAATCATAATGGTAGGAAAATATTCTTTCAACAGGTCAATAGGCCACGCGGGGTCGGATTACGGTAGAACTTCAGGGTTGAGGCGACACACTTAACAAACCATCACAACTTGAATATGCACTTTTATAATAATTAGGACTAACTTGACACTGCACTTGTACTTTTAGGACCTATGATATTTTTTCAGAGTCTGGCTCACGGACCCCGGCTTTATATATACTGAAAAGATACTGCTGGCCTCATTGCAAGACCGGAATTATGGAAAAAAGACTCAGAACCTACGGAAGGTGAGATGCAGCTCATGACCACGAAAGCAGCTACTGTAGTATTGGAGAAACATATATCTGGCGGTCTAGCCAAAACCAAATCTAACACCACTTCTTTCCCTGTCGGTATATCCTCGGTTCATATTCCTGAACTTCAGATCAGTCCCTGACTAGCTAGCTAAGCTAGGATACTAATCTACGAGTACAATAATTCCATACTAGCAAGACCACCAGATGCTATTCCAACGGATCGTTGTAATCCAGACTCGAGAGGACGAACGACGGCCGAGTAGCTTGGAAGAAAGTTTTGTAGAGGCACCTTTAGTTTTCCGGTTTCCAACGCGATATGATCGATGCACGCAAGAAGAACAAGCAGCAGTTAGAGAGACCACACACAACACAAGTGGGCTACGTGTGCATATTCTAGGCTAGATTCAGTGCTGGCGAGAGACAGATTCAGGTCAATGGGCCAATCGGAGTCCGGATATGAGCCGATATGTATGCACGCGCGCGCTTCAAGGACGACGGTAGTAAAACGTACATACTCCTTGTACTTGCGTCCGGATGATTGGTAGTCTCCCCCATGCGTACGCATCGATCAAAGGATAGACGGATTTAGATGAACGCGACGGAAAACGCATACAGATGCACTCTCCGTAGCCTGTCACTCTGTGCACTTAAAAAAAACAAAGTTTACCTCATCTATTAATTAAGAAAAAAAATGCTCACTTTTTAGAAGAAAATTGATCAAAAATCTACAACAACAAGACCAATCTCACGCCAAAAACACACCTACAAGAGAACAACATCAAAAGAAAGCACTAGTGGAAAATAGGGCTTTCGTGGGAGCCTTTTGTCGCGGGCGCGCCTGCACCCGCGACAAATGGGGTGGCCACATCGCTCCGAAGCCGGCAGAGCCTTTTGTCGCGGCCTTTTGTCGCGGGCACCCCTTTTGTCGCGGGTCGTAATACGGCCCGCGACAAAAGGGCCATGCCTATATATAGACACGCAGCCAGCCCCCCCCCATTTTTTCCTTGGTGGTGAAGGTGGAGGTGTATGCTAGCTCATTTTTTCCACATGTGCACAAGAGGTGTTTGATGAAATGCTTGTGAGAGGGATGCCACTTGATTTTATTTGATAAGATTTCTCCTCTTTTTGATCCTAAAAGGTTAGCAACTATTTTCTCGTATATATATGCATAGTCCGTACAATACTAATTTTAGCAAGGTGATTGCATCTGATACATATATAATTGTACTTATGATGCATATGAGTCATCCATGGATGTACGGTAACTGATGTGCTCCCGCTTTCAGAGAGGGCGTGAATTCTTTCCTGCTTGTGGCCGAGGCCAACAAGTCGAAGCAAGGTTTTATGTGTTGTCCATGTCTAAAATGTAAGAACGAGAAGGATTACTCTTGCTCAAGAGATATTAAGAGCCATCTGCTTCGGTTTGGATTCATGTCCAGCTATAATGTTTGGACCAAGCACAGAGAAGAAGGGGTTATGATGGAAGACGGCGATGAAGAAGAAGATAATGATGACCAGTACCGATCTATGTTCTCTGAATGCGATGATACCGCAATGGACGACAATGAAGAAGAAGGAGGTGAAGAACAGGCATCGGATGATCCTGTTGATGATGATCTTCGTCGGGTCATTTCGATGCAAGAAGAGATCGTGGCACGGATAAGGAGAGGTTGCAGTTCGACAAGATGTTAGAGGACCACCACAAATTGTTGTACCCAGGTTGTGAAGATGGGCAGAGAAAGCTAGGTAGCATATTGGAATTGCTGAAATGGAAGGCAGAGGTCGGTGTGACTGACTCGGGATTTGACAAATTGATGTAATATTAAAGAAGTTGTTTCCAAGAAATAATGAATTGCCCGTCAGTAGATATGAAGCAAAGAAGCTTGTCTGCCCTCTAGGATTAGATGTGCAGAAGATACATGCATGCATTAATGACTGTATCCTCTACCGCGGTGAGAAGTACGAGAATTTGAATAAATGTCCGATATGTGGTGCATTGCGGTATAAGATCGAGAAAAGATGACCCTGGTGATGTTGAGGGCAAGCCACCCAGGAAGAGGGTTCTGCGAAGGTGATGTGGTATGCTCCAATAATACCACGGTTGAAACATTTGTTCAGAAACAAAGAGCATGCCAAGTTGTTGCGATGGCACATGGAAGAACGTAAGAAAGACGCGATATTGAGGCACCCCGCTGATGGTCGGCAGTGGAGGAACATCGGGAGAGAGTTCCCGGATTTTGCAGGTGAGGCAAGGAACTTATACTTTGGTCTAAGTACAGATGGCATGAATCCTTTTGGGGAGCAGAGCTGCAGTCACAAGCACCTGGCCCGTGACTTTATGTATCTACAACCTTCCTCCTTGGTTGTGCATGAAGCGGAAGTTCATTATGATGCCAGTGCTTATCCAAGGCCCAAAGCAACCCGGCAACGACATTGATATGTACATAAGGCCATTAGTTGATGAAATTTTGGAGTTGTGGGCCAAACCAGGTGTACGTGTGTGGGATGAGCACACCGAGCAAGAATTTGACCTACGAGCGTTGCTATTCGTAACCATCAATGATTGGCCTGCTCTTAGTAACATTTCAGGACAGACGAATAAAGGATACAACGCATGCACACACTGTTTAGATGAGACTGAAGGTAAATATTTGGGAAAAGCAAAAAAGTTGTGTACCCGTACAATCGCCGTTTCCTTCCACGCAAGCATCCCTTAAGGAAAAAAGGCAAGCATTTCGATGGCGAGGCAGACAACCGTCCGAAGCCTGTCCCCCATAGTGGTGCTGATATATTTGACAGGGTCAAGGATTTAAATGTTATCTTTGGAAAGGGTCCAGGTAGTCGACCTGTTCCGAAAGACGCTGACGGACACGCGCCCATGTGGATGAAGAAATCTATTTTTTGGGAGCTAGAATATTGGAAAGTCCTGGAAGTCCGCTCTGCAATCGACGTGATGCACCTGACCAAGAATCTTTGTGCGAATATTCTAGGTTTCCTGGGCGTGTATGGGAAGACAAAAGATACACCAGAAGCACGGGAGGACCAGAATGAACAAAAAGGACGAAACGGTAATCATCCAGGGAAGTTTGAAGGGCCTGCCAGCTACGCTCTTACCAAACAAGAGAAGGAGATCCTTTTTGAAGCCCTATTTAGTATCAAGGTTCCGTCTGGTTTCTCGTCGAATATAAAGGGAATAATAAATATGAAGGAGAAAAAATTCCAGAACCTAAAGTCCCATGACTGCCACGTGCTTATGACACAATTGCTTCCGGTTGCATTGAGGGGACTTCTACCAGAAAATGTTCGACTAGCCATTGTGAAGATATGTGCATTCCTCAACGTAATTTCTCAGAAGGTAATGGATCCAGAAACTTTGTCAGGATTATAGGAAGATGTGGTCGAATGTCTTGTCAGCTTCGAGTTGTTGTTCCCACCATCCTTCTTCAATATTATGACGCACCTCCTTGTTCACCTAGTTGAAGATATTAGAATTCTCGGTCCTGTATTTCTACACAATATGTTCCCCTTCGAGAGGTTCATGGGAGTCTTAAAGAAATATGTTCATAACCGAGCTAGACCGGAAGGAAGTATCTCAAAGGGCTACGGAACTGAGGAGGTCATTGAGTTTTGTGTTGACTTTATTCCTGACCTTAAGCCAATTGGTGTTCCTGAATCTCGGTATGAGGGGAGGCTGGCTGGACAAGGCACACTAGGAAGGAAAGCAACGGTGTGCATGGACAAGATTTCTTTCAATCAAGCACACTACACAGTTCTATACAATTCCAGCTTGGTGGCTCCGTACATCGAGAAACATAAGAATGTTTTATGAGAAATAAACCCGGGCAAGCCCCATTCATGGATTACACGTGAACACATGAATACCTTCGGCGGTTGGTTGCAAAGACATCTCATCTTTTCCATCGAAGCGGACACTGATGGCGTGTAACTCACACGTTCGTTGGGAACCCCAAGAGGAAGGTATGATGCGCACAGCAGCAAGTTTTCCCTCAGAAAGAAACCAAGGTTTATCGAACCAGGAGGAGCCAAGAAGCACGTTGAAGGTTGATGGCGGCGGGATGTAGTGCGGCGCAACACCGGGGATTCCGGCGCCAACGTGGAACCCGCACAACACAACCAAAGTACTTTGCCCCAACGAAACAAGTGAGGTTGTCAATCTCACCGGCTTGCTGTAACAAAGGATTAACCGTATTGTGTGGAAGATGATTGTTTGCGAGAAACAAGAAAACGATATTGCGATAGATTGTATTTCAGTATAGAGAATTGGACCGGGGTCCACAGTTCACTAGAGGTGTCTCTCCCATAAGATAAACAAGATGTTGGGTGAACAAATTACGGTTGGGCAATTGACAAATAAAGAGAGCATGACCATGCACATACATATCATGATGAGTATAGTGAGATTTAATTGGGCATTACGACAAAGTACATAGACCGCCATCCAACTGCATCTATGCCTAAAAGTCCACCTTCGAGTTATCATCCGAACCCCTCCAAGTATTAAGTTGCAAAGCAACGGACAATTGCATTAAGTATGGTGCGTAATGTAATCAACAACTACATCCTTAGACATAGCATCAATGTTTTATCCCTAGTGGCAACAAGCACAACACAACCTTAGAACTTTCTCGTCATCGTCCCAGTGTCAATGCGGGCATGAACCCACTATCGAGCATAAGTACTCCCTCTTGGAGTTACAAGCATCTACTTGGCCAGAGCATCTACTAGTAACGGAAAGCATGCAAGATCATAAACAACACGTAGATATAACTTTGATAATCAACATAACAAGTATTCTCTATTCATCGGATCCCAACAAACGCAACATATAGAATTACGGATAGATGATCTTGATCATGTTTGGCAGCTCACAAGATCCGACAATGATAGCACAATGGGGAGAAGACAACCATCTAGCTACCGCTATGGACCCATAGTCCAGGGGTAGACTACTCACACATCACACCGGAGGCGACCATGGCGGCGTAGAGTCCTCCGGGAGATGATTCCCCTCTCCGGCGAGGTGCCGAGGCGATCTCCTCGGATCCCCCGAGATGGGATCGGCGTTGGCGGCGTCTCCGGAAGGTTTTCCGTATCGTGGCTCTCGCATCGGGGGTTTCGTCACGGAGGCTTTAAGTAGGCGGTAGGGCAAGTCGGGAGGGGGCACAGGGGCCCCAGATGACAGGCGGCGCGGCCAAGGGGGGCCGCGCCGCCCTAGGGTTTGGGCACCCCGTGGCCCCACTTCGTTTCGTCTTCGGACTTCCGGAAGCTTCGTGGAAAAATAGGCCCTCGGGCGTTGATTTCGTCCAATTCCGAGAATATTTCCTTACTAGGATTTCGAAACCAAAAACAGCAGAAAACAAGAATCGGCACTTCGGCATCTTGTTAATAGGTTAGTTCCGGAAAATGCACGAATATGACATAAAGTGTGCATAAAACATGTAGATAACATCAATAATGTGGCATGGAACATAAGAAATTATCGATACGTCGGAGACGTATCAGCATCCCCAAGCTTAGTTCCGCTCGTCCCGAGCGGGTAAAACGATAACACGGATAATTTCTGGAGTGACATGCCATCATAATCTTGATCATACTATTTGTAAAGCATATGTAGTGAATGCAGCGATCAAAACAATGTGTATGACATGAGTAAACAAGTGAATCATAAAGCAAAGACTTTTCATGAATAGCACTTCAAGACAAGCATCAATAAGTCTTGCATAAGAGTTAACTCATAAAGCAATAATTCAAAGTAAAGGCATTGAAGCAACACAAAAGAAGATTAAGTTTCAGCGGTTGCTTTCAACTTGTAACATGTATATCTCATGGATATTGTCAACATAGAGTAATATAATAAGTGCAATAAGCAAATATGTAGGAATCAATGCACAGATTCACACAAGTGTTTGCTTCTTGAGGTGGAGAGAAATAGGTGAACCGACTCAACATTGAAAGTAAAAGAATGGTCCTCCATAGAGGAAAAGCATCGATTGCTATATTTGTGCTAGAGCTTTGATTTTGAAAACATGAAACAATTTTGTCAACGGTAGTAATAAAGCATATGCATCATGTAAATTATATCTTATAAGTTGCAAGCCTCATGCATAGTGTACTAATAGTGCCCGCACCTTGTCCTAATTAGCTTGGACTACCGGATCATCACTATGCACATGTTTTTACCAAGTGTCACAAAGGGGTACCTCTATGCCGCCTGTACAAAGGTCTAAGGCGCATTGGATTTCTCGCTATTGATTATTCTTCAACTTAGACATCCATACCGGGACAACATAGACAACAGATAATGGACTCCTCTTTTATGCATAAGCATGTAACAACAATTAATAATTTTCTCATTTGAGATTTGAGGATATATGTCCAAAACTGAAACTTCCACCATGGATCATGGCTTTAGTTAGTGGCCCAATGTTCTTCTCTAACATTATGCATGCTTAACCATAAGGTGGTAGATCTCTCTTACTTCAGACAAGACGGACATGCATAGCAACTCACATGAAATTCAACAATGAATAGTTGATGGCGTCCCCAGTGAACATGGTTATCGCACAACAAGCAACTCAATAAGAGATAAAGTGCATAATTACATATTCAATACCACAATAGTTTTTTAAGCTATTTGTCCCATGAGCTATATATTGCAAAGGTGAATGATGGAATTTTAAAGGTAGCACTCAAGCAATTTACTTTGGAATGGCGGAAAATACCATGTAGTAGGTAGGTATGGTGGACACAAATGGCATAGTGGTTGGCTCAAGTATTTTGGATGCATGAGAAGTATTCCCTCTCGATACAAGGTTTAGGCTAGCAAGGCTTATTTGAAACAAACACAAGGATGAACCGGTGCAGCAAAACTCACATAAAAGACATATTGAAAACATTATAAGACTGTCTTCCTTGTTGTTCAAACTCAATACTAGAAATTATCTAGACCTTAGAGAAACCAAATATGCAAACCAAATTTAGCATGCTCTATGTATTTCTTCATTAATGGGTGCAAAGTATATGATGCAAGAGCTTAATCATGAGCACAACAATTGCCAAGTATCACATTACCCAAGACATTAATAGCAATTACTACATGTATCATTTTCCAATTCCAACCATGTAACAATTTAACGAAGGAGAAACTGCGCCATGAATACTATGAGTAGAAACCAAGGACATACTTGTCCATATGCTACAGCGGAGCGTGTCTCTCTCCCATAAAGTGAATGCTAGGATCCATTTTATTCAAACAAAACAAAAAAAACAAAAACAAACCGACGCTCCAAGAAAAAGCACATAAGATGTGATGGAATAAAAATATAGTTTCGGGGGAGGAACCCGATAATGTTGTCGATGAAGAAGGGGATGCCTTGGGCATCCCCAAGCTTAGACGCTTGAGTCTTCTTAATATATGCAGGGGTGAACCACCGGGGCATCCCCAAGCTTAGAGCTTTCACTCTCCTTGATCATGTTGCATCATACTCCTCTCTTGATCCTTGAAAACTTCCTCCACACCAAACTCGAAACAACTCATTAGAGGGTTAGTGCACAATAAAAATTAACATATTCAGAGGTGACACAATCATTCTTAACACTTCTGGACATTGCATAATGCTACTGGACATTAGTGGATCAAAGAAATTCATCCATCAGAGCAAAAGAGGCAATGCGAAATAAAAGGTAGAATCTGTCAAAACAGAACAGTTCGTATTGACGAATTTTAAAAAGGCACCAGACTTGCTCAAATGAAAATGCCCAAATTGAATGAAAGCTGCGTACATATCTGAGGATCATGCACGTAAATTGGCTTAATTTTCTGAGCTACCTACAGGGAGGTAGACCCAGATTCGTGACAGAAAAGAAATCTGGAACTGCGCAGTAATCCAAATCTAGTACTTACTTTTCTATCAACGGCTTAACTTGGCATAACAAAACACAAAACTAAGATAAGGAGAGGTTGCTACAGTAGTAAACAACTTCCAAGACACAAAATAAAAACAAAGTACTGTAGGTAAAAACATGGGTTGTCTCCCATAAGCGCTTTCTTTAACGCCTTTCAGCTAGGCGCAGAAAGTGTGTATCAAGTATTATCAAAGGGTGGTGCGTCGTTATTATGAGCTCCCCCATCAGTAGTGGTACTAAGGGCTTTGTCAATTTTAGGCCTATAATAATATTTCTTTGGTTTAGACACTTTAGAGACATACATAAACTTTTGCTCCTTACCCACATAAGCTTTCTCCTTATATTTAAGAGAAGAAAATGTTGAACCCAAGGTTCTCATAGCCTTTTCAAGTTCATCAATCCTATTGATTTGATCATCATGGATATCACAAGTTCCTAGGACACTAATTCTTTTATCAATTCCTCCTAAGGATTTATCAAGTTCATCAGTTTTATCAAGTAACATTTCCAATTTAGCTTCAATACTTGGAGAATTTTTCTCTATGGTTTCCAATTTTTTCATAACATCTTCAAGAGAGATTTAAGTTTTAACTTTATCAACAGGGGGGATTCCAAATAAACTCTCAATAATGCAACTAGCTTCTAATGTAGGAGTACTTAGGAAGTCACCTTTTGCGAGACTATCAAGAACATATCTATTCTAGCTAGAGATACCAACATAAAAATTCCTGAGTAAAATAATGGTGGAGTGTTTCTTAGTGCATCTATTATGGGCATCACTAATTCTATACCAAGCATCTCTCAAACATTCTCCCCCTTGTTGCTTAAACATACGAACTTCAACTTCAGGATTACTCATTTTAGTAGTAGTAAATAAAGCAAACTAGATAAAGTAAATGCAAGTAACTAATTTTTTTGTGTTTTTGATATAGCAAACAAGATAGCAAGTAAAGTAAAACTAGCAACTAATTTTTTTGTATTTTGATTTAGTGCAGCAAACAAAGTAGTAAATAAAACTAAGCAAGACAAAAACAAAGTAAAGAGATTGAGAAGTGGAGACTCCCCTTGCAGCGTGTCTTGATCTCCCCGGCAACGGCGCCAGAAAAAGAGCTTGATGGCGTGTAACTCACATGTTCGTTGGGAACCCCAAGAGGAATGTATGATGCGCACAGCAGCAAGTTTTCCCTCAGAAAGAAACCAAGGTTTATCGAACCAGGAGGAACCAAGAAGCACGTTGAAGGTTGATGGCGGCGGGATGTAGTGCGGCGCAACACCAGGGATTCCGGCGCCAACGTGGAACTCGCACAACACAACCAAAGTACTTTGCCCCAACGAAACAGTGAGGTTGTCAATCTCACCAGCTTGCTGTAACAAAGGATTAACCGTATTGTGTGGAAGATGATTGTTTGCAGAAAACAGTAAAACAGTATTGCAGTAGATTGTATTCGATTAAAAGAATGGACCGGGGTCCACAGTTCACTAGAGGTGTCTCTCCCATAAGATAAACAGCATGTTGGGTGAACAAATTACAGTTGGGCAATTGACAAATAAAGAGAGCATGACCATGCACATACATATCATGATGAGTATAGTGAGATTTAATTGGGCATTACGACAAAGTACATAGACCGCCATCCAACCGCATCTATGCCTAAAAAGTCCACCTTCGAGGTTATCATCCGAACCCCCTCCAGGTATTAAGTTGCAAAGCAACGAGACAATTGCATTAAGTATGGTGCGTAATGTAATCAACAACTACATCCTTAGACATAGCATCAATGTTTTATCCCTAGTGGCAACGAGCACAACACAACCTTAGAACTTTCTATCACTCGTCCCGGTGTCAATGCGGGCATGAACCCACTATCGAGCATAAGTACTCCCTCTTGGAGTTACAAGCATCTACTTGGCCAGAGCATCTACTAGTAACGGAAAGCATGCAAGATCATAAACAACACGTAGATATAACTTTGATAATCAACATAACAAGTATTCTCTATTCATCGGATCCCAACAAACGCAACATATAGAATTACAGATAGATGATCTTGATCATGTTTGGCAGCTCACAAGATCCGACAATGATAGCACAATGGGGAGAAGACAACCATCTAGCTACTGCTATGGACCCATAGTCCAGGGGTAGACTACTCACACATCACACCGGAGGCGACCATGGCGGCGTAGAGTCCTCCGGGAGATGATTCCCCTCTCCGGCAGGGTGCGGAGGCGATCTCCTGGATCCCCGAGATGGGATCGGCGTTGGCGGCGTCTGCGGAAGGTTTTCCGTATCGTGGCTCTCGGTACGGGGGTTTCGTCACGGAGGCTTTAAGTAGGCGGAAGGGCAAGTCGGGGAGGGGGCACGGGGGCCCCGGATGACGGGCGGCGCGGCCAAGGGGGCCGCGCCGCCCTAGGGTTTGGGCACCGCGTGGCCCCACTTCGTTTCGTCTTCGGACTTCTGGAAGCTTCGTGGAAAAATAGGCCCATGGGCGTTGATTTCGATCCAATTCCGAGAATATTTCCTTACTAGGATTTCCGAAACCAAAAACAGCAGAAACGACAAGCGGCACTTCGGCATCTTGTTAATAGGTTAGTTCCAGAAAATGCACGAATATGACATAAAGTGTGCATAAAACATGTAGATAACATCAATAATGTGGCATGGAACATAAGAAATTATCGATACGTCAGAGACGTATCAGACACCACTGTTGTAGATCAGCTGTACTTGTTGGCCAGGTTACCATCTTCAAACATATGTACATTCCAAGGGTACGAGATAAATGGGAATACATTTTACACGATCGACCAAGATAAAAAGAGAACCAACCAAAACAGTGGTGTCCGCTTCGATGCAAAAGATGAGAATGGGCAAACCACCACATATTATGGATACATAGAAGAGATATGGGAACTTGACTATGGAACCACTTTTAAGGTCCCTTTGTTTCGGTGCAAATGGGTGAAGCTCAGCGGTGTACATATAGACGATAAGTACGGTATGACAACAGTGGATCCCAAAAATCTTGCGTACCTGGACGAGCCGTTTGTCCTAGCCAACGAGGTGGCTCAAGTTTTCTATGTGAAGGACATGTCTAGCAAATCGAGAAAAAGAAATCAACAAAAGAATATATCAACGGAGGAGCCAAAGCGTCACATAGTTCTTTTACGGGAAAAGAAACATAGTGGGAGTGGATGACAAGACAGACATGTCAGAAGATTATAATAAGTTTAAAGAAATTCTGCCCTTCAAGGTGAAAATTGACCCAAGCATCTTGCTAATTGATGAAGATTCTCCATGGCTACGGCGTAGAAGATCACAACAGTAGATGGCGATGTAAGAATGTATTCCCAAGACAATCTCTACATTTATGTAATAATAAGAACCCTTTCCCCAACACTGTTAGAGGAGATGGAGTCTTTCACGGGCTTGCAGGGAAATTTTTCCGAGGAGCAGCTTCCGAAAATGCCGTAGGGCGTGTGCACCAACGACATCTTCGAGAAGCTGCGCCACGGGAGATTTCCCAACCCTTTCCTTCATCCATGTGAATGAAGCCGTGCTTGGCTTGTTGATCCGCTTGGCAAGGCGTATCGATGCTCCTTTTATAGGCACGGCACCGCTTCTACTTTCTCTTGTTCCTTCGACAGGGCGTCGTGCGCTACATGCTTTATCTCATCGAGCAGTGCGTCCACCCACGCATCCTTATCCTGCCGATAGCTTTAGTCCCGGTTGCAGCCACCAACCGTGACAAAAGGTTACCGACACATCCTTATCCTGCCGACAGCTTTAGTCCTGGTTGCACCCACCAACCGTGACAAAAGGTTACCCGCACATCAGCCCCCCAGATAAGGCCCTCCTATATAAGTATCCCCCAGTGTTTTGTCCCGGTTGGAGCCTCCACCCGGGATGAAAGTTTCGCGCGCCACTTCGTTCCCGCCTATTTTCTTCCCGCATTCCCGCCATTTTTCCACTATATATATGTAGGCTTGGACTCATATCTGCAAACCTCATCACTCTCTCCCATGGCTTCCATCGTATGTCTAACACCCCGAGAGGCGGAGGCGCTTTGCGCCTCGAACTACCCCTGCCCGCCCGGCTACCGCGTCCCGACCAGCTGGTTGCTGAGCGTCGGAGGCGTACCGGTCCCTCCTATACCTATAGGTGTGCCACGCTGATACGTCTCCGACGTATCGATAATTTCTTATGTTCCATGCCACATTATTGATGATATCTACATGTTTTATGCATACTTTATGTCATATTTATGCATTTTCCGGCACTAACCTATTAACGAGATGCCGAAGAGCCGATTCGTTGTTCTGCTCGTTTTTGGTTTCAGAAATCCTAGTAAGGAAATATTCTCGGAATTGGACGAAATCAACGCCCAGGGGCCTATTTTCACACGAAGCTTCCAGAAGACCGGAGAGCTAACGAAGTGGGGCCACGAGGCGGACAGATGATAGGGCGGCGCGGCCCAAGCCCTGGTCGCGCCACCCTATGGTGTGGGCCCCTCGTGATGCCCCTTGACCTGCCCTTCCGCCTACAAATAGCCTTCGTCGCGAAACCCCCAGTACCGAGAGCCACGATACGGAAAACCTTCCAGAGACGCCGCCGCCGCCAATCCCATCTCGGGGGATTCAGGAGATCGCCTCCGGCACCCTGCCGGAGAGGGGATTCATCTCCCGGAGGACTCTACGCCGCCATGGTCGCCTCCGGAGTGATGAGTGAGTAGTCTATCCCTGGACTATGGGTCCATAGCAGTATCTAGATGGTTGTCTTCTTCTTATGTGCTTCATTGTCAGATCTTGTGAGCTGCCGAACATGATCAAGATCATCTATCTGTAATGCTATATGTTGTGTTTGTTGGGATCCGATGAATAGAGAATACTATGCTATGTTGATTATCAATTTATATCTATGTGTTGTTTATGATCTTGCATGCTCTCCGTTATTAGTAGAGGCTCTGCCAAGTTTTTGCTAGTGACTCCAAGAGGGGGTATTTATGCTCGATAGTGGGTTCATGTCTCCGTGAATGCGGGGAGTGACAGAAACCTCTAAGGTTATAGATGTACTGTTGCCACTAGGGATAAAACATTGATGCTATGTCCGAGGATGTAGTTATTGATTACATTACGCACCATACTTAATGCAACTGTCTGTTGTTAGCGACTTAATACTGGAAGGGGTTCGGATGATAACCTGAAGGTGGACTTTTTAGGCATAGATGCATGCTGGATAGCGGTCTATGTACTTTGTCGTAATGCCCAATTAAATCTCACAATACTCATCATATCATGTATGTGCATGGTCATGCCCTCTCTATTTGTCAATTGCCCAACTGTAATTTGTTCACCCAACATGCTATTTATCTTATGGGAGAGACACCTCTAGTGAACTGTGGACCCCGGTCCATTCTTTACATCCGAAATACAATCTACCGCAATTGTTCTACTGTTCTCTCGCAAACAATCATCATCCACACTATACGTCTAATCCTTTGTTACAGCAAGCCGGTGAGATTGACAACCTCACTCTGTTTCGTTGGGGCAAAGTACTTTGGTTGTGTTGTGCAGGTTCCACGTTGGCGCCGGAATCCCTGGTGTTGCGCCGCACTACATCTCGCCGCCATCAACCTTCAACGTGCTTCTTGGCTCCTACTGGTTCGATAAACCTTGGTTTCATACTGAGGGAAAACTTGCCGCTGTACGCATCACACCTTCCTCTTGGGGTTCCCAACGGTCGCGTGTTGTACGCGTATCAAGACTGTTTTCTGGCGCCGTTGCCGGGGAGATCAAGACACGCTGCAAGGGGAGTCTCCACATCCCAATCTCTTTACTTTGTTTTTGTCTTGCTTTATTTTATTTACTACTTTGTTTGTTGCACTAAATCAAAACACAAAAAAATTAGTTGTTAGTTTTACTTTATTTGCTATCTTGTTTGCTATATCAAAAACACAAAAAAATTAGTTACTTGCATTTACTTTATCTAGTTTGCTTTATTTACTATTGCTAAAATGGGTACTCCTGAAAATACTAAGTTGTGTGACTTTACAACCACAAATAATAATGATTTTTATGCACACCTATTGCTCCACCTGCTACTACAGCAGAATTCTTTGAAATTAAACCTGCTTTACTAAATCTTGTTATGCGAGAGCAATTTTCTGGTGTTAGTTCTGATGATGCTACTGCCCATCTTAATAATTTTGTTGAACTTTGTGAAATGCAAAAGTATAAAGATGTAGATGGTGACATTATAAAATTAAAATTGTTCCCTTTCTCATTAAGAGGAAGTGCTAAAGATTGGTTGCTATCTCTGCCTAAGAATAGTATTGATTCATGGACTAAATGCAAGGATGCTTTTATTGGTAGATATTATCCCCCCGCTAAAATTATATCTTTGAGGAGTAGCATAATGAATTTTAAACAATTGGATAATGAGCATGTTGCACAAGCTTGGGAAAGAATGAAATCTTTGGTTAAAAATTGCCCAACCCATGGACTCGACTACTTGGATGATCATCCAAACCTTTTATGCAGGACTGAATTTTTCTTCACGGAACCTATTGGATTCAGCTGCTGGAGGTACCTTTATGTCCATCACTCTTGATGAAGCAACAAAGCTTCTTGATAATATGATGATTAATTACTCGGAATGGCACACGGAAAGAGCTCCACAAGGTAAGAAGGTAAATTCTGTCGAAGAAACCTCCTCCTTGAGTGATAAGATTGATGCTATTATGTCTATGCTTGTAAATGATAGGACTAATATTGATCCTAATAATGTTCCGTTAGCTTCATTGGTTGCCCAAGAAGAACATGTTGATGTAAGCTTCATTAAAAATAATAATTTCAACAACAATGCTTACCGGAACAATTCTAGTAACAACTATAGGCCATATCCTTATAATAATGGCAACGGCTATGGTAATTCTTATGGGAATTCTTACAACAATAATAGGAACACACCCCT
The DNA here is from genome assembly GCF_022539505.1 of Lolium rigidum. Classification (NCBI taxonomy): domain Eukaryota; kingdom Viridiplantae; phylum Streptophyta; class Magnoliopsida; order Poales; family Poaceae; genus Lolium; species Lolium rigidum. The sequence continues at coordinate 313,708,509 of NC_061508.1, read as the reverse complement.
GGACTTGAAGCCATGCTTAAAGAATTTATTAGTACACAAACTGCTTTTAACAAATCTGTTGAAGAAAAGCTTGGGAAAACTGATATACTTGCTTCTAAAGTCGATAGTCTTGCTGCTGATGTTGATCTTTTGAAATTGAAAGTTATGCCTCATGAAAATCATAATAATAAAATTGTTACTATAGCAAATTCCATCCAAGTTAGAATTAATGAGAATATAAGATTGATGGCCGAATTGCGTGCTAGGTGGGAGAAAGAAGAAAATGAAAAAGAAGATAATATAGCTAAAGTTTGGACTATTACCACCACTAGCAATGCTAATGCTCCACAAGTTGCTGCACCTCCTACTAATAATGGTAAAAGAATTGGTGTTAGCAATGTTTCCACTTCTAATGCAAAGCGCGAAAAACTACCCGAAACTGCTAAAACTGCTGAAACTGCCTGTGATAAAACTGCTGAAATTTTTTCCAACATTGGGGATGATGATCCCATTGCTTTAGATTATAATGGTTTGGATTTTGATGATTGCCACATCTCTGAAATTATAAAGTTCTTACAAAAACTTGCTAAAAGTCCTAATGCTAGTGCTATAAATTTGGCTTTCACGAAACATATTACAAATGCTCTCATAAAAGCTAGAGAAGAGAAATTAGAACGCGAAGCTTCTATTCCTAGGAAGCTAGAGGATGGTTGGGAGCCTATCATTAAGATGAAGGTCAATGACTTTGATTGTAATGCTTTATGTGATCTTGGTGCAAGTATTTTCGTTATGCCTAAGAAAATTTATAATATGCTTGACTTGCCACCATTGAAAAATTGTTATTTGGATGTTAATCTTGCTGATCATTCTACAAAGAAACCTTTGGGGAGAGTTGATAATGTTCGCATTACCGTTAACAATAACCTTGTCCCCGTTGATTTTGTCGTCTTGGATATTGAATGCAATGCATCTTGTCCCATTATATTGGGAAGACCTTTTCTTCGAACTGTTGGTGCTATCATTGATATGAAGGAAGGTAATATTAAATATCAATTTGGAACACTTCCCTAGAAAGATAATGAAGTTACCTTTTGATTCTATTATTAGAACAAATTATGATGTTGACACTTCGTCTCTTGATAATACTTGATATACACTTTCTGCGCCTAGCTGAAAGGCGTTAAAGAAAAGCGCTTATGGGAGACAACCCATGTTTTTACTACAGTACTTTGTTTTATATTTGTGTCTTGGAAGTTGTTTAATACTGTAGCAACCTCTCCTTATCTTAGTTTTGTGTTTTGTTGTGCCAAGTAAAGTCGTTGATAGTAAGGTTCATACTAGATTTGGATTACTGCGCAGAAACAGATTTCTTTGCTGTCACGAATCTGGGCCAAATTCTCTGTAGGTAACTCAGAAAATTATGCCAATTTACGTGAGTGATCCTCAGATATGTACGCAACTTTCATTAAATTTGAGCATTTTCATTTGAGCAAGTCTGTTGCCAAAATAAAATTCGTCTTTACGAACTGTTCTGTTTTGACAGATTCTGCCTTTTATTTCGCATTGCCCGTTTTGATATGTTCGATGGATATTTCGATTCCATTGACTTTCAGTAGCTTTGTGCAATGTCCAGAAGTGTTAAGAATGATTATGTCACCTCTGAACATGTAAATTTTGATTGTGCACTAACTCTCTAATGAGTTGTTTTGAGTTTGGTGTGGAGGAAGTTTTCAAGGATCAAGAGAGGGAGATGATACAACATGATCAAGGAGAGTGAAAGATCTAAGCTTGGGGATGCCCCGGTGGTTCACCCCTGCATATATCAAGAAGACTCAAGCGTCTAAGCTTGGGGATGCCCAAGGCATCCCCTTCTTCATCGACAACATTATCAGGTTCCTCCCCTGAAACTATATTTTTATTCCATCACATCTTATGTACTTTGCTTGGAGCGTCGGTTTGTTTTTGTTTTTGTTTTGTTTGAATAAAATGGATCCTAGCATTCATTGTGTGGGAGAGAGACACGCTCCGCTGTTGCATATGGACAAGTATTTCCTTAGGCTTTACTCATAGTATTCATGGCGAAGTTTCTTCTTCGCTAAATTGTTATATGGTTGGAGTTGGAAAATGATACATGTAGTAATTGCTAAAATGTCTTGGATAATGTGATACTTGGCAATTGTTGTGCTCATGTTTAAGCTCTTGCATCATATAATTTTCACCTATTAATGAAGAAATACATAGAGCATGCTAAAATTTGGTTTGCATAATTGGTCTCTCTAAGGTCTAGATAATTTCTAGTATTGAGTTTGAACAACAAGGAAGACGGTGTAGAGTCTTATAATGTTTACAATATGTCTTTTATGTGAGTTTTGCTGCACCGGTTCATCCTTGTGTTTGTTTCAAATAGCCTTGCTAGCCTAAACCTTGTATCGAGAGGGAATACTTCTCATGCATCCAAAATCCATGAGCCAACCACTATGCCATTTGTGTCCACCATACCTACCTACTACATGGTATTTCTCCGCCATTCCAAAGTAAATTGCTTGAGTGCTACCTTTAAATTTCTATCCTCTACCTTTGCAATATATAGCTCATGGGACAAATAGCTTAAAAACTATTGTGGTATTGAATATGTACTTATGCACTTTATCTCTTATTAAGTTGCTTGTTGTGCGATAACCATGTTCCTGGGGACGCCATCAACTACCCTTTGTTGAATATCATGTGAGTTGCTATGCATGTTCGTCTTGTCTGAAGTAAGGGAGATTTACCACCAAAATGGTTAGAGCATTGCATAATGTTAGAGAAGAACATTGGACCCCTAACTAAAGCCATGATCCATGGTGGAAGTTTCAGTTTTGGACAAATATCCTCAATCTCATATGAGAAAATTAATTGTTGCTACATGCTTATGTATAAAAGAGGAGTCCATTATCTGTTGTCTATGTTGTCCCGGTATGGATGTCTAAGTTGAGAATAATCAATAGCGAGAAATCCAATGCGATCTTTCTCCTTAGACCTTTGTACATGCGGCATAGAGGTACCCCTTTGTGACACTTGGTTAAAACATGTGCATTGCGATAATCCCGGTAATCCAAGCTAATTAGGACAAGGTGCGGGCACTATTAGTATACTATGCATGAGGCTTTCAACTTGTAAGATATAACTTACATAACACATATGCTTTATTACTACCGTTGACAAAATTGTTTCTTGTTTTCAAAACCAAAGCTCTAGCACAAATATAGCAATCGATGCTTTCCTCTTTGAAGGACCTTTCTTTTACTTTTATTGTTGAGTCAGTTCACCTATCTCTCTCCACCTCAAGAAGCAAACACTTGTGTGCACTTGTGCATTGATTCCTACATACTTGCATATTGCACTTGTTATATTACTCTATGTTGACAATATCCATGAGATATACATGTTATAAGTTGAAAGCAACCGCTGAAACTTCATCTTCCTTTGTGTTGCTTCAATGCCTTTACTTTGAACTATTGCTTTATGAGTTAACTCTTATGCAAGACTTATTGATGCTTTTCTTGAAGTACTATTCATGAAAAGTCTTTGCTATATGATTCATTTGTTTACTCATGTCATTTACATTGTTTTGATCGCTGCATTCATTACATATGCTTACAATAGTATGATCAAGGTTATGATGGCATGTCACTCCAGAAATTATCTTTGTTATCGTTTACCTGCTCGGGACGAGCAGAAACTATGCTTGGGGATGCTGATACGTCTCCGACGTATCGATAATTTCTTATGTTCCATGCCACATTATTGATGATATCTACATGCTTTATGCATACTTTATGTCATATTTATGCATTTTCCGGCACTAACCTATTAACGAGATGCCGAAGAGCCGATTCTTTGTTTTACTGCTGTTTTTGGTTTCAGAAATCCTAGTAAGGAAATATTCTCGAAATTGGACGAAATCAACGCCCAGGGGCCTATTTTCACACGAAGCTTCCAGAAGACCGGAGAGCTAACTAAGTGGGGCCACGAGGCGGCCAGATGATAGGGTGGCGCGGCCCAAGCCCTGGCCGCGCCACCCTATGGTGTGTCGCCCCTCGTGACGCCCCTTGACCTGCCCTTCCGCCTACAAATAGCCTTCGTCGCGAAACCCCCAGTACCGAGAGCCACGATACGGAAAACCTTCCAGAGACGCCGCCGCCGCCAATCCCATCTCGGGGGATTCGGGAGATCGCCTCCGGCACCCTGCCGGAGAGGGGATTCATCTCCCGGAGGACTCTACGCCGCCATGGTCGCCTCCGGAGTGATGAGTGAGTAGTCTACCCCTGGACTATGGGTCCATAGCAGTAGCTAGATGGTTGTCTTCTCCTTATGTGCTTCATTGTCGGATCTTGTGAGCTGCCGAACATGATCAAGATCATCTATCTGTAATGCTATATGTTGTGTTTGTTGGGATCCGATGAATAGAGAATACTATGTTATGTTGATTATCAATTTATATCTATGTGTTGTTTATGATCTTGCATGCTCTCCGTTATTAGTAGAGGCTCTGGCCAAGTTTTTGCTAGTGACTCCAAGAGGGGGTATTTATGCTCGATAGTGGGTTCATGTCTCCGTGAATCTGGAGGAGTGACAGAAACCTCTAAGGTTATGGATGTACTGTTGCCACTAGGGATAAAACATTGATGCTATGTCCGAGGATGTAGTTATTGATTACATTATGCACCATACTTAATGCAATTGTCTGTTGTTAGCAACTTAATACTGGAAGGGGTTCGGATGATAACCTGAAGGTGGACTTTTTAGGCATAGATGCATGCTTGGATAGCGGTCTATGTACTTTGTCGTAATGCCCAATTAAATCTCACAATACTCATCATATCATGTATGTGCATGGTCATGCCCTCTCTATTTGTCAATTGCCCAACTATAATTTGTTCACCCAACATGCTATTTATCTTATGGGAGAGACACCTCTAGTGAACTGTGGACCCCGGTCCATTCTTTACATCTGAAATACAATCTATCGCAATTGTTCTACTGTTCTCTCGCAAACAATCATCATCCACACTATACGTCTAATCCTTTGTTACAGCAAGCCGGTGAGATTGACAACCTCCACTGTTTCGTTGGGGCAAAGTACTTTGGTTGTGTTGTGCAGGTTCCACGTTGGTGCCGGAATCCCTGGTGTTGCGCCGCACTACATCTCGCCGCCATCAACCTTCAACGTGCTTCTTGGCTCCTACTGGTTCGATAAACCTTGGTTTCATACTGAGGGAAAACTTGCCGTTGTACGCGTATCACACGCGAGATGGCCATCACGAACCACTACTATTTCGAGCTCACGCCTGAGCAGCGGAGGAATCCCCAGTGGCATCCCGACTACAGCCCGACTTGGGACAGCTTCTTCATCAATCGACGTGAGAGGGCGGTTGCCAGGTACGAGGAGGACGGCCCGCCTCCTTCGAACTTCAACGAGTCCGGCCGTCGGATGTGGTGGCGCGGCCGGACTCTCCGGAGCGTCATGGCCTATCGTGGCCCTCGCCTGCGCTACCCTCAATCCCAGCCCACGCGTGCTCACCCGCCGAGGTTCGACAACCGCGACCCCGATGCTAGCGACGATGACGTCGACGACTATGATGACTACAGTGGCGACTATTATAGGGCTAGGCAGGACTATGATTGAATGGCTCCAACATTCGAATCTAGCCATGTATCTTAATTTTCAGTTGAGCTCTGTACTTTAATTTCAGTTCAATCGTAATAAATTTCGTGTGAACCACTTTATTGAACAAAAACAACCGTCAACAACTTTATAAACTAAATTTAAACTAATAGAACCGACAACGACTTTATTGAAATTACAATAAAATAGATAAATTACTAGTCTAGTCTCTACTCGTCGTCGGAGGTTGTCTCCGTCCAAAAGTCATCCCACCGAGGGTCGTTTTCGGACCAAGTTGTATTCGGGTTCTCGAGCTCGAAGGTGGCAACGGCCCGACGGTGGCGCCTGTTGGACCTGCGTTGTGCCCTAAGGTTAGCGCAGAACGCGTCGGTGTTGTCGACATCGTTGGGGAACTACGCCCTCCACTGGCGCATCAACTGCTCGTCGTGCTCGGCGATGGCGATCCTGCGCTGCACGTGGCGGTGCCGGCGACGGTCCTCGTCGTCGACGAGGCACGGCGGTGGCGCGAGGAACTCTGCCTCCTCTAGCGATTCAACATCCGGGAAGTTCATGTCGCGCCGTGGCCGCCGAAAATGCCACGCCGCCGCGTCGTAAGCGCGGGCCGCCAGCTCCGGCGTGTTGTACGTGCCGAGGGTGAGGCGGAAGCCACCGGCGCGTATCTCGGCGTAGAACCTACCGCTCGGACGCACTCGAACGCCACTGAAACCGGACGCCCCTCGACGACGTGGAGGCATCCCGGAGATGAATGAGCGGAGGAGGCGGTGGCGACGTGTGGTTGCGCCCGCACCCATCACTATATATAGCGTACGCGGGGCATGGCACGTGTAAGCCACGGCTACACACGTCGCACACCGGCGTCGGCGGGGCGAGGCACATGGAAGCGGCGGCGACACGTGGCGAGACACGTGTAAGCCACGGCTACACACGTCGCACGCCGACAGCGACGGGGCGAGGCACGTGGAAGCGGCGGCGACACGTGGCGAGGCACGTGTAAATAGTTATATGGATGTCATATTCAAGTTCATTGTATTTTCTGACAAATTTTCATATATAACACTTTTCTATTTGATTTACCATTTAAAAGTTATTGAAATAACACTTTTTATTAAGTTAAAATAGATAAACATATAGTTTTATAAAACAGAAAAGACCCCCCCCCCCCCTTATGAAAACGGCTGATCCGCGTCCAACGGCTCCGGCCGTTGGACGGATCAGCCCCAACCCCTTTTGTCGCGGGTCGTGCCACGGCCCGCGATAAAAGACCCCCCCTTTTGTCGCGGGTCGTGGCACGACCCGTGACAAAAGGGTGGCCTTTTACCGCGGGTGGTGCCACGACCCGCGACAAAAGGGGGGTAGGTATAAAACCCCCGCGTCGCGGGCCGGCCACCCACCCGCAACACGGAGGCCAGCCCTAGACGCTCGCATCGCGCCGCCAGGCTGCCCGAATTTCGCGCCGCCGCCGCCGTCGTCTTCCTCGCCTCCGACCGCCGCCCTCTGCGCCGCCTCCGCCCTCTGCGCCGCCCCCGCCTCCAGCCGCGCCCTCTGCGCCCGCCTCCGGCCGCGCCACCACTGCGCCGCCGCCGTCTTCCTCGCCAACTCCGGCCGCCGCCTCGTCTGCAGGTAGCTACGTGCGGCCGCGCGCCGGCGCCGGCCAGCTTGGCCATTTTTTTTTGGTTAATTAATTAGTTTAGTTTAGTTTTGTATATTTAGTTATTTAGTTATTTTGTATATTTAGTTATTTAGTTAGTTTAGTTATTTAGTTAGTTTAGTTATTTAGTTAGTTATTTAGTTAGTTTAGTTATTTTGTATATTTAGTTATTTTGTTAGTTTAGTTATTTTGTATATTTAGTTTAGTTATTTTGTATATTTAGTTATTTAGTTTAGTTTAATTTAGTTAATATAGTACCGACGCCGACGCTGACACCGGCGGTGTTACTAATATATATAGTTAGTATATATAGTACCGACGACGACGCCGACACCGGCCCTCTCCCTCTTTTCTCTCCCTCTCGCGAAAACCGACGCCGACACCGGCCCTCTCCCTCTTTTCTCTCCCTCTCGCGAAAACCGATGCCGACACCGACCCTCTCCCTCTCGCAAACACCTCTCTCTCCCTCTCGCGAAAACCATCGACGCTGCAACTCCCCTCTTCTCTCCCTCTCCCTCTCGCAAACACCTCCCTCTCCCTCTCGCAAACACCTCCCTCTCCCTCTCGCAAACACCTCCCTCTCCCTCTCGCAAACACCTCTCTCTCCCTCTCGCGAAAACAACCGACGCCGCAAACACCTCTATTCTCTCCCCTCTCGCGAACCCCCCCCCCCCCTACGATGCCGCAACTTCCCTCTCCTCTACCTCTCGCGAACAACCTCTTACTCACGTGAGCATTGTCAAGATCATCTACCTCACGCGCTCTCTTCTCCCTGCTCCACGCCGCCTTCCCCTCCTTGAGTTAGGGTTTGGGTTAGGGTTTGGTTAGTGTTTGATTAGGGTTAGGAACAGGGTTATATAAATATGTACTTATCGATTTAATTTTTTGCAGAAACAATGGATCCATTCGAAATCCATCGAGACTTGGAACAGGAAGACTTGTTCGAGGACATAATCCGTGATGGTCCAGAAGCCGATCGAGAAGCTGGAGAAGACCGCGGCTTCGGTGATGGAGAAGCTGACGGCTCCGGAGCTGGAGAAGACCGTGGCTCCGGTGATGGAGAAGCCGAGGACTTCGGTGATGGAGAAGCCGACGGCTCCGGTGATGGAGAAGCCGACGGCTCCGGTCATGACGAGGTATACGATCAGTTGAGGCATTAATGGAATTCTATATGTACATATGTATATAAATTAACTGATTTTTATTCTCTTAGGCCTCCGAAGATAAGTTGGAGAAACGAGGCCCGGCAAAGAAATTGGGCAAAAAAGACCACTTCAACATTGAAGCTATATCACCGAAAGGCCAATCGGTGGCACCCGCGAGTGTCAGAGTGACATTTAAGAATCGGTGTGGAGTTACGGTTAGAGATCATCTCCCGATCACTATTAGAGAATGGAACAAGACCAAGAATGTGTCCGAAGATCAGGTTGCCGATAGGTACAAGAACACACTTTTGACGACCTCATGTCACATTTCACTTTGCCAAATTTGGGATCGGACTACGAGAATGCCAAGCGAGTGCGCTAGTGAAGAAATGGGCTCTTAAGAAGATGGGGGAACTTTTCCGAGCGTATAAGAACCGGTTATGGAAAGCTTATAAGGCCGAGAAGAAGCCTCCGGTATTCGAAAACTACCTAGCGAAGCAGGAGCATAGCCGGGAAGAATTTGTGAAGTACAAAGAATCGAGAGGAGGCTGTGAACCTGTCAAAGAAAAACAAGAAGAATGCAAGCGAAAAGAAATATCACCATCATACGGGCCGAGGGGGCTACGAAGTAGCCATGCCTAAGTGGGATGCACAAGAGGGCTGAGATGAAGCTGAATGGGATCACTCCAGAACCAGAGCGAGAAGGATGGGACACTAGGGCTCGAAATTGGTTCCTTGGGAATGGCTGTGAGTATGACATGAAGACAGGGAACCTTGTTGAAAGTGACAGCAAGGTTAGGGTATCCAGGAAAAAATGGATTGAAGTGACGGCTGATATTGAAGCGGGAAAACTGAAGTTTGCTCCCGATAGAGAGAAAGACTTGCTGACGCTTGTCCTCGGTAATCCTGAAAAGGGTGGACGAACAAGAGGCTACGGCCCTAGTGTTCCGTGGGTGCTTGGGTTTCCGAATGACGCGGAGACTTATAGAAGCCGAGCGAGAGCAAAACAACGCGAGCTGGAGGTGCAGAATGACCGGATGGCTGAGTTCCAACGGCAACTAGACCAGCAGAAGCGGGAGATTCAGCAGCAGCAGCGGGAGATTAATGAACTTAAAGGACATCGCCAGCCAGATAATACCGCTAGCATATCTCAGCGACGAGACAGCAGCGTGGCCGACTCGGAGGCCCGGCCTACACGGATCATGATAGATGTCGGTCCTGGCGACCCCTTGGATGGAATCAAGGAGCAAACACCTTGTGATCTCCATGAGGTGTTCAGGAAGGTGTCTGTTAAGGTGGCGGTCGGCTATGTCTTACCGGCATTTGGACTTGAAGGTGAGCCGGAAACATGCCATGGCAATCCGATTCCAGCTGGCTATGCTCTTGTCGGGGTGGATTCAATTGTACCATCGTGGGAGACATTGGAGCTCGAAATCCCTGGAGGTGATGGGGGGCTTACACTCAGAGAGGTGCTGGGAGAAATCATTCTCTAGGAAAAGAAGAACATCAGGCTGCCAGGCTGGGTAGCCCCTAGTACCAGTCGTCCCAGCAGGTCACCATCACCTCCTCCAGGTGATCGCAGGCCACCATCACCTCCTCCTACTGATCACATGTCGCCACCATCACCCCATGGGTACGACGTCGACCACGACATTTGTAGTCCATCTCCATCTCCAGCGCCGCCGCCTCCGCCCACTAAGACTCGGAATGCACCCAGCCGGAAGCGTTTCAAGAGTCATGTCCGCAAGATGTCGCCCCTCCCAACAGTACCAAAGGTTCCTGCCCACGTCCTTACGATCGTACTGAGGAGGAAAATGATGCCATTGTTAAGAAATACAATTGTGATTTTTTTCATAAGGAGAAACCTCCAGCGCCAGAGCCATACACAGAGAAGCAAAAAGAATATGCTGTTAGTTTTCTGAACACACCATCGCAGTATGACTTACACGAGAAGAAGGATGACTATACACGCCAACTTGCGAAGGTAATTGACGAGACTAAGGATGAAAAGGCTAAGGAGAAGGATATTGCTGGCACGAGCAAATCATCAGCTAGAAGTGCAGCCGAGAAAAAGTCAAGTTCAACAAGTGCACCCCTCAAGGCCAAGCAAACGACAAAAGGAAAAAAGAGAAAGGAAGTTCCCCTCCTCGGAGATCAGCCCAAACAATCAATCCCAGCACTCAAAGTGTTTAATGTTCCCAAGGTGTACCAGGAATATGGTGGTTTTGATATGGAAGAAGCTGCAAGCTTAGCGGCTGCCTGTAAAGTTACCGTGGAGGAATTGCTGCTTGCAGTAGATGCTGCACTACCCATTGCTGATATAGCTCCTAAATTTATCTACGGGGCCGACTTGGTCAGCAAAGAGCAGCTGCATAAACTGCCAACACATATGCGGAATTTGCATCAGTGGTACCTTGATGCATGCAAGGAGAACATAAGGTACATCGTGGCGAATATACCATTTGAATATTACTACCGAAAGGAGGAGATCCATATTGAGATGAATGAACTCTGGCAGTTATTCAATTTAGATGCCCTCGACAAATCTCTCATGAGTTGCTATTGCTTGTAAGTTGTTAACTACATATAAGTTCATTTTCATTCAGTTCATGTTCGTTTTCATTGCATATACTCATTATATCTTATGTGTTCTCTTATGCAGACTGAAGATCAGTGAATGCAAAAGTAATAATATTATCAATATTGGGTTTATTGACCCAGATAAAATACATATTGAAACGGTAAAGCAGAAACGCCAAGTGTTGTGGGTATACTTTATGGGTATATCAACGGCATGGCCTAGATCCGGCAAGCCCGGGTGGCCCATAGTTGGTGGTGAGGCATGTGGCCCATCGGGCGGCCCAGTTGCTGTAGATCATGAAGGATGAAGTCCAGCCCAGGAACGAGGAGCCGGATCCTGACCGACCTACGAAGGAGGCCGGATCCGTGGAGGCCCATAAAGTATCCGGATCCAGCACGTACTTGAAGGAAGGCGGATCCTTGACGTACACGGCAAGACATTGTACCGTAGTTAGGCAACTTGTATTCCGGCTAGGACTCTCCATGTAAACCCTAGATCCGTGCGCCTATATAAGCCGGATCCCGGGAGCCCTAGAGGCACAACGACAACTCATTGTAACAACGCGAAAGCGCCCAGATAATTCCGGACAAGCGGCGGTAGGCCCTGTCATCGTGCAGGTGTTCCGAAGCTGGGTAACTCGCGTACCACCGTCCCGTGTGCACTCCGCCCTATGGCCCCTACTTCTTCTCCCCCTCGTGAGGATCCCTCCTCCGAGGTACCGTCGAATAGGCAACGACACCAAGAAACGGGGGGAAACCTACTAAGGTTTTTGGGGGAGCAATATTTCTGTGATTCAATATTGTTTCCTTACAACTACGAGTGAGAGTCTTAATGATCTTTTATGCACATTCAATTTTTCTTACTCGATGTCAAGTGTAATTCCTGACGTATATACATAACATGTGCAGCTTCCACTGGATTCTACTAGACATTCAACCTGATAAGGGAATAGTTGAAGTAAGAGACCCACTGAGTAGAGGCGTGGACGGGTTCCACGACTTGCAGAAGTTGCTCCAAGTGTAATTTCCTTCATCACCGCGCTTTATCTTTCGTGAGATATCAATTAATTATCCACTCATTCAATCATTCTTTTGCTCAGCGAGGGCTTGGAGAGCTTTCAAGAATCATCATAAGGAGGGTACCTGGGCAGAGAAGCTAACATTTACTCATGTACCGTGCCCCCAGCAGCCACAAGGGACGAATCTATGTGGATACTACGTTTGCGAGTCCATTCGCATGTTAACCACTGAGAAGCAGAACAAAAATAAATTCAACGTAAGCAATAACATTCACAACTTTATTTATTATCATCAATATTTTGTTATCAAGATTGATATAGTCATACTCATCTCATTTTCGTATATAGGTCGACTTCATGCGGGACAGACTCCAACCAAATGAACACCTACTAGGAATCGCGGAGGAACTGGCAGGACTTTTGGTTAGAGAAGTACTAAACAACAAAGGCTTGTTTAATCCAAATAGATGCTCTACCTCCACATAGACGGTCGTTAGTACCGCTTGTCGATCGTGAGCTCCATGTATATATATATGTAAGGGGAATCTACGAATATGTGTAAGGGGAATCGACTTTTGCTTCCAATATTTGTTTGATCGATCTATATATATATATATATATATATATATATATATATATATATATATATAATGAATGAACGTGTACCACTTCTAGTAGTGTACAAATATATGCAACTTTTATTTTCGAATGAAAAAATGAAATAAAAGGGGGTCGGTGGCGGGGAGGGGGGGCTGCTGCACCCCTCAAACCCTAAAGCAGCAGCGTTGTGCGCGCGCCACGTAGAGGGCCTTTTGTCGCGGGTGGTAATACCGCCCGCGACAAAAGGGCATGTCCCCTGCGTGCCCCGCACCTGCCACGTGGTGGACTATATGTCGCGGGTGGTAAGCGACCCGCGACAAAAGGTGGACCTTTTATCGTGCCTCTTTTGTCGCGGATGGTGACAAGGTATTAACTTGTCAATGCCTACGGATGGTAGACTAGGGTTTAGTTGGAAGTAGAGGGCAAGTAGATCTCGAAGGTTTCAGCCGAAAAGTACTCGACGATTACAAAGCTAGGGTTTGAGAACAATGATTCGATGATCTCTGCGCCCCTCGACTCCCCCTTATATAGGAGGCGGAGCCGAGGGATTCGTGCTGTACAAGTTACAAAGTCCGGGAAGGTTTCTAACTCATCCCGCAAGATTACAAATAAGACTTTCTATTACAACTCTAGCCTTCCTTAATAATATCTTGGGCTTCCGAATCTTCTTATCCTTCGGGTAGTGGGCCTTCAGTAAACCCCGGGTACTATCTTCGGCAGGCCCATTTGGGATGCCTATGTCAGATGGCCACCCGCGACAAAAGGCCCTTACCACCCGGAACAAAAGCCATGTTTTCCACTAGTGAAGTAACCTCTAAATCAACTAGAATTGATGACTTAAGCACAACCTCGTAAAGAAGATCCACCAAAATAACATGACAACCTAAAATGAGTCCAACAATTAATCCGTTGCCGAAACTTTCCTTATTATGGCTCTCTTCCTTCTTTTGCCTTTAATAGATACCTTTCTAAGAGATTCCTCCAGCTTCTCGATCATGTCCTTCGAGGTCTTACCCGTCAAGATGCAAGCAATTTCCTTGCCATATCCAGGGCTAGCGGCCTCCAAAATAGCGAGCAACCCGCGAAATTTTTTGCAAAAAGAACCTCAGAGCTAGGCACCAACATTGATCCACAGTCTAAAGAGGCGAGGGAATGGCAAGGCTCCGACTATAGTGGCGAGGGTGTCGTGGCCACCTCCAAGGTCTCAAAAGATCACAACACGGATGGAAGAACCACAGGAGAATCCCCATGCAACTCATGTGGCTATGGCGTGATCTGCAACATCGGAGCCAAGAACTCGTCTATGTCCTCGCTCTCAGAGTTAGCCGACCTAACAGGCTGCGGCGACTGTCTGGGGCTGCCACAAGGAGAGAAATAGTTGTAGAGATGTTCTTCCTCAACCATAGATGACTTCGGAGCCAAGTGGAAGCAAAGCCTGCACAGTGGCGAGCTCTTGTACACCAAAAGAACATGCCTCCATCGGATCCAAAGAATCGCCAACGCGTGCCAACAACTTGTGACTTGCTACCTCCTCACGGAGGGGGGGGGGGGGGCGAGAGACCTCCTCGACGCGCATACCAACCAACTAAGTGAGCTCCATGCGCAACAAGGCAAACTGACACTGAATGTGGGAGTCCAAACTGGCGTTGATATTGACCTCATCACAACACCTTGGAGAGGGCCTTGGCGGCGATGTTGCAGGCGACGGCGAGTGGCACACGACCTCAACCCAACTCCGAGACGTCGAGGGACGACAAGGCTGAGTGGGCGGAGACTGGCACTGCTGGCAAGGAGTACATGCGTCCAGAGAAAGACCATGAGTGTCCGGAGAGCGAGAACGAGTAGCAAGAAAGCGCGCACGGCAGAAACGCTCCCGGTGACCAGGATGACGACACCGGATACATCTGAAAGGCGCATAAAATGCATTGACCTGGTGGTCATGCTCGAGGCACCGAAAGCATCTTACATTGGCCCAACGCTTGAAGGAGAAACTACACTCGAGGCCTTCCTTCCAAAGCAAAGATGATGGCTCGCGGCCAGGATGGCCGCCCCGGCTCACCTCCACCCATTCTTCCTTGTCTCCAAGAGCATTGGCGTCGAGAAGCGAGACAAAAACATCCAGTTTTCTGGAGCCAATGGCGACCGTGGAGCCAACTCTTCATTGTCGTCATCCTTGTCAGAGCCTAAAGAAGCAACTTGAAGCAAGCTCGGGGCCGTCATTGGATCATCGGCAGGAAGGGGCATTTTGGCAGAGACACCCGATGCAACCGGTGGTAGTGACAAGAACCCGAGCCCCTCAACCAACACGACAGGGTCACTCTGTGCACTTATCATCTTCTTGAGTGTCTTGTCGATGGACTACACGGATGATGAGGATGCCTCGCCGATCTTAATACTCCTGCTAGCTCATACTCAATAAATTGGGATAATAGCAAAAAAAAACATCGTAATTCACAACGTCATAATAAAAACCTCTAATTTTCAATGTTTTCACAAAAGACCACCCGTTATAAGAAATGATATGGCCACCTAATCTTCAAAGGGTGACTCCTCGTGGATCGCTCGTGGATTAGAGCATCTCCAGCGAAAATCCGGATATAATAAACATCGGATTGGATGTAAAAAGGGCGTGGGAAGCAACATTTTTCAGTCGCACCCCCGATATTCGCCCATCAGCGGCGATAGTTTCAAAAAATCGTATTTCCGCTACACAAAAGAATCGCCGAAGTCTGGCGATCGGATCAGCCATATTCCGGATCGAAACAGAAACTAGACGATTACAGGCTCATCGGCGGTCCCGTCCTGAGCCTCGTCCGGCGTGGCATCGGGTGGCGAAGCATCGACATATGCCGGTGTCGCAGCGGCGGGAGTTGACGTCGAAGTGGGGGACAAAGCAGCCGACGGGAACCGGAGGATTTCTTGGCGATGGGCGTCATACCAAGCCCTCTTCTCCTCGTCCATGTTGGTGTCGTTGCCGCAGATCAGGAACGCCAGGTCAGTGTTCCTCTTCTTCACCGCGGAGGTTTCCTTGAGTAAGGCAATCCGGACGTCCTGGTTGGCGAGCATCTCCTTCAGCCGCACGGTGTGCCGTTCGCCCCTCCCGGCGGCGTGCGCCCTCGCGTCGGCCCAGCACTTGTCGAAGGACTCCTGCAACCTGTCGGGTGGATGGACAGCCTTCTTCTACCCTTTCAGCTTCTTCTGGCCGAGCTCGGGGCGGCCCGTCGACGCGGCAGGGGCTGGATCATAGGGTTTGTACTGCTCGCACTTGTTATTGGCGAGATTCTTGCGCACCTCCTTCCACTTCTCGCACCCCTCGATGCGGGCGAAGATATTGAGGTACTTGAACATCTGGCCGTCGTTGTCGGCCGCGTACATGTCGAACGCTCTCCGCACCTGCAAAAACAGGCCGGCGATGTAGAGTCGACGGAGGAGCCACGGCGAGTGAGCATACCTTGGATTCAAAGTCCTCGCCGCTCACCGGCCGTTCGTCGATCTCCTCCTGTATGCCGTGCCACTTGCTGCACACCGCTTGAATGATCCCTCAATGGGTGCCCATTGCCTTGTCGCTGCGTATCATCACCATCTTGTTAAAGAATGGATCGACGAGTTTGCGCTCGTCGAACGCCACCTTGACCCTCTGCCAATACGTCTCGAAGTTTTGAATCGCGTCGGTGATGCTGTTAATGGAAACGGTTTTCCAAGCTTTGGTGAGGCACTCCTCTTCTTTGCCCGTCCATTTCATCCGCGGCTCGGCTGACGTCGAGTTCTTCTTCCTTTTCTTCTTCCCCTTGAACGGCTCCTCCGTGGGTGCAGGCGCTTCCTCTTCGTCGACATCCTGGTCGAGGTAGATCTGTTCATCTTCTTCGGTGACATCTTGGGTACCGTCGTTCTGATAGTCGACGGCGCCCCGCGACGCGACGGCTTCCGTCGCCCTTGCCTCCTCTTGTGTGAAGAATCCCGGGCTCGACGCGGCGGCCATGGAGGTCGACGTGATCATCTCGTGCATCAAAGGCTCATTCGGCGGCGGCATCCCGGGGTTGGAGAAGGAGAGCGGCCCACGTTGCAGGGCAGGCGAGATGCCCTCGTACATCGCACCATCGTACGCCAGCGGTGGCGGCGTAAACCCCATGTCGGCGGCGTAGGTGTCCTGGAACATGGCCGTGGCCAGCGACACCGGCGAGAAGGTGGAACAGCCGATCATACCTTGGGTCAGCCATGGCTCGGGCAATTGGCCGATGCGCGGCTGTTATCACCAGATTTTAACCAAGTCAGGAGGTGGGCCGTGATTCAGATGGGCTTGGAGAATATACACGGGAAATATTCATGAATCGGCCTCGTGCAAGAGTTTGGGCTTAATTGCCCATGTATCTGTATATTATAGTAGGTTACGTGTCGGTTAGGATTAAAAGATAGAGTTTAGCTCGTACACGGTTGGGATTATTCCCAAGTTAGAGAGTCTACGGACTATAAATATGTATCTAGGGTTATTGAGAAAGGAGGACGATCACGTTCACAACAAACCAATCTAGGCGCATCGCCACCCCTTGTTTCGAGGGTTTCTTCTGGGTAAGCGCTATTGTTTATTCGTTGTTCATGTGTTGCTCGTACTGAAGCCTTTTTGATGGCGAGCAACACCATTATCATAGATATGTCAGGGTTTGCATCGATATTTACTTGATGTACTGATACGCGTACAGCACGCGACCGTTGGGAACCCCAAGAGGAAGGTGTGATGCGTACAGCGGCAAGTTTTCCCTCAGTATGAAACCAAGGTTTAATCGAACCAGTAGGAGCCAAGAAGCACGTTGAAGGTTGATGGCGGCGAGATGTAGTGCGGCGTAACACCAGGGATTCCGGCGCCAACGTGGAACCTGCACAACACAAACCAAGTACTTTGCCCCAACGAAACAGCGAGGTTGTCAATCTCACCGGCTTGCTGTAACAAAGGATTAGATGTATAGTATGGAAGATGATTGTTTGCGAGAAAACAGTAGAACGAGTATTGCAATGAGATTGTATTTCGAGTATAGAGAATTGGACCGGGGTCCACGGTTCACTAGAGGTGTCTCTCCCATAAGATAAACAGCATGTTGGGTGAACAAATTACAGTTGGGCAATTGACAAATAAAGAGGGCATGACCATGCACATACATATTATGATGAGTATAGTGAGATTTAATTGGGCATTACGACAAAGTACATAGACCGCTATCCAAGCATGCATCTATGCCTAAAAAGTCTACCTTCGAGTTATCATCCGAACCCCTCCGGTATTAAGTTGCTAACAACGAGACAATTGCATTAAGTATTGCGCGTAATGTAATCAGTAACTACATCCTCGAACATAGCACCAATGTTTTATCCCTAGTGGCAACAACACATCCATAATCTTAGAGATTTCGTCACTTCCCAGCATTCACGGAGACATGAACCCACTATCGAGCATAAATACCCCCTCTTGGAGTTAAGAGTAAAAACTTGGCCGAGCCTCTACTAATAACGGAGAGCATGCAAGATCATAAACAACACATAGATATAAATTGATAATCAAGATAACATGGTATTCTCTATTCATCGGATCCCAACAAACACAACATATAGAATTACAGATAGATGATCTTGATCATGTTTGGCAGCTCACAATTAAGCACAATGAGGAGAAGACAACCATCTAGCTACTGCTATGGACCCATAGTCCAGGGGTAGACTACTCACACATCACTCCGGAGGCGACCATGGCGGCGTAGAGTCCTCCGGGAGATGATTCCCCTCTCCGGCAGGGTGCCGGAGGCGATCTCCTCGAATCCCCCGAGATGGGATTGGCGGCGGCGGCGTCTCTGGAAGGTTTTCCGTATCGTGGCTCTCGGTATCGGGGGTTTTGCAACGAAGGCTTTAAGTAGGCGGAAGGGTAGGTCGGGGGCGACGCGAGGGGCCCGAGAGACAGGGCGGCGCGGCCAAGGGTGGGGCCGCGCCGCCGCTCTCCTCGGCCACCTCGTGGCCCCACTCCGTTGACTCCTCGGTCTTCCGGAAGCTTCGTGGCAAAATAGGACCCCGGGCGTTGATTTCGTCCAATTCCGAGAATATTTCCTTACTAGGATTTACGAAACCAAAAACAGCGAAAACAAAGAATCGGCACTTCGGCATCTTGTTAATAGGTTAGTTCCATAAAATGCACAAATATGACATGAAGTGTGCATAAAACATGTAGATATCATCAATAATGTGGCATGGAACATAAGAAATTATCGATACGTCGGAGACGTATCAGCATCCCTAAGCTTAGTTTCTGCTCGTCCCGAGCAGGTAAACGATAAACAAAGATAATTTCTGGAGTGACATGCCATCATAACCTTGATCATACTATTTGTTGTGGGTATACTTTATGGGTATATCAACGGCATGGCCTAGATCCGGCAAGCCCGGGTGGCCCATAGTTGGTGGTGAGGCATGTGGCCCATCGGGCGGCCCAGTTGCTGTAGATCATGAAGGATGAAGTCCAGCCCAGGAACAGGAAGCCGGATCTCAACCGACCTACGAAGGAGGCCGGATCTGTGACAGCCCATGAAGTATCCGGATCAAGCACGTATTTGGAGGAAGGCGGATCCTTGACGTACACGGCAAGACATTGTACCGTAGTTAGGCAACTTGTATTCCGGGTAGGACTCTCCATGTAAACCCTAGATCCGTGCGCCTTTATAAGCCGGATCCCGGGAGCCCTAGAGGCACAATCACAACTCATTGTAACAACGCGAAAGCGCCCGCATAATTCCGGACAAGCAGCAGTGAGGCCCTCGTCATCGTGCGGGTGTTCCGAAGCCGGGTAAATCGCGTACCACCGTCCCGAGAGCACTCCGCCCTATGGCCCCTACTTCTTTTCCCCCTCGTGAGGATCCCTCCTCCGAGGTACCGTCGATTAGGCAACGACGCTGGCGCCCACCGTGGGGCCTGTGGCGTCTGGAGGCCGGAACCGGGAGGGTTCCGCCATGGGAAGCTACGGCGACACCATCGCTGTGGGGCGCGTCCTCTACGCCGGAAATATGCCGATCGTCCCTCCGGATGAGTGTTGGATTCCGGCTAGGACAAACCCCGTCAAGCTCTCCATCGTCCCAATTGGCGGCATACACATCTTCATCGGGGAAACCGTCGATTCCGACGGAAACCCACTGGTAAGTAACGCGGACGCGACCGCCGCCGAGCTGGACGCAGTCGCGAAGATCCGATCTGAGATGCAGGAGCTTCCCAAGGAAGATTCCGCCTCGGATCCGGAATTTTCAAAGCCCACCCAATCCGCCCCCGAGCAGGAAACAACGGTGGAAGACCAATGCGGATCCGCCCGGGTCTCCCGTGTGTTAGAAAAGCAGAGGTGCCACTTCGTACACTTCTTGGCCCATACCGCCGGAACCGCCCCTCAAGAAGATGGAGCTGGTCCCGAGCAGGTAGAGGCACCGGAAAACGACGCGGATCCGGATCGAGGCTGAGCCTCGTCGGAGAAAGCGAAACTCCGGTTGAAGAGTCGATTTTGGGCAATCTGAGCCCAATTTCCGGAGATACCCCCTCCATGGATACTGACGAGTTTAACCGCAATCTAGGGGAGTACCGTTTCGGTGATCAGCCTGAAGTCGACTCCGCCCAGCCTAAGCAGGTTCTCGCAACCGTAGCAGCCGATGGAAACCCCAAAGGACAACATGCTAAAAGTTGCGGAGCTATTGAAGAAGAAGGACGAAGAGGTTGATATCAAGTACCTTCGCAAACTTGTCGCTTCAGCAATGCAGCAGCAAAGCAAGGCGGATACCTCGCGCAGGTTAGAATCCAATCCGGATAACTGTGTATCAACCGCGCAGAAGGACGCTCGTGCCGATCGACATCCTGACGATGAATCACACACCGGATCCTCGGAGCGCAGAAGAAAAACCAGGGAACACCCAAGTTCGATCCCCGTTCCGTCAAAGACGCCTTCATCAGATCCAAGAAAGGGAAAGGATGCAATGTACTCTGGACGAGATAAATATCGCAACCCTTCTCCTCCACCTAATGGTTACCCGCGACCCCCTCGCCGCCGCAGTCCAGCCGGAAACACCAGGCCCCCAGGGCATGGTGGGATTGTTATCCGCGACAACGTGCTGCCAAGAATCAGAAATAGGGAGCGCTCGCCGGAACCTCGCCGGAACCAGAACAACGATCGTGAGCCCGAGCCCAGGAGGAGTCGGAATGAGGAACGCGACCCAGAGCCTCGCCGGAGCCGCGACCCAGAGCCTCGCCGGAGCCGGAACGACCAGGGCAGCCAGCGCCATGGCGAAGGCAGCCACAGAAGCCGGAGCCAGCACCGGGAAGGCCGAGGAGAATCGGAAGGCGGAAGCAAGAAATCGGACCGACCACCTCGCAGGTCTCCCTCACCACCACCTAGCGGTGGCGGCGGAGGTGGAGGCGGAGGCGACGGCCGGAGATCTCGCTCCCGCTCACAATCTCCTCGCCACGGCCCGCGCGACGCGCGAGAACGCCTTAACGAATACAGAACCGACTACATTGGTCCGAAGTGCTTTGGCAGGATGATTCGAGAGGAACCAAAGCCAAGGATGAACCTCAAGCTACCCGGAAACCTGAAGCATTATGATGGCACCGAAAGGCCGGATACCCGGATTGAGGATTACTATAATGCAAGTAACCTTTGCCGGAGAAATCCCTAACATCGCTCGCCGCATGCTCCAGCTTGTACCTTGTAGGTCCAGCCCGGATCCGGCTCGGTGACCTCGAGAAGAACTCCATCTTTTGCTGGTTCGACCTGAAGACCGCTTTCGAGAAACACTTCAGAGGCACCTACAAAAGACCTGCCACGGCAAGCGACCTGCAAGCCTGCATCCAGAAGAAAGGAGAAACCTCAAGAAACTACCTCACGCGATGGTTGGCATGCAGGAACGAGTGCGAAAACGTCGACCACACCACCGCCATGTACGCCTTCATTGGTGGACTGCAGAGGGGAGGATTGCTGAGGCATACGCTCACTCGTTTGGCTAACTCAAACAAGCTGACTTTGGATGAAATGATCTCCATTGCCGAGTGATCATACTGCCGCCGATGATGACGCAGCGGTGATCTCGCAGCCTACAAGCAATCCCCCTACATCAACAAAAGAAGAACCGTGATAACGACAACAGCAGTAGCCATAAGCGCAAGAACCCTGATGACCAGAAGAGTGGCGGATCCGAGATGGTCGCCATGGCGTTTCAACGCGGAGGTTCAGGAGGCGGAAGAGGATGCGGCCGTGGAGGCGGAGCCGGCAGGGGTCAGCAGCATGCCACTGAGGTCACAGCTGGCGGATCCCGCGCCCCGCAAACCTACGAGGAGTACGGAGACATGCCCCTGCCCGGCCCACCCGGATCCGGTTACAGGGAAGTCCACTCACACCAACCGCAACCGCAAGTGGGTCAATGATCTAAAGAACGACCCGGAGGCGGGATACAAGCGAGCCGGAAGCACCGCCCACGCGGCAAGGGAGGCAAGGGCAAGAACAAGGACAAAGAGGAAGATAGTTCCGAGGCGATGGATGAGGATGATAACTCACCGGATCCCAAGGTAGGATCCGCAGGTAAATCCAACCCATTCGAGAAAAAGAGCGTGGGGGCTTACCACACTTTCCTCGGAACCCCAACAGCTCCGCGCCGCCAAGTCGCCTACCCGGATCCCGAACGCCACAGCTTCCGGCCGTGCCGCAAGTATGTCAGGTGGTCGGAAATCCCGTGCACATTTGATAGGGAGGATCACCCTGCCATTGTGCCAAAAGAATGCTACGCCTTGGTTGTAAGTCCCCGCATAGACGGGTATGACTTCTCCAAGTGCCTCATGGATGGTGGAGCCAGCTTGAACATCATGTACCCGGAGACTCTAGAGCGGATGAACCTCACCAAGGAACAGCTCAAACACAGCAACACTGAGTTTCATGGCGTGGTTCCGGGTAAGAAGGCGAATTCCCTCGGCAGCATCACACTTCCCGTGGCTTTTGGCGATGTTCACAATTTCCGCGAAGAGAAGATCACGTTTGAAGTTGTGCCCTTCAAGAGCTCCTACCACGTCATCTTCGGCAGGCCCACCTACCACAAGTTCCACGCAAGAGCATGCTACATCTACAACAAGCTCAAGATTCCGGGTCCTAAGGGTATGATTACCGTATCCGGAGACTACAAAAAGGCTCATGAGTGCGAGTTAGGCGAAGCCGCCTTCGCGAGTCCGTGATATCCGGAGAGGAGCCGAAAGGCTACGGAGCCGCGGTGGATCCGACCGAGATGCGACCACCAAGAAGCAGATCTCTGAACAGAAGACCTCCTTCAAGGCCGCGATAGAAACCAAGAAGCACGACCTCATCAAAGGCGACCCTTCCAAGCAGGTTTCAGTCGGAGCCAACATGGACCCCAAATAGGAAGACGCGCTCGTCGAGTTCCTCCGCGCTAACATGGATATCTTCGCATGGCAACCTTCTGACATGTCCGGAGTACCTAGGGAACTCGCCGAGCACTACCTCAACATAAATCCGGGGCTAAACCGGTGAAGCAAGCTATGCGACGCTTTGGAGATAAGAAGCGCCGCGCCATAGGAATGGAACTAGCTAAGTTACTAGAGGCAGGCTTTGTAATAGAAGTTATCCACACCGATTGGGTCGCAAATCCCGTCCTTGTACCCAAAAAGAACACTGAAATACTAAGAATGTGCATCGATTACTCCGGCTTGAACAAGCATTGCCCGAAGGATCCGTTCCCCTTGCCGCGCATTGACCAAGTCATTGATTCGACGGCGGGGGCAGAACTTCTGTGTTTTCTTGATGCGTATTCCGGGTATCATCAGATCCGGATGAAGGAATCCGACCAAAAGGCGACTTCATTCATTACCCCGTTTGGTACTTACTGCTATGTTACTATGCCCTTTGGTTTGAAAAACGCAGGTGCCACCTACCAACGTACGATGCAGCGGTGCCTGAAGGACCAAATCGGCCGGAACGTGCACGCTTACGTCGATGACATCGCGGTCATGACCCGGAAAGGATCCGACTTGATCAGCGATCTCACAGAAACCTTCGACAACCTCCGCAGGTACAAGATGATGTTGAATCCGCTGAAGTGCGTCTTTGGCGTGCCAGCCGGAAAACTCCTTGGCTTCATAGTCTCTCACAGAGGCATTGAGGTTAACCCGGAAAAAATCAAGGCAATCCTGTGTATCAAACGGCCAACTTGTCTTAAAGATGTGCAACGACTAACTGGTTGCGTCGCAGCAATCAGTAGGTTTGTTTGCCGTCTTGGCGAGAAGGCGCTACCTCTGTACAAGCTGCTGAAGAAAACAGACAAATTCGTCTGGGACGACGCAGCCGACGCAGCTCTTTGGGGGTTGAAGGAAATACTCACCTCCCCACCTATCTTGGCAGCCCCAGCAGAGTCAGAGCCAATGCTCCTTTATCTGGCAGCTACCAACAAAGTCATCAGCCTCGTCATCGTGGTGGAGCGAAAGGAAGAAGGTCATGAATATGACGTCCAAAGACCTCGTCTATTACATTAGCGAGGCATCGACGGAGTCAAAGCAAAGATACCCTCACTTTCGAAGCTAGCTTATGGAGTGTTCCTAGGCAGCCGGAAGCCGAGACATTACTTCCAAGAGCACCCAAGAATGAGTTGTGAGCAAGGCTCCGCTGTCAACAATTCTCAACAACGCTGACGCAACAGGGCGTACGGCTAAATGGGGCATCGAATTATCCGCCTTCGACATCGCTTACAAGCCTAGGATTGCGGTTAAATCCCAAGTCTTGGCAGATTTCGTCGCAGATTGGACAGAAGCTCCGGATGCAAGTCTGGAGCCGGAACCAGAAACATGGGTCATGCACTTCGATGGATCCATGCAGCATCAAGGCTCAGGAGCCGGAGTCACCCTGAAGTCCCCTACCGGAGAAGAACTGCAGTATGTTCTGCAGATCCACTTCGAAGCTACAAACAACATGGCGGAATACGAGGCTCTACTACACGGTCTGCGCATCGCTAAGGAAATCGGGATCAAGCACATCATATGCTGTGGAGATTCCGACCCGGTGGCACAACAAGTAGCCGGAACCCGGAACGCCGTAAACTCCGTCATGGCGGCCTACAGAGACGAAGTTGACGAGATCGCCAAGTGCTTCCTCGGATACGAAGTCAAGTATGTCAGGAGAGACGATAACACAGCGGCTGACATGCTATCCAAGCTCGGATCCGGCAGGAAGAAAATTCCGCCTGGTATTTTCCTGGAGCACCTACGATTACCCTCAGTTAAGGGCGCTAACCCGGAAAACCCGTAGTGGCAAGTATCTCCGGCTAGGGAAGTGATGGCTATCATTCCGGCTTGGACACAGCCTTTCCTGGACTACCTCATCGATAGAAGTTGCCAGAGGACGAGGTCTTTGCGCGACAGATCGTCAGACGAGCAAGATCCTACACAATTGTTGATGGACAGCTCTACAAACGAAGTGCAACAGGGGTATTTCTCAAATGCATCTCCAATCAAGATGGCATTGAAATCCTCGCAGAGATCCATGCAGGGACTGCGGGCATCATGCCGCCCCAAGTCACTCGTTGCAAAAGCTTTTCGGCTAGGTTTTTACTGGCTCACAGCTAAAGAAGATGCTGACAAAATAGTCAAGACCTGCCGAGGTTGTCAGTACTATGCTACTCAACCAAACGCTCCAGCCCAAGAGCTGAAGACCATACCTATCACCTGGCCATTTGCGGTCTGGGGGCTCGATATGGTTGGTAAGTTAAAAAGATCATCTCCTGGCGGTTTTGAATACCTCCTGGTCGCTGTTGACAAATTCAGCAAGTGGATCGAGGCAAAGCCAGTGAGGAAAGCCGATGGTGCTACGGCACTAAAATTTGTCTGCAGCCTCGTGATGAGATTCGGCATCCCACACAGCATAATCACAGATAATGGCACAAACTTCGCTCAAGGAGAGTTGAGGGATTATTGTGAGACAGTAGGGATTCGGCTGGACCTTGCCTCTGTGGCTCACCCACAATCCAATGGTCAGGTCGAAAGGGCTAACGGCCTAATATTATCAGGAATCAAACCGCGCCTTGAAGAACCGCTGCGACGAGCAGCTGGAGCTTGGGCTGATGAGTTGGAAGCTGTTTTGTGGAGTTTACGAACTACCCTTAACAGATCAACAGGGTTTACCCCATTTTTCCTGGTATACGGATCCGAAGCCGTGCTTCCCTCCGACATCATCCACGATTCACCGCGAGTTTCCGCCTACAATGAAGAAATAGCTGGCGAGGCCAGACAGCTATCTTTGGACCTGATCGAGGAAGCTCGGAACTTAGCTGACCAGCGCTCCGCCATCTACCAGCAGAAGCTCCGACGCTATCACAGTCGTCGAGTTCGGAATCGCTCCTTCATGGCAGGAGACCTGGTCCTCCGCCTTCGACAGGTGAAAGACCATAAGCTGCAATCTCCATGGGAAGGACCCTTCGTCGTTAGCAAAGTGCTTCATAACGGGTCGTACTACCTTGTTGATTTCCGCGAGCTGAAGGATAGACCTGCTAATTGGCACCGGAAACGCAAGCGTGAGGATCCGGATGACATCTACGACGAGACAGACCGCCCTTGGAACATCGCACAGCTACGTCCTTTCTACACTTAGCATATTTTTTCCGAGTTACAAACTCGTAATAGTTATACATGATCAATGAAATAAAGCTTATGGTTCACTCTTTGAGTCTTTTACCTCCTTTACTTGTTCATTTTAGATCGTGTATGTTTTTCCGACTAAAACCGCAGAGCTGGATGTTTCCGCCTAGGCGTGTATGAAAGTTGTGATTTTCAAAATCGTCCTTTAGGACGTAAGCATAAAGTTTTCTGGTGGAAATTTTTTTCGTTGCGAACTCGTGGATTCCTGGTAGCGACTTCCGGCACCTAGGCTGGGGGCTTGTTTCCGCGGTTATGGATGGACGCCATTGGGCTTCGTCATCGTAGGCGAGCGTTTCCGGCCAAAGGTTTTCCGGCTCGTGGAAGGTCAAACGAGTAAGCCGGAAAATTAACAAACCAGCACTTGCTTTTAACAAACGAAACATGCAAATAATTCTAACGGATAGCAGGATAAGTTTTCCGCCCACGCATAATTGTTTCGTCCCTAGATACTTAAGAATTAAAGTTATATTACAAACCCTCGCTGGGGCCAAAATGATGCATTGTTTTTTCCGCAGGACTAAGTTTTTACTTCTCCTTAACCGGAGAAGTTTCCACGTTGGCATCAGCTTCCTCTGCGTCAGTCGGAGTTCCTTTCTCTGCGTCCTTGGCAGGCGAAGAGACATCTTCATCCTCTTCCGCTCCAGCTGCAGTCGGAGAAGCAGCGCCACCTTGGTCCTTCGAGCTTGTCCATGTATACTGGCTTCCGGATTGGGCGGGTCTGTTTTCCGCTTCGCGATCCTCCAAATGCTCGGCTTCGAGAGGTTCGTCAGCAGGAAGAACCACCTTCTCATAAAATTCATCATGGCGGATCCTCCGAGCAATGCGTGTATCATAGCCGCTAACCGCGTCAAGCAGCGCATTGACATTGCATTCCGGAGGAACGCCGAAGTCACCCGGTCCAGGTTTAAGCTCGGATTATGCGCTAAGCACATAGCCAAGGACATGGCAGCTGCACCCCGTGCTGAAGAGGATTGCAGGTCCACAACCAGCTCCGGAAGCAAATCCATCCTCTTGATGAGCTTGCGCACATAGCAGACTCGGCTCTTCTTAATGTTGAGATTGTGGCAGATTTTCCTGGAAGCGGAGATGAGATCCTTGCAGTCTTCTCCGGCCAGCTGAAGCAGGTCATCGCGCGGGAACTGACTCCGACGTTCCTCGTCATATCCGAGTGGATCTGGAAGATGCAAATTTTGTTAAATACAACATGTTGCACGTATGTTGTCGTATAAGTTTCGAGGACGTACCCATGACGTCGGAGTTGAGCAGGTCCCAGCAGCTCTCTGCTGTTTCCATATACTTGCGAAGACCTCCAATTTCCTTTTGCTGCTTCTGGATGATGTCGCTGTCAGTTTGTCTTTTCAGCTCAAACTCACCAGTTTTTCCGAATAAGCTCCGAGTTCTTCTCAGAAAGTTTCTGTTCTGCCACTGCGAGTTTTGCTTCGAGATTCTTGTGTGCAGCACGTAGAGTCTCCAACTCGGAGGAAGCTGCAGCAAGAGAAGAGGAGGCACCTGCTCATAGTTTTATAAAGCGTCAAAGTCGGAAAGTGCGGGACATAACCAACAATCGTCATATGATCGGAAACCAACCTTGAGCTTCTGAAAGTTGTTTCTTCAGAGCCGCATTCTCCGCCTGAAAGTGCTGGATTTTCTCCGCCTGGCTGATGGTCACACGACGCTGCAGCGCAATGTTTTTGTGCAACTCGTAATGCAGGGCTTTTTGTTCCTGCAAACACAGTCAGAAATGGAGTGAGTTCCGCCATCATGGTTTTGTCGCTGGAAATTTTTTCCGCCATCATGCTTGGGGGCTACCACGACATTTAAAACTTTCCTTTCAAATTGAGTTCTCTAAAAGTATTCAGACGCTAACTGATAAAGTTTCCGCCTAAATACTTGGGGGCTACTGGGGAGTTACCTTTTGCTTGCAAACAAGCTTGTCGAAGAATTCGCCAATGTTTTTCTTGGCGTCTTGGATCTCCGACGTCTCAACGTCTGGTTTGTCCCAGGCATTATTCAGCATAGCATTGGGCAAATCTTGCTCCAGCTCCCACTTCTCTGCCTCCGTTAGTTTGTTAAAAAACTTCGTGGCATAGGCTTTCGGGGTGGAAGTAAGATCAGCCGGATCTCCAAAGTTTTTGGGGAAAACGACCATATCACCTGTGGTGGCTTCAGCTTTGCCAGATGAATTAACTTCTGCATCCCCTTGTTTTCGTCCTTCAGTTTCGTCGTTGATGGGACCCTTGCCGCCGGAACCATCTCCGCTCGCTCTGTCGCTGCTAACCGGAATTACTTCCGGTGGAGTGGGTGCGGCAGGAGTCGGAGACTGGTCCGCGGGAGGAGGAGAAGGCCGCGAGGGGGCTTGTGGAGCGCTCGGCGGAACTGGCGTCGAAGGACCAACGGCAGGAGATTTCTTCTGCATATACTTAGTGATATGCTCCTGAACATTGGTCCGCGCGGTGGTAGGGTTCGGATTCCTGTGAGCAAGTAAAAGGAAAATATACATAACACAACTTACTAAGATAAACAACGCATGTTACTCGGAAGCTTACGCTACGCCCGGAATGTTGGGACGTGAGGGTCTCCCTGCTGTCGAAAGCATCTTCAGGCGCTGGCGCTCCGCCTTCCTAGAGTCAAGCGGAGGTGGTTTGGTCGCCCTGGGTTTCTTGGCGGAAGCCTCGCCGCTGCCTCCGGCGTCGGAGCCAGAGACTTTAGCGCGGGGACGCTTTGTAGGTCGAGGAGCAGCCTTTCGGGGCACTCGCTCTTCTTCCTCCTCAGGGTCTTCCGGATCCTCTTCCACCGAGTCACCGCTAACAGGAACTCGGAGTATGGTGCGTAGGTTTTCTTCCGCCAAAGAGTCAAGCTGCGAAAAGGGTGAGCAGAACAAGTTAAACACTTAGAAAATTGTGAAAGGATAAAGGAATGCAAGGGATTAAGTGCTTACCGGAGGACATTTGTCGTGTGTGCTAATATCCTTGATCAGTTCCGGGACCTGTTGGCCCCTAGGAATTTTCACCAACGTCTTGAACCTTCTCTTGAGGGAGTCGGCCGGAAGATCGTGGCGAGTGACTCGGAGGAGATCGTCCGCCCCAGTGTAGGCGCACATCAGGCGTGCGTTGTAGCGCAGGGGCTGGATCCTCCGGCTAAACCAGCTGAGAGTGAGCTGGGCCCCGGTCAGTCCATCATGAACTAACCAGGAAATCCTCCGTGCGGCCTTCTCCAGTATGGGTGTTTGGGCAAGCGTGGGGATGAAGCTCCAGCTCGCCAATTCTTCCGGAGGCGTGTTGCTGAAGGGCGGGAGTCCATCATGGACGTTCGGAACTGATGCGTTCTTCACATAAAACCATCCGGCGTTCCAGTACCGGACGGATTCGTGGGAGTCGTGAGGAGGATACATACGGCCAGGTCGGAGCATAAAAGTCATGCTCCCGCAGTTCAGCATGGCCTTGTCCTTCGTCTCCTTCTTCACTCGGAAAAAGAATTGCCATAGCTTGATGTCGGGTCGGATTCCGAGATGCCCTTCGCAGAGGGTTGCGAAGTTCGAGAGCAGGAGGTAGGAGTTGGGGCAGATGTTGTGGGGCTGGAGCCCGTACGTGTCAAGGACGGAGAGGAAGAACTCCGAGCAAGGGAGTGATAATCCGCGCTCGACCCACGCCTTTGTCATGACGCGTTCGTCCGCGTCGGGATTGGGAATGTCGGAGTCGCGCGTGAAACTCCAATGCTCGGAGATCATGCCTTCGTTTTGAAGCTCCCGGAGCTCCGCGTCAGTTGTCTCGCAGGGCCACCATTGACCCCGCACCCCCTCACGGCTCCGGGCCTTGGAAGCTTTCTTGTTTTCCACCTCTTGTACCTTGGCTGCCATTCTAGCTTGGCCTTGTAGCTCCTCTTCGAGCTCTTGGGCTGTTGGGATCCGGCCTAGTAAAGTACTGGAAGAGGCGGAGAACGGTTGAGCAAGCCTAACATCGGAAACATATGGTGGTAGATACGCAATGGGATCCGGGCAAATTGGTTCCACGGCACTGGGATCCGGGCTACTCGGAGAACTACCAGTGCAGTGAGGAGAACCATGAGGCATGCTTCCGGCTGCACCCATGCGAGCTAAGCTGAGTAACCGGAAAATCTACACTACAACTACTTCTTCTTCTACGAGACCGGTGCACGTACCGGCAATGGCGCGACGGTCCGGCGAAGTTCCGGCGAAGTAGAGGTCGACGAACTGGCGGTTTTGAGCCTCCGATGACCACGAATCGGCGGCGAAGTTGATTTCTTGATCAACCGTGGCAATCTTGGTTGGAGGAGAGGCTTGAGGCGGCGGCGCGTGAAGCTCCCGTGAGGAAGGTTCGCCGGAGTTGAGATCCGTCGGGCGGCGCGGCGCGAGGAAGAAGATGAAGTGGTGAGATGCGGTGAAACAATGAAGAATTACCGAGCCGTGGGGTATTTATAGGCCATTCGCGGAGATTCGGGATTCGGATCCAATGGTGGAAACGGAACGGTCGCACCGTTGGATGGATGACACGTGTCTTAGGTCGAGTGCGGTAAAATGACGTGGAGGTAACTTAACCATGCACTCCCGAAAGTTCCGGCTAAAGATTTGCATCTGCGAAACTTTAGCGCGGGAAATAAGGAGGTTGAACGCGGGAAAAGCGGAATCTCCGTTGCAATACCCAATCTGAAGATGGAGGATTTTCGAGTGAATGAACCCGGAATCAAGTTGAATGAAGTCGGAGGAATGATGAATCTCGGAGAACTTCTCATACTATTTGTTGTGGGTATACTTTATGGGTATATCAACGGCATGGCCTAGATCCGGCAAGCCCGGGTGGCCCATAGTTGGTGGTGAGGCATGTGGCCCATCGGGCGGCCCAGTTGCTGTAGATCATGAAGGATGAAGTCCAGCCCAGGAACAGGAAGCCGGATCTCAACCGACCTACGAAGGAGGCCGAATCCGTGACAGCCCATGAAGTATCCGGATCAAGCACCTATTTGGAGGAAGGCGGATCCTTGACGTACACGGCAAGACATTGTACCGTAGTTAGGCAACTTGTATTCCGGGTAGGACTCTCCATGTAAACCCTAGATCCGTGCGCCTTTATAAGCCGGATCCCGGGAGCCCTAGAGGCACAATCACAACTCATTGTAACAACGCGAAAGCGCCCAGATAATTCCAGACAAGCAGCAGTAGGCCCTGTCATCGTGCAGGTGTTCCGAAGCTGGGTAAATCGCGTACCACCGTCCCGAGAGCACTCCGCCCTATGGCCCCTACTTCTTTTCCCCCTCGTGAGGATCCCTCCTCCGAGGTACCGTCGATTAGGCAACGATACTATTTGTAAGCATATGTAGTGAATGCAGCGATCAAAACAATGTAAATGACATGAGTAAACAAATGAATCATATAGCAAAGACTTTTCATGAATAGTACTTTCAAGACAAGCATCAATAAGTCTTGCATAAGAGTTAACTCATAAAGCAATAATTCAAAGTAGAGGTATTGAAGCAACACAAAGGAAGATGAAGTTTCAGCGGTTGCTTTCAACTTGTAACATGTATATCTCATGGATATTGTCAACATAGAGTAATATAACAAGTGCAATATGCAGGTATGTAGGAATCAATGCAAAGTTCACACAAGTGTTTGCTTCTTGAGGTGGAGAGAGATAGGTGAACTGACTCAACATAAAAGTAAAAGAATGGTCCTTCAAAGAGGAAAGCATCGATTGCTATATTTGTGCTAGAGCTTTGATTTTGAAAACAAGAAACAATTTTGTCAACGGTAGTAATAAAGCATATGTATCATGTAAATTATATCTTACAAGTTGCAAGCCTCATGCATAGTATACTAATAGTGCCCGCACCTTGTCCTAATTAGGTTGGACTACCGGGATTATCGCAATGCACATGTTTTAACCAAGTGTCACAAAGGGGTACCTCTATGCCGCCTGTACAAAGGTCTAAGGAGAAAGCTCGCATTGGATTTCTCGCTATTGATTATTCTCAACTTAGACATCCATACCGGGACAACATAGACAACAGATAATGGACTCCTCTTTTATGCATAAGCATGTAACAACAATTAATTTTCTCATATGAGATTGAGGATATATGTCCAAAACTGAAACTTCCACCATGGATCATGGCTTTAGTTAGCGGCCCAATGTTCTTCTCTAACAATATGCACGCTCTAACCATAAGGTGGTAGATCGCCCTTACTTCAGACAAGACGAACATGCATAGCAACTCACATGATATTCAACAAAGAGTAGTTGATGGCGTCCCGAGGAACATGGTTATCGCACAATGAGCAACTTAATAAGAGATAAAGTGCATAAGTACATATTCAATACCACAATAGTTTTTAAGCTATTTGTCCCATGAGCTATATATTGTAAAGGTGAAGAATGGAAATTTAAAGGTAGCACTCAAGCAATTTACTTTGGAATGGTGGAGAAATACCATGTAGTAGGTAGGTATGGTGGACACAAATGGCATAGTGGTTGGCTCAAGTATTTGGATGCATGAGAGGTATTCCCTCTCGATACAAGGTTTAGGCTAGCAAGGCTATTTGAAACAAACACAAGGATGAAGCGGTGCAGCAAAACTCACATAAAAGACATATTGTAAACATTATAAGACTCTACACCGTCTTCCTTGTTGTTCAAACTCAATACTAGAAATTATCTAGACCTTAGAGAGACCAAATATGCAAACCAAATTTTAGCATGCTCTATGTATTTCTTCATTAATAGGTGCAAAGTATATGATGCAAGAGCTTAAACATGAGCACAACAATTGCCAAGTATCACATTATCCAAGACATTATAGCAATTTACTACATGTATCATTTTCCAATTCCAACCATATAACAATTTAACGAAGAAGAAACTTCGCCATGAATATTATGAGTAGAGCCTAAGGACATACTTGTCCATATGCAACAGCGGAGCGTGTCTCTCTCCCACACAACGAATGCTAGGATCCATTTTATTCAAATAAAACAAAAACAAAAACAAACCGACGCTCCAAGTAAAGCACATAAGATGTGACGGAATAAAAATATAGTTTCGGGGAGGAACCTCGATAATGTTGTCGATGAAGAAGGGGATGCCTTGGGCATCCCCAAGCTTAGACGCTTGAGTCTTCTTGATATATGCAGGGGTGAACCACCGGGGCATCCCCAAGCTTAGAGCTTTCACTCTCCTTGATCATGTTGTATCATCTCCCTCTCTTGATCCTTGAAAACTTCCTCCACACCAAACTCAAAACAACTCATTAGAGAGTTAGTGCACAATCAAAATATACATGTTCAGAGGTGACATAATCATTCTTAACACTTCTGGACATTGCACAAAGCTACTGAAAGTCAATGGAATCGAAATATCCATCGAACATAACAAAACAGGCAATGCGAAATAAAAGGCAGAATCTGTCAAAACAGAACAGTTCGTATTGACGAATTTTATTGAGGCACCAGACTTGCTCAAATGAAAATGCTCAAATTGAATGAAAGTTGCGTACATATCTGAGGATCACTCACGTAAATTGGCATAATTTTCTGAGTTACCTACAGAGAATTTTGCCCAGATTCGTGACAGCAAAGAAATCTGTTTCTGCGCAGTAATCCAAATCTAGTATGAACCTTACTATCAACGACTTTAATTGGCACAACAAAACACTAAACTAAGATAAGGAGAGGTTGCTACAGTAGTAAACAACTTCCAAGACACAAAATAAAAACAAAGGTACTGTAGTAAAAACATGGGTTGTCTCCCATAAGCGCTTTTCTTTAACGCCTTTCAGCTAGGCGCAGAAAGTGTGTATCAAGTATTATCGAAGGATGGTGCATCTACAGCGGGGTGTGGAGTTTTCTCAACCATGCATAGTATATTGGATACATAAGTTTTAGCGTCTCCCTTTTCATTAGTCTTGGGCTTGCTACTCTCATCAAACAAATTTTCAGGAACAAGCCAAGCATAGTTATTTTCTAGTGCTTCATGCATTGCTAGGAGCTTACATGGTATTGGTGCTTTAATCTCCCCACCATTATTAACATCATTAGTGTACCTTATTCTCTCCATGTCCATTTTTTCAAGAAGACTAACAAAATTGGTATAAGAACCAAGCATATTATATTTAGCAAAGACCTTTCTACCCTCTCTTGCTATACCACCAAATTCTCTAAGAAGGGTTTCTAAAACAAAATCTTTCTTTTCCCCTTCTTCCATATCACCGAGTGTAAGAAACATGTGTTGGATTATAGGATTGAGGTTAACAAATTTAGTTTCCATCATACGAACTAAAGCAGCAGCGGCAATTTCATAAGTAGGAGCAAGGTCTACCAAGTGTCTATCTTCAAAATCATCAACGGTACTAACATGGTTGAAAAATTCTTCTATATTATTTCTCCCAATTATAGACCCGCGCCCTACCGGCATGTCTTTTACGGTAAAATTAAAAGGAAACATGTTGAAACAAGTAAAGAAAATATGAGTAACTAATTTTTTTTGTGTTTTTTTTTATATAGAGTGCAATAAAGTAAAACTAGCAACTAATTTTTTTGTATTTTGATTTAGTGCAGCAAACAAAGTAGTAAATAAAACTAAGCAAGACAAAAACAAAGTAAAGAGATTGGGATGTGGAGACTCCCCTTGCAGCGTGTCTTGATCTCCCCGGCAACGGCGCCAGAAAACAGTCTTGATACGCGTACAGCACGCGGCCGTTGGGAACACCAAGAGGAAGGTGTGATGCGTACAGCGGCAAGTTTTCCCTCAGTATGAAACCAAGGTTTAATCGAACCAGTAGGAGCCAAGAAGCACGTTGAAGGTTGATGGCGGCGAGATGTAGTGCGGCGCAACACCAGGGATTCCGGCGCCAATGTGGAACCTGCACAACACAAACCAAGTACTTTGCCCCAACGAAACAGCGAGGTTGTCAATCTCACCGGCTTGCTGTAACAAAGGATTAGATGTATAGTGTGGAAGATGATTGTTTGCAGAAAACGAGTAGAACGAGTATTGCAGATGAGATTGTATTTCAGTATAGAGAATTAGACCGGGGTCCACAGTTCACTAGAGGTGTCTCTCCCATAAGATAAACAACATGTTGGGTGAACAAATTACAGTTGGGCAATTGACAAATAAAGAGGGCATGACCATGCACATACATATTATGATGAGTATAGTGAGATTTAATTGGGCATTACGACAAAGTACATAGACCGCTATCCAGCATGCATCTATGTCTAAAAAGTCCACCTTCAGGTTATCATCCGAACCCCCTCCAGTATTAAGTTGCTAACAACAGACAATTGCATTAAGTATTGCGCGTAATGTAATCAGTAACTACATCCTCGAACATAGCACCAATGTTTTATCCCTAGTGGCAACAAGCACATCCATAATCTTAGAGATTTCGTCACTTCCCAGATTCACGGAGACATGAACCCACTATCGAGCATAAATACCACCTCTTGGAGTTAAGAGTAAAAACTTGGCCAGAGCCTCTACTAATAACGGAGAGCATGCAAGATCATAAACAACACATAGATATAAATTGATAATCAACATAACATGGTATTCTCTATTCATCGGATCCCAACAAACACAACATATAGAATTACAGATAGATGATCTTGATCATGTTCGGCAGCTCACAAGACCCGACAATTAAGCACAATGAGGAGAAGACAACCATCTAGCTACTGCTATGGACCCATAGTCCAGGGGTAGACTACTCACACATCACTCCGGAGGCGACCATGGCGGCGTAGAGTCCTCCGGGAGATGATTCCCCTCTCCGGCAGGGTGCCGGAGGCGATCTCCTGAATCCCCCGAGATGGGATTGGCGGCGGCGGCGTCTGTGGAAGGTTTTCCGTATCGTGGCTCTCGGTGTCGGGGGTTTCGCAACGAAGGCTTTAAGTAGGCGGAAGGGTAGGTCGGGGGCGACGCGAGGGGCCCGGGGAGACGGGCGGGGCGGCCAAGGGTGGGGCCGCGCCGCCTGCCCTCCTGGCCACCTCGTGGCCCCACTCCGTTGACTCTTCGGTCTTCTGGAAGCTTCGTGGCAAAATAGGACCCTGGGCGTTGATTTCGTCCAATTCCGAGAATATTTCCTTACTAGGATTTGTGAAACTAAAAACAGCAGAAAACAAGAATCGGCACTTCGGCATCTTGTTAATAGGTTAGTTCCAGAAAATGCACAAATATGACATGAAGTGTGCATAAAACATGTAGATATCATCAATAATGTGGCATGGAACATAAGAAATTATCGATACGTCGGAGACGTATCATGTACTCGCTTAGCTTTGCTATCCCTAGATATCTAGCTGTCCTTACACCTCTCTTGGGTGTAAGGGCAGCACCTTGCTTAGTCTTTATTTAGTAGATTCGTTCTGTTACGGTTGTTCCTTGTTCTTCAAGGATTAGTTTAATATCCATATGGTTAGGCCTTGCAAACGGGTTGGATGATCCAGTAGTGCATAAGGTACGGTTTGCTAGTCTTAGAAGGGATGTTCCGAGGATCAACTCCATGTTGGTTTTTAGGCCTTTTCTAGGGTTGGTTTTCCGTCATCTTTCGTATCTGCCAGGCTCAACTACGTGTAGGATGTTCCGGTTATGTGGTGAAAACCCTAAATCGTCGTAGATCGTTTTAACTTAGTATTGATCAAGCAGGACCACCATGTTATCGTAGACCCAATACGAATCATGGGTGGATCGGCTCCTTGAGCCGATTCACAGGATAACTCGAGAGCCGATCGAGGCTCGTATTTAATGTTTACGTGTCCGCCATGCAGGAAACTAATCGAAGCAATCCATCACCTTCCCGACCAGGTATAGGTTAGGTGGCACGCCCTTGCACCGGCATCGGACGTGCGTGCCGGAGCTTTGCGGGCCGTCGCCCGAGGGACCAGGGCCCACCAGCAGTCCTGGGAGCCTCCCGGCTCTACGTCTTGCCCGTCGCTGCTCGCCGGTGGGTTTTGGTGGTCAACACATTCTGGCACGCCCGGTGGGACCTTCAACTACATCAACATCTACATCAACATCCGCATCAGAGATGGCGGAAGACCCAGTCACATACGAAGATCTGACTGAGGAGTATAAGAAGAAGTATGACAAGCTTAAAGCTCTCTTCGAAGCCGACCTCATCGGCTCTTTCCAGAGGACCCGCTCACACGGCATTACGTGGAAAGGGTTCTCAGCTGAAGGCGCTCTCGATGAGGTGGATCTGTCTACCGCTCGGAAGAACGCACCGAGCTCTACGCCGGGAGATTAATTACATGGTAGCTCACTCGCTACACCGTCATTCTGAGAGCCTGGTGAACGCTTTCGAGCGCGTTGCGCTTCGCGTGGTCCAGGAAATCATGAAGCATCAGTACTCTCCGTCAGGACCTACACTAGGGACTCACCAAGGAGAGATACCATTCCACACCAGGCCGCAACTGCCGTTCTCGTTAGCAGCTCCAGAACCGCCGGGTTCACCGGCGTTCGTCGTCTACAAGATTGGAGGCGATCCTGCCGATTACTAGTTCATGCTGGAACCGCCTAAGGAAATCCCGCATGGGTACACGTGCATGTATGTTCCAGACTGCAATAACTTGGCGCGCACGAACCAGATTACGGCAGGAGGAATTTCTGGAGCCACAGGAGGAATTTCTGGAACATCAGGAGGGGTTTCTGGAATAGACGCCGATAAACAGGCGTGGTTGGCTAAGTATGCCACCGCAACGAATCAGCAAAGTTCAGCCCCTACAGCTCCTACAGTGGACCAAATCAGTGCAATCTTGAGAGATCAGTTCGGCATGGTGCCGAAAAGGAGGGCAATCGGCTATTCCAAGCCGTACCCCAACGAGTATGACTTGATTCCACTGCCGCCCAAGTATCGGCTCCCTGAGTTCTCAAAGTTTAGTGGCTCAGAAGGCTCTAGTTCAATTAAGCATGTGAGCCGATATTTGGAACAGTTGGGCATGATCTCAGCATCAGACCCACTACGCGTAAGGTTTTTTGCGCAGTCTCTCACGGGATCAGTTTTTGGATGGTACACCTCGCTGCCTCCAGATTCAATCCGGACGTGGAAGCAGATGGAAGAGCAGTTCCACATGCAATATCACTCAGAAGCTTCCGAGGCTG
Organism: Lolium rigidum; assembly: GCF_022539505.1. Classification (NCBI taxonomy): domain Eukaryota; kingdom Viridiplantae; phylum Streptophyta; class Magnoliopsida; order Poales; family Poaceae; genus Lolium; species Lolium rigidum. Next base: position 313,670,065 of record NC_061508.1, on the reverse strand, counting down.
GCATTGCCGATCTGGCACAAGTGCGACAGAGGCGCGGAGAAACAGTGTCAGAGTACATTCAGCGCTTCAGGAACGTGAGGAACCGATGTTATTCGGCTCGTTTGAATGAGAAGGAAGCAGTCGATCTGGCAGTGTTGGGTCTCGCGTCGCTGATCAAGGACATGGCTTCCCAAGTGGAGTACACTTCACTGGCGCATATGGTTCAGAAACTTTCATTGTATGAATAGTGCCACCTGGAATTGTACCAGGACAAATTCAAACGCGCGGTAAGCCTGGTCGAGACAGAAGAGGATGAAGACTCTGCAGGAGACTAGGAAGTAGCCGTGGCTGAATGGGCTCGGGGGGCAAACCTCGTGTCCTGCAAGTGGGTTAAACCACAAGGTCCTGCAAAAGGGTTTGACTTCGACGTGAGCAAAGCTGAGCAGATTTTCGATCTTTTGCTTAAGGAGAAACAGCTGAAGTTACCCGAAGGCCATAGAATCCCTACGGTGCAAGAGATAAACGGAAGGCCATACTGCAAGTGGCATCACTCGTTCACCCATACCACCGGCGACTGCAAAGTGTTGTGTCAACAGATCCAAATGGCAATAGAACAAGGTCGTCTGATTTTTAGCCAGTATGCCATGAAAGTGGACACACAACCGTTTCCTGCCGTTAACATGGTGGAGTGCAATCACCTCGTGAGGCGACATCCAGATTTCTCGTTCAGTATTAACATGGCAGGATGCCAGGATCTGTATACCACCCTGGCAAGGACAAAGGAGAAAGCAGTCGTTCTCGTGGCAAGGACAAGGAGGAGGCCGGTTCACGCGACCGGCCCCGATATGATGACAAACGGTACGTCACTGAGGAGCAAGTGAGAAGCGTGCGGTACCAACGACCACTCTCCGAGCACCTTCTTAACAAATATGAGCGTCAGTATGACCAACGCCGGCGGTATGACACAGCCGACGACACAGATCGTCGGCTTGACGTAAGCAACAGAAAGTATCGTCGGTATGATAGAGACGACGAAGGATATGAGCGCCGCGCTAAGGGAAGGTCAAGGGAACAAGAAGACATGGACCGACACTGGGATTGTCCTTTCTTTAAACACTGCTGGGATTCAGGAATGAGCCGATTACCTACGATCGATAGCTGCCCAGAATGTAGACCGAAGAAGAAGGACGCAGGAGACGTGTCAGTGTTCAAACGTCTAGGGCCTCTCCCATCTCGGAACAAACAAGCTGAGTCCTCCCGAGTGGAAGATCTCGAGGAGTTAGAAGATGAAGAAGAAGAAGAAGAAGAAGAAGAAGAAGAAGAAGATAGGTACCACCGGCCAAGGTGGTGCCCTGATGGACTCAGTCACTCTCAGAAGCGTAGGGTGCAGCGGCTACGTAGTTTGGAGGAAGCCGAGAGGTTATACCTGCACACGCTGAGGAAGGCGCGGCCCGATCGATCTGGCCGCGAAAATTCAGCAAACTTTGGATGAAGAGGGTCATCCACAGAAGAAAGAGTGGCGCCCCAAACCAAAGAAAGCCGATGATCAGACATCGGCTAGCACAAACATGGTGTTCATACTTCCGTCGGAGTTCCGCGCTACAAGAGCAGAAGAGGCATCGGTAGATCAACTTGACTGTGGCCCACGGCCAGTCATCTTTGAAAAGCCGCGAGAAAGAAGCTACAGACATCTGAAGGCCCTATACTTGAAAGGTTATATCAACGGGCAGCCTATCAACAAGATGCTGGTTGATACGGGAGCGGCAGTCAATATAATGCCGTACTCCATGCTACGTCGCCTGGGACGCTCTAGCGCAGATCTGATCAAAACCAACGTCACATTGAGCGACTTCAATGGCCAAGCATCAGAAGCGCAAGGCGTTCTAAGCGTGGATCTAAGGGTAGGCCGAAAAACCATCCCCACGTCATTCTTCATCGTCGACAGCAAGAGCACCTACGCTGTCCTGCTAGGGAGGGATTGGATTCACGCCAACTGCTGCATTCCATCCACAATGCACCAATGCTTGATACAGTGGGATGGAGATGAAGTGGAGGTCGTCCATGCAGATGACTCAGCCGAAATCTCAACGGCTGGCATGAACATTTGGGATGCGGTAGACCAGGAGCCACTCTCTGGAGTCAGTTTGGACGGTTGTGAGCGCATCGAGGTGACAAAAAACGGGGTGAGGCTGGTCTTATCCACCGGCCTGACAGTATAGCAAGAGCAAAGTCTATGCACGTACGTGACAAGGCCGATCCCTGTGATCGGCCCCAAAAAATAAGAAGTAATGATCTCAACTCACGCATGTCACGTAGATATAGTGGAACACGAATAAGATGTAAACCTTCATTGAGCAATGCAATCAAAATGGGGGCCGATTCCAGCAATCGGCCCATATTATCCTCGCCATACGTGTTGCCTGTGTTTAGCATCGATCTTGCAGGCGACGGAAAGCTAGGGTATGGGTTTACATCGGCTGATGAGCTAGAAGAGGTTGACATTGGTCCTGGGGATAAGCCACGACCAACTTTTATCAGCAAAAAGTTAGATCCTCATTTGAGGAGCCTGATGATAGCTCTGTTGAAAGAATACACAGATTGCTTTGCATGGGATTACACAGAGATGCCTGGGTTAGATAGGAGCATAATTGAGCATCGGCTCCCTCTCAAGAAAGGATTTCGGCCGTTTCAGCAACGAGCACGTCAGATGAAGGCTGGAATTCTTGAAGAAGTCAAGAAAGAGATCGAGAAGATGTTGGCCGCCAGGTTCATCAGGCCATGCAGGTACGCTGAATGGATTTCTAGTATTGTACCCGTAGAGAAAAAGGACGGCCGATGGCGTGTCGCAATAGATTTTCGAGATCTCAACAGAGCTACTCCAAAGGACGAGTATCCAATGCCTGTGGTAGAGACATTGATCAATGCAGCTGCTGGCCATAAGGTGTTGAGTTTCATGGATGGCAACGCCGGCTACAACCAAATTTTCATGGCTCCAGAAGATATACACAAGACTGCATTCAGAGTACCAGGATCAGTGGGCTTGTTTGAATACGTGGTCATGACTTTTGGACTGAAGAATGCCGGTGCAACATACCAAAGAGCCATGAATTACATCTTTCATGATCTGATCGGCAAGTTGGTGGAAATTTACATCAATGACGTGGTGGTCAAGTCTGTCTCCATAGAAGGACACTTGGATGATTTGCGACGCATCCTGGACCGAACTAGAAAATTCGGGCTAAGAATGAATCCAAAAAAGTGTGCTTTTGGTGTGACGGCCGGTCAGTTCTTGGGTTTTTTGGTTCATGAACGTGGAATTGAGATCGGCCTGAAAAGTCAGGAGGCAGTACGAACCATGCAGCCACCTACCACGAAGAAAAAACTCCAATGTCTCATCGGCAAAATCAACTTCGTCCGACGGTTCATCTCCAATCTGTCAGGACGAATCGAGCCGTTCATGGCATTGGTGAAAATCAAATCTGATGACGAGTTTCACTGGGGGGCAGAGCAGCAGCGGGCGTTTGACGAGATTAAACAATATCTAACGACGCCGCCTGTGTTAGTTCCACCTCAGCAAGACAGACCGTTTTATATTTACTTATCAGTGGCTGACACTTCTATCGCGTCAGTGGTGGTACAACTTTATGATGGTCTGGAGAAGGTGGTTTTCTACCTCAGCAGAAGGATGTTGGATGCAGAGACAAGGTACCCTGAGATCGAGAAGTTGTGCCTCTGCCTATTTTTCACCTGCACCAAGCTTCGTCACATCTTTCTGGCAGCGGAAATTATCATCATATGCAAATCGGACGTCATCAAACATATGTTGTCGGCTCCTGTGTTGAAAGGCCGACTCGGCAAGTGGATGTTTGCATTATCGGAATTTGATCTCCGGTATCAGCCTGCGAAAGCAGTCAAGGGACAAGCGTTGGCCGATCTGATTGCTGAACGAATCAACACTGATATAGCAGCACTGTCTGTACGTGCATGGGCCATGTTCTTCGACGGATCGGCTTGTGATGATGGTTGTGGCATCGGCATTCTACTCGTGTCGCCTCGGGGGGCAACATACTCCTTCTCCATCAGGTTATCTACCCCTTGCATCAACAATGTCGCTGAGTATGAGGCAATACGCAAGGGAATGGAGTTGCTTTTGGAAGCCGGGGCAGAAGCGGTGGAACTTTTTGGGGATTCAAAATTGGTGATTTCCCAGCTTACGGAAGAATACAAGTGCGAGAGTGAGTCACTCTTCCCTTTATGGATGCAATGCCGTGAGCTGATGGCACAATTTAGGTACATAAACTTTAATTGGATCCCAAGGTCACAAAATACCGAGGCCAACGATCTTGCACAGGTGGCGTCAGGCTACAAGGACGTGACAGATGGAGCTGATGTTCAGGTACAGTTCCTGGAACAGGACGATTGGAGAGCCGATATCTTCAATTACTTGAAGGATTCGGCTCGGGGGGCACCTAAACGGATAAGGTACAAGGCCATGAAATATGTCCTTATAGGAGATGACATGTTCTACAGGACTTTGGAGGGGTTACTTCTCAAATGCCTGGGACCAGCCGAGGCGAATCGGCTCTTACACGAGGTACACGAAGGCGCCTGTGGAACTCACCAATCGGCTCATAAGATGAAATGGCTGATCAGGCGATCAGGGTTTTACTGGCCCACCATGCTTGAGGATTGCTTTAGGTACTATAAAGGATGTCAAGCGTGTCAGATGTTTGGGAAAATTCAGATGGTGCCCGCATCAGCAATGAACCCCATCATCAAGCCTTGGCCATTCTGAGGTTGGGGCATGGATATGATCGGCAAAATCCATCCTGCGTCGAGCAAAGGCCACGAGTGGATTTTGGCCATTACAGATTACTTCACTAAATGGGTGGAGGCCGTCCCTATGAAGAAGGTAAAATCGGAAGATGTTATCAATTTTGTGAAAGAACATGTCATTCATAGATTCGGGATACCCCAGACTATCACGACCGATGGAGGTTCGGTCTTCATTTCTAAAGAGTTCAGAAAGTTCTGCGATGACATGGGAATTAAGCTGATCCGATCGTCTCCATACTATGCTCAAGCAAATGGGCAAGCTGAGGCCTCCAACCAGAACCTCATCAAGCTGATTAAGAGGAAAGTTGACGAGCACCCTAGACGTTGGCATGAAGTATTGTCAGAAGCTTTGTGGGCTTATCGCATGTCATGTCATGGGGCTATAAAAACCTCGCCATACCAGCTGGTCTATGGACAAGAAGCCGTATTGCCTTGGGAAATTACGGCCGGATCAAGACGTGTTACGTTTCAGAATGATCTAACAACTGAGGAATATGCGGCCCTGATGAGTGATAGTATTGAGGATCTGACGGAACTCAGACTTTGGTCGTTGGAGGAGATTAAAGAAAACAAAGCCAAGGTAGCTCGCGCATACAATAAGAAGGTGAGACCAAAGGAGTTTCAGGTTGGTGATCTAGTATGGGAAGCTGTGTTGCCATTAGGAACTAAGGATAAAGCATATGCTAAATGGTCTCCTAATTGGCACGGGCCGTACAGAGTCGACCAGGTTTTGAAGGGTAATGCATACATGCTCGAGCAGCTGGACGGTGTTAAATTCCCAGTAGCTGTCAATGGTCAACATCTCAAGAAATATTTCCCAAGCATGTGGGATGACGGACAGTGAAATATGGAGGACGATGCATGAAATCGGCCAGTAAAAAAAAATTTACATACAAATCACAGCCGATGTACAGACATCGACTTTACAAAAATATGCAAAACAGCAAGATACAAGCACAGCCGATGCACAGACATCGACTTCAGGCTAAAAGCCGATGCACAACCATCGACTCTAGAGGTATGAGCTCAATTGAGCAGTTATCGTATTGCATATAGAGGCTCCACTGAAGGGATGCCTCGAGGGTATGAAGGATGTAGCAGCAGAATGTCTGGTACAAAAAATTAATGACGGGATGAGGCATTAATTCAAGTGTTTACTGTTGAATTCCGACACTATGCTCGATGGTGACCGTTGAGGATTACCTTCAGGCCAAACATCGTAGCATTGGCGTGAGATGATTCTGCCATTGGATTCTGCCATTGGATTCGCGGTGGAGTTGAATCTGCGTGATTGATCTGAGTTTATTCTCTCAGGCGAAGGTTGCAGTTTACCGTGTGAATAGGAAACGGATTTGGCCTTAATCGCGCGTTATGGTAAAGGCCGATGTGCTGCCATCGGCTCTTTGCACGTTGACTTACTTTGACAATCGGCAAAATTGATATGAAAGCAAAATCGACATAGGAACATTTTCTTCATTAATAGAAGGGAAGAGCCGATTGCTCGAAGGAGGAAGAACAAAAGAGAGGTCTATTGACCAATCTACTACTACTACTAGTCCTATACTAGTGGATGCTACTCTATGGGCCGTCGCTGCCCTCGTCGTCGCCGTCGAAGCTGCCGTCGGCACTGCTGCCGGCGGGCTCCTCGTCACTGCTCCCGTAGCCCTCGACGGGGGCCTCCTCTTCCTCGTCGTCGTCATCGTCGTCATCATCGTCCGACCCGGCGTGGAAGCGCTTCGCCGGCGGGTAGTCCTCGAGGGAATCATCGTCCTCCTCTTCTTCTTCCTCGTCGGAGGAGGTGAAGTTGTCCCAGGAGAAGCGGTCATCCTCGCTCTCCGCCTCCAGCTCCCCATCGGCGAGGAATTGGAGGTCGTCGTCTCCGTCGGTCAAGGACTTGTCGTCCTCGGACCAGATGGAGGAATCGTGGTCCTCCTGGTCCCATTCCTCTGGGGCGCGGCGGTTGTACGCCGCCATCAAGTTCCACTCCGGCGTCGGCTCCCGAGAGGAGGAAGATGAGGACTGGAAAGAGAGACCCGACGAGGCGGAGGAGGAGGAGGAGGAGGAAGACATGGCTACAGAGGAGGGGGGTTTTTTGCCGATGGCTAGTACAGAGCAAGGGGATGAAGAGGCGAACTGTTCGGCACGGTTAAATAAAGGGGATATAGTGGAGATTTAATGCTACAGCGGTTTCCGAGGAAGTGGTGCCAAAAAACTGTCAAATCGTGCAGAGAAGTTGAGAAGGCAAGGCATCATGATGAAAGGATACTGCGACGGTTCTGCTCTGCCACGACCTGACCCTACGAAGAAAAACAAAGTGGTTTTGGAATTATCATTGCCAAAACCAGGGGGGCATATGTTATCACCGGATTTTAACAAGTCAGGAGGTGGGCCGTGATTGAGATGGGCTTGGAGAATATACACGGGAAATATTCATTAATCGGCCTCGTGCAAAAGTTTGGGCTTAATTGCCCATGTATCTGTAAATTATAGTAGGTTACGTGTCGGTTAGGATTAAAAGATAGAGTTTAGCTCGTACACGGTTGGGATTATTCCCAAGTTAGAGAGTCTACGGACTATAAATATGTATCTAGGGTTATTGAGAAAGGAGGACGATCACGTTCACAACAAACCAATCTAGGCGCATCGCCACCCCTTGTTTCGAGGGTTTCTTCCGGGTAAGCGCTATGCTGCCTAGATCGCATCTTGCGATCTAGGCAGTATCTTGTTTATTCGTTGTTCATGTGTTGCTCGTTGTCGAGGGTACTCCTCGCCAATGCCCTCCGATAGGGGCTTAGGGTTGACGGAATCCTGTAGGCTGACACGAGACATCGGTTCACAGACAAGCGGGGAGAGCAATTTACCCAGGTTCGGGGCCCTCGATGAGGTAAAACCCTTGCGTCCTGCCTGTCTGTTCTTTGATTATGAGAATAATGGGTTACAATGGGGTGCCGAATAGTTCGGCTGAGATCTAGGCGAGATTGCTGTTGCTAGGGTTACCTAGCTCTAAGCTTTTCCTGGCTAAGATTGCTAAGATTGTTCGTGTCCTTCGGCAGCCCCTCTCCTGGCCTTTATATAGGAGGCCGAGGTCTCAAGAGGTCTAACCGAATACGACTAGATTTACGATGAGTTTAGATCCAATCTTTCCTTGTTTGTTCGCTTCCTTGTCTTGCCCGTCAAGGGATCTTCTGGTGCGCCGACCTAGTGGCCCATCTAACCTTCGGGTGTCTTCATGGGCCTCCAGTTGGTCAATACAGGATAGGGCAACGCCGGTTACTCGAAGGGTAATGCCCACGTCAGTAGCCCCCGAGTGTCTAGCCGAAGATAATTCGGGTAGAGACTAATGCATGTCCTCTCATGATATTCTCCTCCTTCATTATTCTTATTCATCTTGATTATGCTTCATCTTCCTCTTATCGGGTGCGCATCAGCGCTCCCGATGGGAGTAGCCCCCGAGTCTAGGTACGGATGTTTGCAATCCGTGCGTAGACTCAAGTTGTACTACTCGAATACTTTCCTCTGCCGAGTTTTTCGCAAGGCTTCATAGGTCATCCGATATATTTTCTTCACGCAAAGGATAATGAGCAACGTGCCCAACTTTTGTTGGTTAACTGCCGATGGCAAAACAACGTTACTCTACACAGAATCAAGTCCCCGGGCATGATCCTGGAGTGCAAAAAACTTTTACTGGATGTACATCATGCGCTCCCGATGGGAGTGTCTAGGTGTAATCGCTTGTAACCGAGAACAGACTCAGTCCTTTTTCCTTCGACTGCTTACTCTGTCGAGTCTTCCTTTTTATCGGGTGCGCGTCAGCGCTCCCGATGGGAGTAGCCCCCGAGTCCAGGTTCGGATGCTTGCAATCCGTGCGTGGACTCAAATCCTTCATCCGATGACTTTTTATATTTCCATCGAGTGCCTTTAATAATAATATTTTTTTTATATGACGTCACAGTTGTGGGCCAATTGATGGGATTTGACTTGACGTGTAACTGCTGTGGGCCAATTGATGGAACTTGACCTGACGGGCCCACCCTAGTTCTGCGCGGGCAGTTTTTAGGTCTTAACTAATGCACGCGCGGCGATCGAGGCGTCTCCTCATTTTTCGCGCGACGTGGGAATAATGGGCCGCCGGTTCCACTCTTTCTTCTAGTGCCACGTGTACAGTCAGATCTGCTCCTCTCCCCACGATGCTTTGTGGAGTTATGGCCACGTTTGGGCTCAAATTCTTACGGGATAAATAGGGAGCCTCTTTTCTTTTTACCTTTTACCCCGCTCACTGCTCATCTTCTCCCTCAAGCCTTCTGTCCTTCCGCCTCTCCATCAAAAGCTTCGTCCACCATGGGCAAGAAGAAGAGCGGCAGCACATCGGAGGCGGCCAAAGTTAGCCGCGACTGGAGCGCCTCTGCCATTACCAACCGCGACATCAACAAACTCCGCGCCCTCGGCTTCATTTCCGCATCTGAGGATGACGTTCATCTCCCAGGTCAGGTTTCTCGCCCGTGTCCCCCAAAGGGCTTCACCGTCATGTTCGTCGCTTTCCTGTTCCGTGGCCTCTCTCTTCCGGCGCACGAGTTCCTTCGCTCCCTTCTTTTCTTCTATGGGATTCAGCTCTGGCAACTGACCCCAAATTCCATCCTCCACCTTTCCATTTTTGTCACCGTTTGTGAAGCTTTCCTCGGCATTGAGCCCCACTGGGGCCTTTGGAGGAAGATCTTCTATGTGAAGAGTCACAATGATAGCAACGCCCCCCCCGTTGTTGGCGGCGTCGGCTTTGTCGTCAGGAAGGAGGTCGATTACTTCGACTATCCAATGAAGGAATCCGTCCAGGGCTGGCGCAACAAATGGTTCTACCTTCGGGACCCTGTCGTTCCTGGGCGGCGTTCAAATCTCCCCGTTTTTGACGATGTCTTGGTGGCTCACAAGAAGAAATCTTGGAACAACGCCCTTTCTCCCGAAGAAAAGGCGACAGCCGATGAGCTATTCAAGCAAGTTGTCATTCTGAAGAATTCAGGAGGCATGACGATGCGTGGTACTGAAGTAGTTTCAGTGTTCCTGCAACGTCGAGTGCAGCCGCTGATGTCTCGCCCTCACCAGCTGTGGCTTTTCGGCTGGCAAAAACGATAAGTCGAGGGTCAACTCTGCCGACATTTCGGCAGATGAGCTCCGAACGAAGTTCGTCGCCTAACATGCCTCGGCACCAAGGACACCATCGTTCTGACATCGGCGCGCCCTCCTTATGACTCCAAGCATCCTCCATCCGAGGTAACCTTTTCGTCCTTCGTTTACTGTCATTACTCCTTCTTTTTGTTTGTGCCTTACACGTTGTTGTGGGTATACTTCATGGGTCTACCATCGACAGTGCCTAGATCCGGCAAGCCCGGGTGGCCCACAGATGGTGATGAGGCATGTGGCCCATCGGGCGGCCCGGTTCTGTCGTTGATCATGAAGGAAGAAGTCCGGCCCGGGATCAGTAAGCCGGATCCGTACCGACATTAGGAGGAACCCGGATCCGCGGAGGCCCGTGAGGAACCCGGATCCAGTACGACGTATATGGAAGGCGGATCCGTGACGTGCACGGCAAGATATTGTACCGTAGTTAGGCTATCTGTAATTCGGCTAGGACTCTCCATGTAAACCCTAGATCCGTGTGCCTTTATAAGCCGGATCCAGGGAGCCCTAGAGGCAGAACAACAACTCATTGTAACATCGCGAAAGCGCCCAGATAATTCCAGACAAGCAGCAGTAGGCCCTGTCATCGTGCAGGTGTTCCGAAGCTGGGTAAAGCGCGTACCACCGTCCCGTGTGCACTCCGCCCTATGGCCCCTACTTCTTCTCCCCCTCGTGAGGATCCCTCCTCCGAGGTACCGTCGATTAGGCAACGACAGTTGGCACCCACCGTGGGGCCTGTGGCGTCTGGAGGCCGGAACCGGGAGGGTTCCGCCGTGGGAAGCTACGACGACACCATCGCTGTGGGGCGCGTCCTCTACGCCGGAAATCTACCGATCGTCCCTCCGGATGAGTGTTGGATTCCGGCTAGGACAAACCCCGTCAAGCTCTCCATCGTCCCAATTGGCGGCATACACATCTTCATCGGGGAAACCGTCAATTCCGACGGAAACCCACTGGTAAGTAGCGCAGACGCGACCGCCGCAGAGCTGGACGCTGTCGCGAAGATCCGATCTGAGATGCAGGAGCTTCCCAAGGAAGATTCCGCCTCGGATCCGGAATTTTCAAAGCCCACCCAATCCGCCCCTGTGCAGGAAACAATGGTGGAAGACCAATGCAGATCCGCCTGGGTCTCCCAGGTGTTAGAAAAGCAGAGGTGCCACTTCGTACACTTCTTGGCCCATACCGCCGGAACCGCCCCTCAAGAAGACGGAGCTGGCCCTGAGCAGGTAGAGGCACCGGAAAACGGCGCGGATCCGGATCAGGCTGAGCCTGTCGGAGAAAGCGGAACTCCGGTTGAAGAGTCGATTTTGGGCAATCTGAGCCCAATTTCCGGAGATACCCCCTCCATGGATACTGACGAGTTTAACCGCAAGCTAGGAGAGTACGGTTTCGGTGATCAGCCTGGAAGTCGACTCCGCCCAGCCTAAGCAGGTTCTCGCAACTGTAGCAGCGCTGGGACAAACCGGATCTGAAGAGCCAACCAGCCAATCCGACCCTCAGCCATCCCGCCAAGGATCTCCAATGTCACGGGAGCGACCCCGCAGGGATTCTTCCTCGGAGGAACTCCTGTCAGCTGAAGAGATGGTTGCGCGAGCAGTTCTTAACAAACCTATAACCCCGGGCGACGCCGCAGATCTGGAGGCTCTAGAGGCCACTAGACAGGAAATGCTGGCCACAGCCAAGAAGCTCGCCGATACCGAAGCCGCATTAAGGGAAGAGAGGGCAGAAGCTGCAGGTTTGGCGGACCACTTCGACAGACAGGATCGCGAAATTACTGCCACACTCGAGCAGGTCAAGAGCATGGCAAAAGAGTGGGAAGTAAAGATGACCTATGCGCAGGCGGAGGCTGATCGAATTGTTAGAGAAGCAATTCCGCCTCGCAGAATCAACTGCGCCACGCCCGCAGAGCAGCGGCCGCTGGAAACCCCAAAGGACAACATGCTAAAAGCTGCGGAACTGTTGAAGAAGAAGGACGAAGAGGTTGATATCAACTACCTCCACACACTTGTCGCTTCAGCAATGCAGCAGCAAAGCAAGGCGGATACTTCGCGCAGGTTGGAATCCAATCCGGATAACTGTGTATCTACCGCGCAGAAGGACGCCCACGCTGATCGGCATCCCGATGATGAATCACACACCGGATCCTCGGAGCGCAGAAGAAGAACCAGGGAACACCCAAATCCGATCCCCGTTCCGTCAAAGATGCCTTCGTCAGATCCAAGAAAGGGAAAGGATGCAATGTACTCTGGACGAGACAAATATCGCAACCCCTCTCCTCCGCCTAATGGTTACCCGCGACCCCCTCGCCGTCGTAGTCCAGCCGGAAACACCAGGCCCCCAGGGCATGGTGGGATTGTTTTCCGCGACAACGTGCTGCCAAGAAACAGAAACAGGGAGCGCTCGCCGGAACCAGAACAATGTTCGTGAGCCCGAGCCCAGAAGGGGTCGGAATGAGGAGCGCGGCCCAGAGCCTCGCCGGAGCCGCGACCCAGAGCCTCGCCGGAGCCGCGACCCGGAGCCTCGCCGGAACGACCAGGGCAGCCAGCGCCATGGCGAAGGCAGCCACATGAGCCGGAGCCAGCACCGGGAAGGCCGAGGAGAATCAGATGGCGGAAGCAAGAAATCGGACCGCCCACCTCGCAGGTCTCCCTCACCACCACCTAGCGGTGGCGGCGGAGGTGGAGGCGGAGGCGACGACCGGAGATCTCGCTCTCGCTCACAATCTCCTCGCCACGGCCCGCGCGACGCGCGGGATCGCCTTAACGAATACAGAACCGACTACATTGGTCCGAAGTGCTTTGGTAGGATGATTCGAGAGGAACCAAAGCCAAGGATGAACCTCAAGCTACCCGGAAATCTGAAGCATTATGATGGCACCGAAAGGCCGGATACCTGGATTGAGGACTACTATAATGCAGTAACCTTTGCCGGAGGAACCCCTAACATCGCTCGCCGCATGCTCCAGCTGTACCTTGTAGGTCCGGCCCGGATCCGGCTCGGTGACCTCGAGAAGAACTCCATCTTTTGCTGGTTCGACCTGAAGACCGCTTTCGAGAAACACTTCAGAGGCACCTACAAAAGACCTGCCACGGCAAGCGACCTGCAAGCCTGCATCCAGAAGAAGGGAGAAACTTCAAGAAACTACCTCACACGATGGTTGGCATGCGAGGAACGAGTGCGAAAACGTCGACCACACCACCGCCATGTACGCTTTCATTGGTGGACTGCAGAGGGAGGATTGTTGAGGCATACGCTCACTCGTTTGGCTAACTCAAACAAGCTGACTTTGGATGAAATGATCTCCATTGCCAGTGATCATACTGCCGCCGATGATGACGCAGGTGGTGATCTCGCAGCTACAGCAATCCCCCTACATCAACAAAAGAAGAACCGTGACAACGGTAGCAGCAGCAGCCATAAGCGCAAGAACCCTGATGACCAGAAGAGTGGCGGATCCGAGATGGTCGCCATGGCGTTTCAACGCGGAGGTTCAGGAGGCGGAAGAGGACGCGGACGTGGAGGCGGAGCCGGCAGGGGTCAGCAGCATGCCACTGAGGTCGCAGCTGGCGGATCCCGCGCCCCGCAAACCTACGAGGAGTACAGAGACATGCTCTGCCTGGCCCACCTGGATCCGGTTACAGGGAAGTCAACTCACACCAACCGCAATTGCAAGTGGGTCAATGATCTAAAGAACGACCCGGAGGCAGGATACAAGCGCGCCCGGAAGCACCGCCCACGCGGCAAAGGTGGCAAGGGCAAGAACAAGGACAAAGAGGAAGATAGTTCCGAGGCGATGGATGAGGATGATAACTCGCCGGATCCCAAGGCAGGACCCGCAGGTAAATCCAACCCATTCGATAAAAAGAGCGTGGGGGCTTACCACACTTTCCTCGGGACCCCAACAGTACGCGCTTCCAAGTCAGCTACCCGGATCCTGAACGCCATAGTTCCGGCTGTGCCGCAGTACGTCAGGTGGTCGGAAATCCCGTGCACATTTGATAGGAAGGATCACCCTGCAATTGTGCCAAAAGAATGCTACGCCTTGGTTGTAAGTCCCCGCATAGATGGGTATGACTTCTCCAAGTGCCTCATGGATGGCGGAGCCAGCTCGAACATCATGTACCTGGAGACTCTAGAGCGGATGAACCTCACCAAGGAACAGCTCAAACACAGCAACACTGAGTTTCATGGCGTGGTTCCGGGTAAGAAGGTGAATTCCCTCGGCAGCATCACACTTCCCGTGGCTTTTGGCGATGTTCATAATTTCCGCGAAGAAAAGATCACGTTTGAAGTTGTACCCTTCAAGAGCTCCTACCACGTCATCTTCGGCAGGCCCACCTACCACAAGTTCCACGCAAGAGCGTGCTACATCTACAACAAGCTAAAGATTCCGGGTCCTAAAGGTATGATTACCGTATCCGGAGACTACAAAAAGGCTCATGAGTGCGAGTTAGGCGAAGCCGCCTTCGCAGAGTCTGTGATATCTGGAGAAGAGCTGAAAGGCTACAGAGCCGCGGTGGATCCGACTGAGATGCAGACCACCAAGAAGCAGATCTCCGAACAGAAAACCTCCTTCAAGGCCGCGATAGAAACCAAGAAGCACGACCTCATCAAAGGCGACTCTTCCAAGCAGGTTTCAGTCGGAGCCAACATGGACCCCAAATAGGAAGACGCGCTCGTCGAGTTCCTCCGTGCTAACATGGATATCTTCGCATGTGTTGTGGATATACTTCATAGGTATACCATCGACATGGTCCGATTCCGGCAAGCCCGGGTGGCCCACAGATGGTGGTGATAGCGTACGGCCCACCGGGCAGCCCAGTTAATGTTGATCAAGATGGAAGATGTCCAACCCAGGAACAAGGAGCCGGATCCGAACCGCCCTACGAAGGTAGCCGGATCCGAACCGCCCTACAGAGGTACCCGGATCCTAACCGCCCTAGGAAGGTAGCCGGATCCGAACCGCCTTACGAGGTACCCGGATCCGAACCGACCTACGGAGGTACCCGGATCCGAAGAGGTCTATGCCAGGAGTCAGATCCGTGAAGGCCCATGAAGGAAGCCGGATCCATGACGACAAGTTAGGAATAGGTGGATCCTTGACGTACACGGCAAGACATTGTACCGTAGTTAGGCAACTTGTATTCCGGGTAGGACTCTCCGTAGAAACCCTAGATCCGGGCGCCTATATAAGCCGGATCCCGGGAGCCCTGAGGAGAGATCTCGAGCTAGAAGCGAGACAACCACAACTCATTGTAACAACGCGAAAGCGCCCCGGATAATTCCGGACAAGCAGCGAGTAGGCCACTGTCGTCGTGCAGGTGTTCCGAAGCTGGGTAAATCGCGTACCACCATCCCGTGTGCACTCCGCCCTATGGCCCCTACTTCTTTTCCCCCTCGTGAGGATCCCTCCTCCGAGGTACCGTCGATTAGGCAACGACAGTTGGCGCCCACCGTGGGCCTGCGGCGTCTGGAGGCCGGAACCGGGCGGGTTCCACATCTTCATCTGCGAGACCGTTGATTTCGACGGAAACGCACTGGTAAGTAATGTAGCTACGACCGCCGCCGAGCAGGACGCAGCTGCAAAGATCCGATCCGAGTCGCTGGAGCTTTCCACGGAAGAATCCGCCTTAGACCTGGAAATTTCAAATTCTGGTTTTGGTAGCCGGATCCGCGCCTACGTTTTTGGTAGTCGGATCTGCACCTATGTTTTTGGTTGCCGGATCCGCACCTACGTTTTTGGTAGTCGGATCCGCACCTATGTTTTTGGTTGCCGGATCCGCGCCTACGTTTTTGGTAGTCGGATCCGCACCTATGTTTTTGGTTGCCGGATCCGCGCCTACGTTTTTGGTAGTCGGATCCGCACCTATATTTTTGGTTGCTAGATCCGCGCCTACGTTTTTGGTAGTCGGATCCGCACCTATATTTTTGTAGCCGGATCCATACCAAAATTTTGGTAGGTGGATCCGCACCTAAATTTTTGAAGGTCGGATCCACACCTAAATTTTGGTAGGTGGATCCGCACCGACAGGACCACTGCGACAATCAATCTCGCACCGGCTCGACGGAACGCCGAAGAAAAACCGCCACGACCGATGTTGACTCCGCTCCAAACAGCTAAGTCCCTATTTATATTTAATATTTTAAAATTTTATGATCATGAGATTAAGATTGGTTCACTCATATCCTGAGTCTTTTACCGCTTTCACTGTTGGTCATATCTTTCCCACGATTTGCCTCGCGCTCGTGAAAAACTTTGTACTGTTTTTGCCGCTTAAGGCTCCAATGCAGCTACAAAATTTCCGCCTTCGGGCGTTAGCTTGAGTTTTCGGCCTACACGTTTTCTGTTGTTTATATGTGGATTCCTTAGTAGTGACATTTCGGTACTTAAAACCGGCCTCTCTTTCTGAGGTTCTTGATTGTTTCGCTATTAAGCGCTATCGCCTCAGCAGATGTTCTGTGTTTAAAGTTTGCCGTCTCGCGAAAAGTCAAGCATATAAACCAGAAGAACGGATAAACCAGCACTTGCTTAAAACATATAAATTACATTAACTGTTCAAGATAGTCGAGTTTTTTCTGCCTTGACAGTTTTATGTTGTTCAACTGCTGCATAGTTTCAGCTTCAAAATATTTGTTCAAAGGCCGTTTTTGTTCCGCCTTACATTTGTTCGTTGAACATGATCAAAGAAACAATTTAATACAAATATGTTTTTAAGTTTATGTATCAGGTACATGACACTTGGACGTACAACAGTCCTCGATTTAAGGTGTTTTCAGGAAGATCTATCACCGCGCGAAGCCCCTGGGGAAGCTAGCCGGATCCAATGAGATAAGGTTAGGCGGATCCATGGCGTGCACAGCTGGAAAAGCAACTTGAGTCTTGATTCCGCTATGCTTAGCCGGAACCAACCCTCGGGGGCTGCGATTTGATCTTAGGTGAAAAGTGTGTTTCCTTTCGGGTATCAGTGCTGGAAATTTCCGCCTAGATGCTTGGGATTTACGCTATTCCTAAGTCACATATAAAGATAAAGCTACTCTAAGAGCTCCAAGCCGGATTTTTAAGTAAATTCACCTTGGCGCTCGGGGGCTACATCGATGAAGTTCTCTTTGGAGCAACAAGCCGAAAAATTTCCACCTTGATGCTCGGGGGCTACATACATATGGTTATGTCAAGAAAAATTTCAAAGATGGCGAAAATCTGGCTAACTAGTCGGATCCGCACCTAATTTTTGGTAGCCGGATCCGCACCTAATTTTTGGTAGCCGGATCCGCACCTAATTTTTGGTAGCCGGATCCGCACCTATATATTTGGTAGCCGGATCCGCAACTAATTTTTGGTAGTCGGATCCGCACCTCAGTTTTTGGTAGCCAGATCCGCACCTAATTTTTGGTGGTCGGATTCGCACCTCAGTTTTTGGTAGCCGGATCCGCACCTAATTTTTTGGTAGTCGGATCCGCACCTATATTTTGGCTAGTCAGATCCGAACCTACATTTGGCTAGTCGGATCCATATCGAAGATTACGTTGGATGGTGTCTTCGAAGAATCTGACCATTGGATCATGAAGTTTCCGACCAATATTTGGTTGGAGATATGAAGTTTGGAGTCCTTCAAGATTCTCTATTATTCAGTCCAGCCAAAGGATGAAGATACATGCGCAAGCTGAGCTGGATGGAAGAACGGTGAATCTTGGAGAACTCCGGGGGCTACTGTTGTGGATATACTTCATAGGTATACCATCGACATGGTCCGATTCCGGCAAGCCCGGGTGGCCCACAGATGGTGGTGATAGCATACGGCCCACCGGGCAGCCCAGTTAATGTTGATCAAGATGGAAGATGTCCAACCCAGGAACAAGGAGCCGGATCCGAACCGCCCTACGAAGGTAGCCGGATCCGAACCGCCCTACAGAGGTACCCGGATCCTAACCGCCCTAGGAAGGTAGCCGGATCCGAACCGCCTTACATAGGTACCCGGATCCGAACCGACCTACAGAGGTACCCGGATCCGAAGAGGTCTATGCCAGGAGTCAGATCCGTGAAGGCCCATGAAGGAAGCCGGATCCATGACGACAAGTTAGGAATAGGTGGATCCTTGACGTACACGGCAAGACATTGTACCGTAGTTAGGCAACTTGTATTCTGGGTAGGACTCTCCGTAGAAACCCTAGATCCGGGTGCCTATATAAGCCGGATCCCGGGAGCCCTGAGGGGAGATCTCGAGCTAGAAGCGAGACAACCACAACTCATTGTAACAACGCGAAAGCGCCCAGATAATTCCAGACAAGCAGCAGTAGGCCCTGTCGTCGTGCAGGTGTTCCGAAGCTGGGTAAATCGCGTACCACCGTCCTGTGTGCACTCCGCCCTATGGCCCCTACTTCTTTTCCCCCTCGTGAGGATCCCTCCTCCGAGGTACCGTCGATTAGGCAACGACAGCATGGCAACCTTCTGACATGTCTGGAGTACCTAGGGAACTCGCCGAGCACTACCTCAACATAAATCCGGGGGCTAAACCGGTGAAGCAAGCTATGCGACGCTTTGGAGATAAGAAGCGCTGCGCCATAGGAATGGAACTAGCAAAGTTACTAGAAGCAGGTTTTGTAATAGAAGTTATCCACACCGATTGGGTCGCAAATCCCGTCCTTGTACCCA